>NC_062549.1:65260182-65563213 GCF_016906955.1 Phacochoerus africanus
TAAAGGAACATTTGATCTGAGGCATTGAATAAACTTCAGTTCTGCTAGCCACTTTGTCCTTTGAAAATTGTTTACCAACCTGTGGGATTATAACTAGAGGCATTTGCTAATGTATTTGCAGTGACTGCTGAAATAATTCAAATTTATTGACCATGGTAGGATATTAAATATTTATCTTTTCTGCTTAGTGCCTGTAGTGAAATAGCATCTAAGTTAATGGTTAATGGCTTATAGGCTATTATTTCTGAAATACTATCTTTATGTACTTTATCCAGTGACATTACTTTTATTTTGCGTGTGTTACAAAGCATATTTGGAATCTCTCTTACATAAATTTTGCTCTTAGCTAAACAATATTCCAGAAGAGATTTTTAGCTATGTAAAGTGTGTGTGTGTGCATAATAACTGCAAAGAGAGAAAAGTATGTTAAGTTGTGGGATGAGGAGAAATCTGTCTTTAAAAGAAAATCAATAGAATGAAATAATAATTTATTAATATTACTATGTGTGTGTTTTGGCACATCTGCAATGTCTACTGTATTCTAGAATGTTAAAAGGTTGGCAGTTAATTCAGCATATGAGAATCTAGCAATCATATTAGATTAATGTTAGGATGATTAAAATGTATTTATAGGTATAGAATCAGAGAAAGAAGCTAACATTTAGGTTTCCTTCAAAGTAATGATAATGTAATATTAAAACTCAAAACGTCTTAACATGAAAGTAATTCTATTTGCATTGGTGTAAATATTGGGAGGAACATAAAGCAGTATTGGCAAGTGTTAAATTTCAAGTGAAATAATTTATAGAGTTATTTTCAATTTTCTGAAAACTAGATCTTCAAAACTGACTTAAAAAAGATAATCAGAGAAGCTCTGATTTTCTACAAGCCCTAAGGGACTGTTTGAGGAGTTTTTGTTTTGTTTTGCTATTACGTTAGTTTTCAAGATCCTGAAAATGACTATATTAGTGTGGCTAATTAAAAAATTTAGATATTTTGAATTTTAAGACTACAGGGAACTTAACTGTCGTTAGTTTGTCAAAAACACAAATCATTTAGAAAAGGTTGGCTGGTTGAATAATTACTTCTGTATGTGATATTGTTTTATGTGCAGAATCAGGTATATTATTGAGTTCCATAGTAGTTAATATAACAACAAACTTAAAAAAAAAAATGCTTCAAATCCTACCATCATTCCAAAGAAATTGTTAATTTTTTTGAGAGAAAAGAATTCTAGGAGCTTTTCATCAATTTTGCCTTGGAAATCACAGTCACAGAAAGAGATCTGTTCTGAATTAAAAGTATTTGTATACTTGAAGTGTAACACTTGCACAAAACACATTGGGAAGACAACATGGTATTGACCATGAATGCATATGAGTACTGGAAAGTTTGGCCTAAGGTGTTTCTTTTGTCCTTTATATATCTGCCAGGGTTGTGGAAAATCTTAGAGCTTACTCTCCATACTCTGTTTTACCAGAGGTTAGAATTCACTAATTAAAAGACTACAGGAGTTCCCGTCGTGGCGCAGTGGTTAACGAATCCGACTAGGAACCATGAGGTTGCGGGTTCGGTCCCTGCCCTTGCTCAGTGGGTTAACGATCCGGAGTTGCCGTCAGCTGTGGTGTAGGTTGCAGACGCAGCTCAGATCCCGTGTTGCTGTGGCTCTGGCGTAGGCCGGTGGCTACAGCTCCGATTTGACCCCTAGCCTGGGAACCTCCATATGCCTCAGGAGCTGCCCAAAGAAATAGCAAAAAGACAAAAAAAAAAAAAAGACTATAAGCAAGGGTGAAGCCAGCAAGTAATATTACAAGTAATAAATAGAAACATTTATGAATAATATCTGTTTTCTTATCTTTGTTTAAATAATATTCATTAGGGAGTTCCCATTTTGGTGCATAGGAAACAAACCCGACTAGTATCTATGAGGATGCGGGTTTGAGCCCTGGCCTCACTCAGTGGGCTAATGATCCAGCATTGCCCTGAGTGGTGGTGTAGGTTGCAGACACAGCTTAGATCGACTTTGCTGTGGCTGTGGTATAGTTCTGATTTGACCCCTAGTCCAGAAACTTCTATGTGCTGCATGTGTAGCCCTAAACAGACCAAAAAAAAAAAAAAATCATTGGTATTTAACAAATCAATGAGGATGCTTTTTTTTCCTGGGCATGCATCATTACAGACAGTTTTGCTGACTTTTTAGTGATGGATACTTTGATTTGTGCTTGGTATACGGTATACGGAGAAACATACACATTGGAAGACTGGTTGAGGTACTAGGACTTCATTGTACCTTGGCAGTAGTATTCATTTTCATAGCACTACATGTTCATTTTACAAACACCTGTATAGTGCTTACTAGGGGCAAGCATTGTTCTAAGTGCTTCAATAAGATTTCCTCATTTACCTAAACCCTGACAACAGCCTCTGGTTTCTGGTGGGTATGATTATTACCCCATTTTGCAGATGGTCCCTGGTGTGGACCAGTCAAATCTCAGATGTCTGCCTCTGCAGTTTGTGCTCTTACTCAGTGTCCTCTGCTCCTGTGAAGAAAGCTCTTTCTCAGAAAGCTGGGTTGGAATTCTTTCCTTTGTCAGATCCCTTCCTCCCATGATCTTGCTGACCAGACAAAGAGCCCTGGGCAGGGTGTGCTGGCAGGAGTTCTTACTGTCTCATTCTTCTAGATGTCTGGGAGGCAGGCAGTGTGACAGCTTCTGACCATGAGTGGCCCAGATCTGACTTTGGGAGCAGTTGTTCGTAAATCTTTGTCCTACAGTAGGAACTTTCCGTATCAAGAATGAATTCTACCCTCTCATCCCAGAGATCTAGGGCAAAGAGTGAGAGCTGTGTCTAAGTTCATGGTTGAAACTGGGAACATGGAAGAAGAAGAAGAGAGAGGCAGTACTGTTGCCTGATGGAAAATCTGAGCCTCACGTTGAATATGACAAGTGCTAGTGTTAGAGGAACTACTTTTCTCCAGGATGAGCAGTAGTGGGCTCATTTGTTTCTGATTTTGTGTGTGTGTGTGTGTATGCTCACGCTCGTGTATACACATACGTAGGCATTACTCTTAAAGTCCCTATTTGGTCCATACCATGTGTTAAAAAATATTTACAAGTTTTTGTTAGCACTAAACAGTAATGTGTGAGTAGCTCCTGGTCCATGGCATCAGTATTTTTAAGGAGCACTTGTCTCTGAGTTTGAGCTGCTTTGTAAGGTAACTTTTCTTCCTTTGGAGGTACCTTGTTCTCTTTCCTCACAGCCCCTCAGGATTGACTTGAGTTTTCTCAAAACCACAAACACTATTCATAGTAGCCAAAAGATGGAAACAACTCAGTGTCTATTGAGGATGAATAAATAAATGAAGTGTGATCTCTGCATGCAGTGGAATACTATTCAGCCTTGAAAAAGGAAGGAAATTCTGACAACATTGATAAATCTCGAGAACACCAGTATGTTGAATGAAATAAGCCAGTCACAAACAGCTTATATACTTCAGGATTACACGCAGGTGACGTACTTAGAGTAAATTCATAGAGTCAGAAAGTAGAATGGTGATTGCCGGGGATGAAAGGCTGTGAGGAATGAAAATGGGGAATTACTGTTTAATGACTAGAGGGTTTCAGTTTTGTAAGGGCAAGAATTCTGGAGGATGGTTGCACAACCATTTGAATGCCCTTATCACTGTTCATCTGTATGTATAAAAGTGGTTAAGACGGCAAAATTTATGTTTAAATTAAAACAACAAACCTTTCAGATTTAGTGTAAAATCTGTTCAGCTGTTGTAGTGTAATGTTTTCATTGACAGACACTTGCTGGTAGCAGCTGGCTCTACACTGGTTGAGAGCAGCTGGCTCAGCCCTCCTTTCTAGGGAACAGGTATTATGGTTCGAGTGTGAATGTGTTACATTCTGGAGAAAAGCTTATTGTGGACACTGAAAGAAGGAGTAAGCACACATGGGGGCAGTGTTCGCGGAGCTCATGGAGACAGGAGCGAGGTGAAAATGACCTTGGTTTACGTGGGTAGAGAGAACTGATGTGACCAAAACAGAACAAGTGTATTAAGTGCTGTCTACAGTCTTGATTTTTAAAAGCTTTCACTTTTTGATAAGTTTTTTGTCATTTTGCTTATATTTTACTTCTTACCACGTCTGCCAGGTTGAGTGTTTAATAGCTTCTGCCAGGGATTCAGATACATTCCATTTATTGGTGTTTATTATAACAAGTGTTTTCAAGAAAGGTACTGTTGTTGGAGTTCCCGCTGTGGTATAGTAGGCTAAGGATCCAGTGTTAATTTTGCAGCAGCTTGTTTCGTTGCTGAGACATGGGTTTGATCTCTCGCCTGGTGCAGTGGGGTTAAGGATCCAGCATTCCTGCAGCTGCGGCTTGTATTCAGTCCCTGGCCTGGGAACTACTTCCATATGCTACGGGTACGGCCAAAAAAAAAAAAAGAGAGAGAGAGAGAGAGAAAGAAGGGTACTGTGGCTACAAGTTATTAGGATTGATGTAAAGGTCAAGCCAGAACCCCCTGCTCTTAAGAGCTTCCTGCTCTAAAAGGAGAAGGTAACTGAAATACGAGATAGAGACTGGTAAGTGATATAAAGAAAGGTTTGTGGAAACACAGACTAGAGAGGTCTACTTCTCAGAAGTAACCTTGAAAGATGGGAAGGATGTTAATAGAGCGAATGGGGATATGAATTCAAGGTGAGCATCTTGACACAGATGTAGGGAAGGCTAGAGTGGTCTGCGCCAGGAGAGGCTGCGATCTCTGTGTCTATCAGAGAACAAGACCTCATGTTGGTTGTAGTAAGCAGAAGACAGCAAAGATACTTTGGGGCCAGATCATGGAGAATTTTCAGTGTCTTATTAAGAATTTGAATTTATGTCAGCAGTGGGCAACTGTTGGAAGTTTCCAATGTGGAAATGACAAGTGTTGACACCTTAGGAAGCAGGTAGGCTGACTTGGTCTGACTGGTGATTGTTTAATTATAGAGGCTGATTTAGTTCTTTGGTGTCCATCTGAAGCAGGAAATTAGGTTGGATAGATAAACAGGGAGGATACAAATTAGTTGTGAAAAGTTAGAGGTGTTAAGAATTGATTCATTTCACAATGTAGAGCCATTGAAAGAACTTGACATGATAAAAGCTGTTTTAAAGATCAGTTAGGCAGCAGTGTATTGAAGAGATTCTGTAGAGAGACTAGTTAGTGAAAGGGTTATTGAATGGTGGAATTTTGAAGAGCTGGAGGAGGGTAGAAGCAGCAGAAACAAAAAGGAGAGGAAATGGTGAAAAGAAGGAAGAAGTGAAATTCACAATTATAAGCATATTTCTGCACAAAGCATTTATTGCCCGATGGGATAGCTGACCAGCAGTCCCGCTCTTAGAAAGGAGCTATGCCGTATTGGTCAGGCAAAGGGCATGGTGGTGTGAACTGGCCTGGCTGAAGTGTCCTGGCTTGAGCAGGTCCCTGGAGGGCCTGGTGGCATTCAGCACTGCTCAGCTGACACAGCAGATAATGCTGTCCATTAGTGTCCTGGCTTCATTGGCTGTGTCCACAGAGCGCCCAGGCCAGCGGTCCCCAGACCTCCATGCTCTGGCACATTGGTGAACTGCAGACTGTTCTGAATCATGTGCCGTGAGCTTTTGAAATGTTGCGTAAATGTTTTGCTGCAAGTGGATATTCATAGGGCCTGGTAATGTGTTAAAGACCCTCCTGAGCAGGTCGTTAGGGAAACAATTGCTGTGACTAAGAGGCTTCACCTATCAGGCCCACCAAGGACTGAGCAGAGTTACTGCCTCACCCTTGGGTCTGTGGGCCCCAGAGACCCTTCCACCCCAATAGCAGCACACAGCTGGGGGAATCTGCCCTGCTACCCCTCCGCACCCCGCCCCCACATCCCTGGGGAGGATTTTGCAGCCCCTGTGTCATGGGGTCCCCCGGATGCAGTAGTGCCTGCTTCTTAGGATTCTTGACTTTGTTCAATTTGCTTTTGAGTCTTTTAATTCATTGACATTGGCTAATGAAAAACGCTAGTCTTTGAACATGGCTTGCAAGCAGCTGGCCAAGACAGGTCCTGCCAACTCTTTGATAAATGCTGCAGCCAGA
This sequence comes from Phacochoerus africanus, assembly GCF_016906955.1. NCBI lineage: Eukaryota > Metazoa > Chordata > Mammalia > Artiodactyla > Suidae > Phacochoerus > Phacochoerus africanus. Next base: position 65,266,286 of record NC_062549.1, read on the forward strand.
TATTGCAGTGGTTGAAGGTAGAGTGAAAAGAAGATGGAATTTGGTATGTGAAATCTTAGGTTTGAATCCTTGCTTTGCCACTAGCAGTGAAACTTCAGGCAAGTTTATTTAAACTCAATTTTCTCCGTTTCTTTGTAAAATGAAGGTAATAATATTTACCTTTCAGGCCTGCTTTGATGACTTGAGGTAATGACTAAAATATAGACACTGTGCCCTGTGAAGAACAATTTATTTCTCATCTCCAGTGTGCGATGCGTTCGGTGCTTTTTACTCCTCTGTGTATTAAGCAGCCACATCCCAGGTTTTGTAAAGCATGTGTCTCTCTGAACTATGGACTCCTGGAGTTTGATCTTTAAAGATTAAATAGACTTAGTATTCAGAGTGCCAAAGCAAGCATTGGTCACTTGTGAGTTATTTAAAATGGAAAAAAATTTGTTTGATTGAAGCATTAAATTTGCTGTTAAAAATCTATTTAAAAATATATCTTATGTCATATACCTTAACACACATTATAAGTTTTCTTTTTAATAAAGTACTTGCCACCCTCCTCAAAAAATGGTAATATCAACAATAAAACTTATGACTAAAACTGTCACAGGGGATTTTGGTAGAATTTTCTATCAACTCCATAGAAAAAGGCTCATTTATCCATCTAGAATTAGGAATAAGTTGGGGAAAAGTTTTGGTCAGACCAGCGTTCTTGAAATCCACTCAGTCTTACTGTAATAGATCACGGTACCGTGGAGCATGTTCTAGTGTAGGTGGTTTTTTTCTAATTATTGGGCAGAGTTTTAAACCTGCTTACAAATCTAGCTGTTTGAATTCATAGTAGGCTTAAACTTGGCACAGATATTCTCTGCTCAGATACAAGAGTAGTTGTTTTTTAACCAAAAAAAATATTGACTAGCTTTTTTTCTTTTTTTAAATTCCTAGAGAACTGAAGAATTTTGGAGTATTTACTCCGTCCAGTTTTAGCTACAAGCAATTCAGACCCCTTCAAATTCCAGTTACTGTTTGCTATATAATCATGATTTTTCGTAAAAGATTTATAAATCTTAAAATGGTTTCTATCATCACATAGTGACTCTTTTTCGTAAGTGGTGTTTTTTCAAACCTTAATAAAGGAATTCACGTGACACGAATATAAAAGTAAATCCTGTTGACCTTAAGGGGACTTTTCATTCTAACCTTTTCGGCATCTCTGTTCACGTCATGATGTAAGTCATGGTTTATTGTTTAAAACTCTAATTTGTTTCTGTGTGAGTGAAAATACATTTTTTTCATACTGTCTTTGCTGGGACCATAACATCTCCAGTGATTTTGTTAACAGTATATTTGATTGCTGCCTTATAGAATATGAAGTTTGTTTTAGAAAATTTAAATGTAAGCATTGGAGGATAAAGCCTACATGAAAATGAAACTTAGCTTAAAATGAACTTGGATAAAATCTGATTTTTACTTTGTTTCAGTAGTATGCAGTTTAATGCCAGAAAGAAATGTAGATATAAAAATAACATCAAAGTGTTAGGTTTTTAAAAAGTTGACAAATTAATACGTAGCAGCCATTTTAGACATAATAGCTTAAAGAAGGATTATCTCAGTTACATTTGGCTATAAATTTTCTTAGTGAACTGAAGAGAACTGTAAAAGAAAAATATCTCTATGTAATTTATACAGTTATAGTTTTTCAAATTACATTAACATTTTTAGTAGCATTTTATATTTGAGCAGGCTAGAATTTTGAATTACAATAAATTCAAAGACTCATTTGAGCTGTACTAAAAGTTTGAAGATTGAGATTATCTTTTGCAGTTACTTATGTGCTCTACTATGATGTATTAGGTTATTTTTTAAGCTTTTTTTTTTTTTTTTTAATTTAATGGCTGCACCTGTGGCACTTGTAAGTTCCTGGCCTAGAGGTTGAATCAGAGCTGCAGCTGCAGCTGCAGGCCTGTGCCGCAGCCACAGACCTACACCACAGCCATGACAACACCAGATCTGAGCTGCATCTGTGACATATGGCACAGCTTGTGGCAATGCCACATCCTTACTCACTGATCGAGGCCAGGGATTGAACCTGCATGCTCACTGACACTATGTCTGGTTCTTAACCCAAGCTTTTAGCATTCTGGCATTGTGTTGGTCAAATTAAATTTTGTTTTGTTTTAGGAAGAAAGCTTTGTGCTATTGTTTCTATATGCTGAAACAATAAATAATAAATTTACTTCTGACCATTTTTATAAGAAAACAATTCTGAAAGTAATATGCTAAAACATTTTTGCTAAAGTTGTAATTTAAACATGGAGTTTGCTTTTTATAAGTAAAAGCTATGCTTTTATGAACAATTCGTTTGGGATTAAATGAATCCCTCCTTAGTGATAGAACTATTTTCTATGCGGGCTGTTCTTAAATAAATGGGAGTATGAGAGGCTTTAAAACAAGTCAGCTAATGGGAAGTTTTTATTTAGGAGAGGAAATTACTAAAATTAATTAGAAACTATTAGTTTCTTATCCATATGCTTTGAAACATAACTGTCTTTTCCAGGTAACTTAAGATAACCAACCCCTAGGTGTTAGAATTGCTTTTATTTTATCTAACCATTTCAACCGGAAGTCTTTCCTAAGTATATGTACACATTCATACCTTTTAAGATCATGTAAATATATTGTCCTTTTCTTGAGACTGCACATGAGTTCTGTTGTGTTCAGCTCTTTGCTTTTATACCATATGGGACCAGACTTGTCAAATTTTAAAAACTTGAGTGTCTTTTCCCCATGTCTGTAGGTTATTTCTTTTTACTATTGGCATTTGTAAGTCCTTTGAGGAGTTCCTGTTGTGGTGCAGTGGAAATGAACCCAAGTAGTATCCATTAGGAGAGGGTTCAATCCCTGGCCTCGCTCAGTTGGTTAAAGGATCCAGCATTGCTGTGAGCTGTGGTGTAGATGCAGCTCAGATTTGGCATTGTTGTGGCTGTGGTGTAGGCAGGCAACTCTAATTGGACCTCTAGCTTGGGAACTTCCATGTGCTGTGGGTGCGGCCCTAAAAAGCAAAAACAACAAAAAAAATCCTTTCACCATGTTCCTGTTGGATAATCCAAAAAAAAAGGGCACTAATAGTAATTACCATTTTTGGATGTTTTATACTCAATATCAACTCTGTATCAAAAGTATTAACCCCATCCTATAGAGGACAAAGTTCAGGTTTTGAGGGCTTAAGTAACTCACAAAAGTCAGGAAGCCAGTAAGACAGAATATGACACAGATAAATTTTTGTTAGTGAATATGGTACACCTTTGTGGTTAATACTCTGCAGATCAATACAGAGAACATTTCCAGCACGTCAGGGACTGTGTTTCCCTGCCCCTGTCACTATCTTCCCAAAGGTAACCACTGTTCTGATCCCAGTCCCCAGAGATCTTGATTCCTCCTAAATTAGTTTTACCTGTTTAAGACCTTTATAAAAATTGAATCATAGAGAATGTACTCTCTGGTACCAGGCTTCTTTTGCCCAGCATTTGCAAGATTCATCCACGTTGTAACATATAGTATGTTTTTCTTTTTTCATTGCTGTATAGTGTTCCATTATGGGAATACATTAACATTTTTCTATTCACCTTATTGATGGATACCTGGGATATTTTCATTTTGGGCTTTTAAGAATAAAGCTGCTATGAACATTTGTTTATGTGTCTTTGGTTTTATACATGTTTTACACTCACTTCTCTTGGGTTTAAACCCAAGATTGAAACCTTAGGTTTTGGGAATAATGTAAATTGAGCTTTAGTAGGTACTGCCAATCAGTTTTTCAAATGTTTGTACAAATTTGCATCCCCATCAGCAATGTATGGGGGTCTAGTTGCTCCACATCCAACATTGCTGGCCTTATTAATCTTTTCCCCCTTTACATTTTATTTATTCTGGTAGGGTATCTAGTATGATTTCAGGGAAATGCAAATTGAAAGTTATATTTAGTTGTATTTATTTTTTTAGATACCTTCTTTTTGAAAAAAAAAAAAAAGAATATTGACCCACAAAGTTGTGTTAATTTCAGGTGTACAGCAAAGTAAATCAGTTATATATAAACATATATCCATTCCTTTTCAGATTCTTTTCCCATAGGTCAATACATAGTATTGAGTAGATTACCTGGTGCTATGTAGCAGGTCCCTGCTACCCATCCATTTTATATGTGGTAGTATGCATGTGTCAATTCCAAGCCCTAATTTATCCCTCCTCAGTCCTTCATGTCTCCCCCTTTGGTAACCAACAGCTTTGAGTCTGTTTCTGTTTTGTAAGTTTTTGGTACCATCTTATTTTAGATTCCACACATATAAGTGATATCCTGTGATGTTTCTCTTTCTCTGTCTGACTCCACTAATTATAGTTTCTAGGTAAAAGTTATGTTTTGGAATGGAAAGATATTTAATGTGAAATGTATATCCTTATTTATGTATAAAGAGTAATAGTTGTCTGCATGGTCTTGAATATTGCTGAGATTCCCCTCCCCCTCCCCCCTCCCCCCTCCCCCCACCCGTTCCTTTCTTTATAAGCAAGCTTGATTGCTTAATCACTGATATTAATAAAGTTTTTCCTATAAGGACAAGTGAAATAGTCTAGAAACAACTTGTTTGATTTAGAATTTTATTTAAGGGAAATTTTAAGGGAATTTAATATGATAAAGGTCTTCATTGAGGGAAGCACAAGAGAAACTATCAAGAATGTCACAGAATACATGTAAGTGTAACTTGGTCCCCATGCTGTACAGCAGAAAAAATAAAAATAAAAATGTCGCAGAATTACTGATTGTCCATAGAAGAACTCAGTAAAGACCTTTTTATAACTAGAAACCCTAGGTCTTTTTTTTTTTTTTTTGCCTCAAAATATAGCAATTACGTCTAATCGATGGGATTTTTAGAATTTTATTTATTGGGTGGTTTACATAATCTTACAGTAAGTTATTCTGCTAAAAATAACTTGAGTTGATTACTACTTGTTTTTCCAAGATTGTGCAAGTTACCCGTGTTTGCCTTTCTTGTATGAGTCTCAGGTACGCCGATTAGTAAGGCGGTCTCATCTGAAACCAATGTATAATAGTGCTGAGTTGTGTGACCTGCCATACCAGTTTCTCAGTGTTTCTGTTTTGCTCAAGTAGATGAAAGGTTTATTTAAGTGTGGCCACACTGGTACTGCATTCCTGGTGATCTTGGTAGGTTAATGACAATCTTTGTCATAGAAATCAGGAAATGTGGGTTGAGCCTATGGGATGCGTGAAGTTGGCTTGTTAAAATGCTGTCTCCCAGAGCACTGGAGATTGTTGGAAGCACTTGATAGGTAATGAAGCTTTAAAAACCTATCTATCTTCTATCTATCTATCTATCTATCTGTCTGTATGTCTGTCTTCATTCTGTGCTTTAGATTATTTTACTACGTCAGCATTTAATCATATTATCCATTGTATGATTGCTTTCTCTAGTAATATTAAAAATGATGAAATTCAGGTCGATTTCTTCCTATATATAGTTTAGTAGGTTTGTTTTACTGGAGTGTTTTGATTAGTTGTGAACAGAATCATTGTCAGACTGTATTGCTGCTTTGTTTTACTGGTTGGCTTTTAATTGAATTCACTTTGTCAATCAGTGTTGTGATCAAAGCCACCATTTTTTTTTTAATAGAAAATGGGTCAAAGAATTTTTAAAATAAATATCGTTGAAATACAATTAGTTAAGGCAGTTTGGTACTTAACAAGCTTTCAGGTATCTTTTGGACATTATTTGAATAGGACCTTCAAGGTTTTCAGAATAAAGTATGTATATATATATATATATGAGCAGGTATCTTTTGGACATTATTTGAATGGGACCTTCAAGGTTTTCAGAATAAAGTAGGTATATAGTTATGAGGAAAGAAGATATAGAGGAGCCTTGCTTTCTTTTGAGTATTCTTTTTACCAGGCTTAACTTTACTGAATTTATTTCAAGTATAGTATTTAAAATGTAAATGAATAGACAGCAAGATTGTTTTTCATTTGAAGACTGTCCTTGAGTGTTTGGGTTGTATAGAAGGAGATGGTAGAAAGCAGAATGTATTAATCTCCTTGAGCAAACTTCAGAAATATCTGTAATCTTGTAATAGGAATGGAAAAGTTTGAAGTTCAGCAAGGAAGACTTAAGCAAAGGCAGTGAAGTGGGTTAGTTGCTGGTAAAGAGCTATCTGAACAGGACTGAGTTACTGATTGTCCTATGCAAGAGTGCCGTCTCTAGAGAAACCCAGTAAATAAGTTATTTATTAGAACCACAGCAGGGTAACTGAGCCTTTTATTTATTTATTTTTTTGAGGCCATTTCTGCCTTTTGTAAGTCAGTGTTGAGTTTATGGACTCCCATCAATAAACTTAAAGTTTAAAACCATTGAAGACTAAATACTTCATTACCTTTCCTGTTCTACCTTTATGGGAGATCCTGGCTCTTGGGAAAATAGCTTAGAGCTACCAGTGTGTTTTACTCTGCGTAAGGGACGACTGACTGGCTTTTGGGTTTAAAACCTTCAATATTAGCTCATTGAGGCTGTGATCAACAGTTCTTATGATTCATCATATATAAGTCATAAGAAGTGGAAAACTTGCTCTTCAGTTTTCCTTATCTGAACCTTCCATGTTACAGGTAATTTTGCAAAAGACATGCCCTTCAAGTTTAAGTTCTCTTTATGATTCTAGAATCACAGCACTCGAACACCCCCTCCCGCATATGCGAAGAGTGCAAGGGTCAGTTTTCCATAACTTTATGCATATTAATTTTACTGCTGTCACTAGTTTGAACTAATAGCAGTGAATTGCCCTTATCCTTTCACATGTATGTGGGAAAACATACATAATAAGGTTGAGAGCAAGTGTAATTTATTCACATGTATACAGAGACTGACATGTACCTGGTAGGAGATTAATTATTACGGGTAAAAACATGTGTGCTTTACGTGCGTAATATACACAGACTCTTCAGTTAGTGTTACAAGTACCAGGCAACTTGTACTTGCGGTGGTACTGCATTGGACTACATCATGGGCGCCAGGGAGAATTGAGAAAAGTATTATTAGGAACAGTTGAAGTTTCTGTGGAAATCTGTGAAAACTTAACCCAGTGTTTTTGGCTTGTCTTGCTAGTTTTGAGGAGGTCAAGACTAGTCCAGGCTGGTTTTCTGGTGGCTCCATTTGAGCTGGCTGCCACTGGGATGGTAGGTGTGTCCCAGAGAGAGCAGTCTGCCGCTTAGAATGTTGGTGGTAATGGCCATTTATGAGGTGACTAAGCTTTGACCAGAAAGACCAGACCAAGTTAATGGGCCACCCATGTCAAATATCCTGGGAGAAAGCAAAGTCTCATTTTAGTCTCTATGAAGAATAGGTTTTTTTTTTTTTTAAACTCTCACACTCACGTTAGTATTTTATTTTTATTTTTAGGGTTGCACCTGCGGCATATGGAGGTTCCCAGGCAAGGGGTCAAATTGGAGCTATAGCTGCTGGTCTACACCACAGCAGTGGCAATGCTGGATCCTTAACCCACTGAGCGAGGCCAGGGATTGAACCCTCAACCTCATGGTTCCTGGTTGAATTTGTTTCTGCTGTGCCATGATGGGAAGTCTTGAAGAAAAGTTTATAGTCTTAAAAAATACAAGTAAAACCTGCAACAAGATACTATTTTCTCAATAATCAAATTAGTAGGATGAATGAATGAGATTGTGCCCTTTGTTAGATTGTGTTTAAAGAGCATTTTCATGAACTACTGGTTTGTGGTATAAATTAGTATTTTCTAAAAATCACTTTGGCTTCATATATCAGTAATCTTAGAGTCAACCGATCATATCTTTTGACATAGGAAAACTACTCCTGATAATCTGTTTCAAGGAAATAGTTGTATATCCAGATGAAGATTTATGTGCAAAGATTTCCATCATATAATTTCTAAACAGTGAAACAATGGAAACATTTAGACAGGGAAGAAAAGGTTAAACAAATGATGTTATGTTCTTTTGATAGCAACTACGACTATAGTACAGAAAAACAGCAGAGTAGCAAATTGTTACAGAGAATTTCATTTAATCATGTTTAAATATATGGATAGAAGAACACCTGAAATAAATAAACTAAATGACAGGATTAGCTGCTCTGTTAAACTATTAACAAAAGGTACTTCAAAGAAGTGAGGTAGTTGTGAGCATTATTTCCCTCTCTTTTCTACTTTACTCTTTACCACAATGACTGTTTATCTTAAAAGTCTTAAAAAGGAAAATCTAAAAAGCGTGGAGTGAATAATAGCTTCATTAAAGGGAGAAAGGTAGAACAGACATCACTTGAAAGAGCTGCTCCAAATAATGAGGCCAAGTTTGGAAACAGAAGACCTTTTCAGGTAGGGAGTGGGATGGATGGGGAATTTGGGGTTAGTAGATGCAAACTATTACATTTAGAATGTATAAGCAGGAGTTCCTGTCGTGGCGCAGTGGTTAAAGTATCCGACTAGGAACCATGAGGTTTCGGGTTCGATCCCTGACCTTGCTCAGTGGGTTAAGGATCCGGTGTTGCCGTGAGCTGTGGTGTAGGTTGCAGACGCGGCTCGGATCCTGTGTTGCTGTGGCTGTGGTGTAGGCCGGTGGCTACAGTTCCGATTGGACCCCTAGCCTGGGAACCTCCATATGTCACAGGAGCGGCCCAGGAAATAGTGAAAAAAAAAAAAAAAGAATATATAAGCAATGAGGTCCTACTGTGTACAGCACAGGGAACTGTCTAATCTCTTGGGATACACTGTGATGGAATATAAGAAAGGGTAAGTATATATATATGTATATGTGCATATATATGTATGTACACACACACACACACACACACATGACTTGGTCGCTTTGCTGTACTGCAGAAATTGGCACAACATTGTAAATCAGCTCTACTTTAATTAAAAAAAAAAAAAGAAGGCAACCTGTTCTAACATCTCTGTGGTCCAAATTCCAGGGATAGCAGTTCCTGGAATGAGTAAGAGAGGTTCTTAATTTTCTTTTAGAGATTGTTGATCTATAGAGTACATCCTGTAACCCACTCACTGCCCAGGGCCGGGGATTGAACCTGTGCCTTTGCAGCGAACCAAGCCGCTGTAGTTGGATTCTTAACCCACTGCACCACAGTGGGAACTCCTCAAATACTCATTTTTAATTTATTAAATTTCCACATTAGACTGTTATCACCCTTATCAATAATGTTTTCAACATTTGCTGATTTTATTCTTTTCCTACCCCAGATGATTTTGCTTTTCACTATGGCAGTTACTTATGTTTTATCCTACTTTGATTTGCTTTCTTGCTGTTGCTACATTCAGTGTCCAAATTATAATTTATATTTATAACTTCCTCTCATCTATTAGTCATCCATTATATTCTCTCCTGTTTTTGAAACACAGCAGAGCTGACTGACTCAAACTTCTAATTAACATCAGTTATCCACCTGTCATTCTCTATAACCATCTTTAGCCAACTGGGAAATAATATATTTTCCTACATTTTTCAGAAATTTCTCTTTTGTTTGTTTCCTTTAGATGGTAAACTCTTTGAGGGCAGGGGTTATGTTGACCATTGATGTTTGTGCCAGGTTTCCAGTGCACAGTTGTACACACAGTGGACTCAATAAATACTCGCTGACTAGCTGTTGAAAAATTCAGTTCAGCCTCCCAAAGTGTTTGGCATACTCTGAGTAGTTCATGTATTAGTTAAATCTGACTCAGTAGTTGGCAGTCCTGGTGTTTCAAGTAGTGCTGCAATACCTGCTTGCTTCTAACATCAAGAAAGTACCTAATAGAAGAGTCTTATGTCACAGCCTAATGACAGAGATGGTATCTGGACTTTGTAGAACCTAGAAGTTGCAGTCTAGAAATGTCTTGAAAACAATTCTTTGAAATATTTCTGAAGGTCTTATACACTTCACTTTTGTGGCTATTACTTGGAATTAGTGGGTTGATCTCTGCAACTTCAATGATGATTATAGTAATTACTGTAAATAGCAAGTGTCTAATATGGACCAAACCCTTCAATATGGGCTTTACAGATCTTTTCTTATTTATACTCTTAAAAACTCAACATGGTGTATATTATTCCCATTTTGCAGATGAAGAAACTATAGCAGGGAGAGATTAATTAACTTATTTGGGATCATACATTATGGTAAATGGCAGAAGTCAGTATTTGAACTATGACCTGTTGGTTTCCAAAACTTTCATGAATTTTACTGTTTTAATACCTCTCAGGAATGAAGATACTAGAGGAAAACTAAATTTAAATATTGGGTCTAGCTATAAACATTTTGAATATGTCTTTTTTTTTTGGTCCTTCTGGGGCCGCACCTGTGGCATATGGAGGTTTCCAAGCTAGGGGTCTAATTGGAGCTGTAGCCACCGGCCTATGCCACAGCCACAGCAATGCCAGATCCGAGGTGCATCTACAGCTTACACCACAGCTTACAGCAACGCTGGATCCTTAACCCACTGAGCAAGTCCAGGGATCGAATCCACAACCTCATGATTCCTAGTCGGATTCATTAACCACTGTGCCACAATGGGAACTCCTTGAGTATGTCTTGTAAATGCTCATATTGCTCTTACAGTATTGCTTGTTACCATATAATAATTGATATCTTGCTTTTTGCAATCTACAGTTTTCTGTACTTGGAATGAACACTGCTTTCTAAGTGAAAAGAAAGCTTGTAACATTTATCAATGCCATTTGTGTTACAATGATTACTGTTTATCTTAAATTTCAGTAAATCTTTATAAGAGGAATCAACTCGTTAATAGTCTGGACTGAGACTTCGAGACATAATGGCTCTGTTGATAGAAGATTTCAGTGAGAACTCAACTGGTATCAGTCTATGTAGATTTAATGGAAAATGTGATCGTTTTCTTAGGATTATATTTAGGTAATGTGATGAATTAACTTACTGGCAGTTTGTGGATAGATTTATTCACTTGGTCATTTTCTTCTCTCCCCAAAGCTGTATTTTTTAACTTAGAGGAAAGCATTAACTAAGAATTGAATTTGTAAAGTAGATTCTAGTATTAAAAAAACCCCAAAAACAAAGAAACATTCCTGATACAGCAATGTCAAGCCCCATAGGAAAGAATGCTGTTTTTACTTCCTGTTGGTAAAGAATGTCTACGTGCAACTGCTTCCTCTGTGGGGAAGAAAATGAATGTAGCACAGCCAGCTAGCTCTTCACCTATCCCCTCAATTCTCTTTTGGATGAGTAATTTCTTGAATGTCCTGCAAACAAAACCAGAGTGCTGCTTTAGAGAGTTCCATGGCAGCAGAGATGAAGTGTGTTGGGGATTGTGTAGGAAAGGGTCTGGCTTCTTGGAGTCAGTCAAGGTGGTTTCCTAGGGGACACTCCCAGGGCTCAGTGAGAACGTGGTCCCATTCATGTACAACTCTCATTATTAATAAACAGCCCTGGCGCCCTTAAAAAGCAGGTTCAGTCTACAAATCCAGTAAGTCTATCTTTCTCAACCCAGTGATGCTTTGACTTGCAAAGGAAACTGGACTCTTTAATATTCACACAATCATAGTTTACCAAGAGCAGGTTTTACTCTTGGCATACCTCTAGGCGGCTTGTGAGGCATTCTCTCTGTGCCTCACATGGATGACTCTCTAGAAAGCATTTTCCCGATACTTTGGACAGCTGGTGATTGACTAGAGAGGCCCGCATTCAAAGCAGTGTTTCATTAGGATTTTCCTGTGAGGGTTATCATCATCTATGGGGCTGAGTTTCTGGATGCCATCATGTTATACCCCAGCCGGGCGGTGTTTCATCAGAATCAGATGAGGGCTTGGTTTAGTCCTGAGACCTACTGCTTCTTCTTACTATCTTGGTTCCTATCTGGAAAGCTTTCAAGACTGCCAGCTGTGTGGCCTGTTTGAAAGCAGGAATGTGGGTTTACCCTGTTAGTGTTGCAAAATCACTTCTTGTGTAGAGAATCTTGTTTTTCTCCTGCCTTCTATAGTCTGGTTTTAGATTATTTTTCTTGTGGTTTGGGTTTGTAGTGTGAACTCATGGCTTTCATTTCCTTATTCCTTTCCCTTCCTTCACATAGACAATGAAGAAGGGACTAAATATATTTTTTGCATTTGTTTATATTGTCAAGCTGTATGGGCACTTCCCTTTTGTCTTATAGAAAATAAACTGAAGATGGTTAAAATATTTGAAATCATTAGTTTTAACTTCCTCAGCAATTCTTGCCCTGTTTTAGTTTAAGTATGGTCATAATTTAGAAGGTGTGGACATTAAAGAATTTACCCATAAAATGGCACCATCCTCACACAGCCACTTTTAGTATTGTAGTGTTTTCTTTTAGGGCTCTAAGAGGTTATTCTATTTGTTTTGTTTTTTAAGTGCTTTTACTTGGAGTGAAATTCGTAGATTGGAATTTTACCTCATTTTCTCAACTCTTTCTTTTCCTTAGAGGTGTTGAAATGCCCAACAAAATAGCTAAAACAGAAAGAAAAAACAATCCCAGATGAAAGGACTTTTGTATTATCAACAGGTTTAATGATCAGCCCTTTATGAATGATTTTAAATATCTTACTTGATTTCTAAAAGACACATAGGGGCCCATTGTGGCTCAGCAGTAATAAACCCAACGAGTACCCATGAGGATATGGGTTCAATCACTGGCCTCGCTCAGTGGGTTAAGGATCCAGCATTGCTGTGAGCTGTGGTGTAAGTCACAGATACAGCTCAGATCTAGCATTGCTGAGGCTGTGGTGTCGGCCTGCAGCTTCAGTTGCAGCTCTGATTCGATCCCTAGCCTGGGAACCTCCATATGCTGCAAGTATGGCCCTAAAAATCATAAACAAACAAACAAACAAATGAATAAATGATACATAATTAAGAAGTGATTGATGAGGCATAGTGTGTGTGTTGTCTTCATTAGCATGCCACAGTTTATTTTTTTTAGGACTGTACCTGTGGCATATGGAGGTTCCCAGGCTAGGGGTTGAATCAGAGATGTAGCCGCCGGCCTACACCACAGCCACAGCAAGGCTAGATCTGAGCTGCATCTGGGACCTACACCACAGCTCACCACCATGCCTGATCCCTAACCCAATGAGCTAGGCCAGGGATCGAACCTGTGTCCTCGTGGATGCTAGTCAGGTTCATTTCTGCTGAGCCATGACGGGAACTCCAGACTTAATTTTTGTAAATTATATTTTGCATTTAGGAAATAAATGCTGCAAGTTTCTATATTTGACAAGTATTTCAAGACCCTCACTTCCCAGTGTTTTACTTGAGGTGAACTGAAGGTGAATAAATATCTCCAGGTTTGGGTTCCAGTTTAGAAACTGCAGAGTGCAGATTTCTTCAGTTATTTCTCTCATAGAGGCTTTTTATGCCATGGATTTTGAGTACTTCCATCTTTTTAATGTAACCTTCCCCAAAATGCCATTTGTTATTACTTCTTACATGGTTTCAGACACTTAATTAGTCCTTCACCTAGCGCTTGAAGTCTGAACTCATTTGTACAGAGGTGGCTTTTGTTTACTCTACAGCCAAAAATAGGATAACTGTAGGTTGCTGAACATACTGTACTTTGATACCTTTCTGTGAGTCTTTTTGTGGTATTCTCTGCTTTATTTTCAAATAATGACTGTTCGTGTGTTTGTGGACAAGGAAGTGGCTCCTGAAATTTACGCTGTATCTGAGGACATTTATAGCATGGGCTAACAGAATTACTTTCCAAATTCTAAAATGGATATAAGAGAGAGGGGGTGGGGAGACCTGTGTAAACATTTAAGGATTAGAAAGAACTGAAATAACTAAAATCTAGGCAACACTTACTGCTTCTATCTCTAAAAAATATTTTTTTGTTGTAATTTTAAAACCAAATAAATAACTTATTCTGCTGTAATTCCATTTTTAAATCAAAATTTTTGATTTGTGAATTACATAAGCATTAAGTTTCATATATGTGAGGGGGAGGTTTGAGACTGGAACCCCCAATCTCTTATTTTCTCAAAATAGCTCTTTTCTCTGTCCCACGTTATCACTATCACCAGTGACAAGTCATACCTCTTTGCTTGGAGGGGTAAGTTATACCACTTTTAAAATACCATTACTAAAAACAGCTCAAGTTTCTAAGCTGCCTTACATTTTCAGAAGCATTTGAAAGTATTTTTGGACGTGCTAAACATTATTAGATGGAAGTAAAAAAGAAAGTGTGTTTAGTTAATTTGTATTTGGGAACTCAGTTGTCTGGAGGAAGGGTTAGAAATATCTGCCTCTTTTGGGATGAAAATAAATTCATCTAGTGTTATAAAATCATGGGCTCAGGATAAATTCAGGTTAGCTAATTAGCCCTTGACTCACAGTTTATTATTTTATAAGTAGGGCAAAAACCACACTTATCGTTACTTTGATGCTGCTGTTAGGTTAAGTGGGGCTCAAAGATAAGGTAATTTGACTTACCTATAAATGTTTGTTCCCCATTTTTGATACACATCCTTATAACAGTTTAAGATTGTTTTGGATGTTATTTTTCTACTCCCCCCCCTGTCATTTATCTTTGCTCCTAAAATTCCATCTGAATTAAAGTCTCTTCTCAGATTCTTTAGTATCAGTTATGGGTATTTGATTTAGTGTCACTGCCAGAAGAAACCTGTTGATAGGGTGTTATTTGTGCCACAGAGAGTTTACATACATATTTTTTTGGCTGTGGCCTGCAGTGGGTTTAGTTCTTAGACCAGGGATCGAACCCAGGCTGGAGTGGTGAAAGTGCTGTGTTCTAACCACTTGGACCACCAGGGAACTCCCAAGAGTATGTCTTAAGATTTTCTTATTCCAGGAATCTTGAAAATAATTTTGAAACATAAAGCCTAAAATTGTGTTGTCTTGGGGAATTTAAGATATAGGACATTGTGATTTAAAGAAGCAGTCTAGCCATTCTAAAATAACACCATATTTTTTTTTTCCTTTTTTTTAGTGGTATGTAATTTATTTTATAGTTCTTCTGGATTTAAAAGGGGCTTTTCTGGGAGTCCTCTGGTGGCCTAGTGGTTAAGGATCCACTGTTGTCAGTGCTGTGGCTTGGGTTCGATCCCTGACCTGGGAACTTCTGCATGCCTAGGGGTGGCCAAAAAAAGGGTGACTTTTCTAGAAATATGAGCACTGAGCTAGGAGTCAGTAGATCTGATATTTAGTCTTTTTATTTTTTTTGGCTTGAGGGACTTCAGTTGAATCACATAAACTCACCAAGTCTCCTTTTTGACATTTGCTTAATGTATGTATACTTAGAGATTAAGTCTGCTTCCCAGAATTGCTGGGATAAAATGAGAGAAAAGGAATTTATCTGTAGATTACCTGTAAGATTATAGGGAAATAATTTTGCCTTAAAGAAGTGGAAGACGGCAATGTCTTATAACCTGTGTTTAGAATAATGGCTCTTTACTTAGGATGGTAGACTTCCTAGAGTTGAAGCAGACTTTGGACATGATTGTGCCACTCTCCCTGTTTGTGTCATTGAGGAAACCGAGGACTAGGCTTACCACATGATTGGCGTTGAATCTCATTGGCAGACCCAGGAGGACAGCCAGGGCTCCTGTGTAACCCCCCCCCCCCCCCCCCCGGCCGGCAACAGTGCTGGCCTTCAGCTCAGTCTAGACGAGGGCAACAAGGAGCTACCTGTTAAGTCAGATTTTCTTGCATGTCTTCCTCACAAAAATTGTCACTTTCCCCTATTTTTTTTTTTTTTTTTTTTTTTTTGCTGCACTTGTGGCGTGCAGAAGTTCCCAGGCCAGAGATCGAACCCGTGCCATAGCAGCAACCTGAGCTGCTGCAGTGACAATGCTAGATCCTTAACCTATTGAGCCAAACAGGAACTCCTCCTGTCCACTTTTTTTTTTTGTCTTTTTGCCTTTTCTAGGACCGCTCCCTCGGCATATGGGGGTTCCCAGGCTAGGCATCCAGTTGGAGCTGTAGCCTCTGGCCTACACCACAGCCACAGCATTGAGGGATTTGAGCCACGTCTGCAACCTACACTACAGCTGACGGCAACGCTGGATCCTTAACCCACTGAGCAAGGCCAGGGATTGAACCCACAACCTCATGGTTCCTAGTCAGATTCGTTAACCACTGAGGAACTCCCCTCTTGTCACTTTTAATAGTTGAATGTTAGTATTATCATTTTTAAGTTCCTATATGCTCTTGCTCAGTACTTTGTTTTGACTTTTATAGTATATTTTGGATAAAATGTTAATGATTTACTTTTTAGCCAGAAGCATTTTCTTTTTCTGTGTCATGTTTTAAAAAAAATTCTGACAAATTACCATGTAATACTCTAAAATCAAACTTATGAGAGAAAAGACAAAAACACAAGGCAGTTTATAATTTAGGTTACTGTTTTACTGTTACTTAGCTCTGCTGTTTTGACATTTAGAGTGTGTAGAATTTGTGAACATACCCTACCACCCTACGTCTTCTAATGCTATGGAGAAAAAATGAGAAGGTATCTTCTCTGTGACCGTTTTTGAAAGTGTTATCTTCTTTCCTTTGCCTCAAGTACTTACTAAGACAGAAATAAGCATTGCTTATTTTTATTGGCCACACTTAAAAAAATAAGTGCGAAATAAATGTGTTATCAGTCAAGACACATTTGCAGAGTACTTTGTATAGAGACATGTGCAAAGGGGTGATGCTTTTAAGACACACTGTCTGTAGTCTTTTGTCCAGAGGCCATGAACACACTTATTTACCATTTTATTCTTTCACAACGTGAGATCAAACATTTTCCTGTACTTAAAAATACCTGGGAGCAGAATTTACTCTATTTGTGTTCTTTTCAGCTTCATGTGAAATTTGAATAGAGAAATACTGCAAATAGAAAAAGTGTGAATAATTTTAGAACCCTGAGAATAATATTATGAAAGGTTAAATTGTCTATGCTTTAATAAAAGAAGCAGTTAAAATTATTTCAGTCACTGGAATAGTAAGTGTGTTTGTTTAAACTGTAGCACACCTAGACAGAAATAAATCTTGTTAAAACAGCAGCTCACTTCTGACCTTAACTTGCTTTGCTCATTCTGGGTCCCCAAGCCTTGACTGCAGTAAAGTAGCAAAGGTCTACTCGGCCTGTTTGTAACAATATCTTTAAAAGTTCTTTAACCTGATACCTTATGAAAAAAAAAAAGAAAAGAAAAGAATTAGTTACGCATGTCTTGAATTTATGGTCTAAAATGAGAACCTAAACATTTGAATATATTTAGTTACTACAAACTACAGATGACCTTTTGTGGGATTTTGATTCAATCTTCACTTCTTACAGAGGAACTCAAACCCTGAATCACTATGAGAGTGGTCTGTATTTCGATTTGATCTGAGTTGATTAGTTTTTTTTGAAAGACGTTTAAAGGTATGCAAGAAAATACTTTGATACATAGTACTTTATAAGTTCCTTGACGTTGTCTTTTGTTTCTTTTCTTTAAACCATCTCCAGAACCTGTATATATCCCTTTTTACAAGTCTCAATATTATACATATTTGCTGGATAAATGAATGAATGGATTTTTATTTATCTTTATGCATCATAATCCTTTTCTGTGTCTGATGCCATTCTAGTTTCCAGCTAGTCTGCCTGAGAAATTTCAGTTTTGCTTTAAAGTCTTTATTAGTATTTATAAAAGGGAATAGTTTTTATTTTGGTTAGCTCTTGCTTAAAACAATGAGTTATTATTATCATCTCTTCATTCTGTGGATTAGAAGTTTGGACAGAGCATGGTAGGGATGGCTTGTCTCTGCTCCATGGGATCTGGTGTCTCAGCTGAGATGAACAAAAACTATTAGGGGCTAGAATAGCCAGGGGCTGGCTGGGCATCTCATTCCCTTTTTCTATGGCATATTCACATGATGAGGTTTCGCTTCCTCAGAGTTCAGTGGCCTCAAGGTATTCAGGCTTGTTTAGTGGCTCAGGACAGTAAGATAAAGGGTTCCAGCACTCCCGTGTAGAGCTTCAAGGCCCAAAAGTCCTAGAATATTACTTCTGCCACAGTCTGTTGGTCCAGCCAATCACTAAGGCAACTCTAGTTTCAAGGAAAAGGCAGTCAGACTTCATTTTTCAACGAGAAGAGTGTTAAAGAGTTTATTGCTGTCATTAGTCTTGCATAGTTCTTTATGTACTGTTTGTCATCATTATTATTAACCTTATTAGGCAGTAGTTTATTCTAGAATGTTCAGTAAAATGTCTACTTCTGAGTACTTAGGCACCTGTTGATAGACAGCCCCTCTCTTCCTTTCTCCTTGATGGCCTGGTATGCTCTTTGTTCCAGACCAGACAGACAGACAGACAGAGAGAAAAGTGTTAAGTTTCTTTGGATAGAAGCAAGAACTCCTTGAATGGGAGTTCATGCTCAAAATGAGTTTTGCCCATGGTGCCAGAGGCAAATAGTTATATCTGTGTGTATGCGTGTGCGCACACGTGCATGTGCGCACATATGCGCGCGCCAATGAGGTACCTAGAGGTGCTGGTTTCATATACTATTGAAAAATTTTCTGCCAGATCTAGAGAACTGACAGGATTGCCACATTTTCAATTTTGTCAGGTCATTACATGGGGGGCAGGGAGACCATCTGCTACCACTAGGTTTTCAGAAAATAAAAGGAAATTTTAATTCCAGAAAATAATAATAAGCTCATAATCTAACAATAAATGAATATCCATAAATTTAATAAAATTTAATTTCATTGAAAAAATAAGTAGAAAAATGAAGCACTATGTTTTTTTTCATTTAGGTTTAAACCTGAAAAAGCTTTTTTCTAGAGCTACACCCAGACATGTTTTGGGAACCAGTGATTATTTTCATTTCTCAGAAAAATTTTTCAAAACAAAAGCTGTACACAATGATATTTTAAATCACATTTTGTGGCCTTATTTATTTATTTGTTTGTCTTTTGTCTTTTTAGGGCTGTACCCTGACATATGCAGGTTCCCAGGCTATGGGTGTAATCAGAGCTGCAGCTGCTGGCCTACGCCACAGCTCACAGCAATGCTGGATCCTTAACCCACTGAGAGAGGCCAGGGATAGAACCTGCAACCTTATGGTTCCTAGTCAGACTTGTTTCTGCTGTGCCACGATGGAAATCCCTATGGCTGTATTTATTAATGGGGAATTTTTTTTTTTTTTGGTCTTTTGTCTTTTTTGTCTTTTTGTCTGTTGTTGTTGTTGTTGTTGCTATTTCTTGGGCCGCTCCCGCGGCATATGGAGATTCCCAGGCTAGGGGTTGAATCGGAGCTGTAGCCACCGGCCTACGCCAGAGCCACAGCAACACAGGATCCGAGCCGCGTCTGCACCCTACACCACAGCTCACGGCAACGCCGGATCGTTAACCCACTGAGCAAGGGCAGGGACCGAACCTGCAACCTCAAGGTTCCTAGTCGGATTCGTTAACCACTGCGCCACGACGGGAACTCCTAATGGGGAATATTAACTGGTATAATGGCTCTTATGAAAAGCAGTAAATGTTACCAGATTTCTTTTCCATGCAGAAAGACTTTAGTTTCATTAGGACCTGTAAAACAGAATCAGATTTACTAACTAAATGTAGACAAAGCTACCAAATCAATAAGATTTAGATTGTCAGTACCACGTCGTGTTTCTGGGTTATGACAGGCTTGTAGTTTACAACCTGCTGAGCTCAGGTTCCGAGTTTATCATGTACTGTTGGCTGTGTGATGATATTTCACATCTTCTCCATTATTTTTCTTTCCTTGAACTTATAGGAAGCTTTGTCCCTCAAGACTTTATATCAGAGACATTAAGATAATACTAGTCACTAATTTTAAACACAGATGCAGTTACTGAAATTAAATGGCTGTAAGCTATCAGCTGTGAATTAGTGTGCCCCTACATTAAATAATCTAGATCGTCATCAGAATGAAAATACTGTATTAGAAAATTTCATGGCATGTATATACATTCTTAGTCTTTGGAACTCCTAGTTTGAGGAACAATTTAGCTACAATTGGTTGTGTTCCTAGCTGTCTCCCACCTTAGGTTTTAGAATGGTTTTATGTTCCTTTTAAATGCAATTCCTTTGTCAGATAAAAACCCTCATTTTATCACAGCCTTAAATTATTTTTCTTCACTTCTGTCTTTATCCTACAATAACATGGTATTTCTTCCATTTTCTTTGCTTATAATAAGCACAGTAAGCTGATAATTGTATAATCTTGTTGGTGAAACATTTTAGAGTAGTTCATTGGGTTGTATTGGGTGAATTCATTGGGCGAATTGATGCTTGGGGATGTTTTCGTAGTAGCTGGCTATTGGAAAGCATCTTCTTGATAATAGATCCTTTCTTCTGGGGAGAATAAGGAGGTGGTTGGAACAGGACAAGCTGAGGAGCAGAGCCTGGCGGCAGGGGAGGGCAAGCATGGAGGGCTTGCGCTCAGTCACGGGCAGCATTCCACCCGAAGTTCTTTCTTGAGCTTCACCTTGAGGGAAGTCATTTAATCTCTCTGGCTTTGACTTTCCTCATCTGCAAGATGGAGTTGACAGATGACAATTTATGGAAAATATTAAAACTAATGCTCATAAAATTAGTGTCAGAGTAACCCACACCTAATATTTAATGCAAGGTGGCTCTCCTTGTTCTGTATGTTTAGCACATTAGATCACTCATCTCCAAATCACTCAAGATTTATTTCCATCTTGTGTTGTTAGATATTTTGTCTGTGAATTCTAGATTAAAACTAAGCCACAAGCCTCTCTCATACTTTTTTTTGTACATACATAACTCCTTTCCTTGGTGGGAAGGAAGACACATGTTTGATGATGATTTCCATAGCAGACAATTAAGACATCACAGCAAGGCCAGCACTTTTAGGATAATATTTGTTTATGGGTTCATGGAAACTCCAGTAATCAGAGGATGTACATCATTGTCAGGAGAGGTACTAATCTCTTTGAGCCTCAGTTTTACATCTGCAAAACTGATTGATTGTAATATATTGTTTCCAAGTTTCTTCTAGACCTGTTTTTTTTATTGTTGTTGTGTTTTTGTTTGTTTGTTTGTCTTTTGTCCTTTTTTTTTAGGGCCGCACCCGTGACATATGGAGGTTCCCAGGCCAGGGGTCCAATCAGAGCTGTAGCTGCTGGCCTAGGCCAGAGCCACAGCAACACAGGATCCGAGCCGCGTCTGCACCCTACACCACAGCTCACGGCAACGCCGGATCCTTAACCCACTGAGCAAGGCCAGGGATTGAACCCTCAACTTCATGGTTCCTAGTCGGGCTCGTTTTCGCTGTGCCATGACGGGAACTCCTAGACCTGTACTTTGATGCAAAATGGTGTTATTGCCACAGGATCCAATTTTCTCCAATGTTTTTATCATAAGCTAAACACAATAAAATGAAAAATTGTGTTACAGTTTTTTTTTTTTTTTAAACAAAATGGGAACTCTATGGCCCATACAATGAATCACATCTCTGATGAAGTATCTTTTTTGATCGTATTTCTTCTGAGTGACATTTGGGTCTGTGGATTGACTCTGAAATCATACAGAGAGACAATGAAAAATTGACACGGTATTAAATGTACTCCAAGGATAAGCTGTCCATTTTCCACTTAGTAAATTGTAGTGCTTTTTTCCTATTAGTCTGGTGCTCATTTTTAGAATTACATATTCTTTTTCAGCCTCTTAATTTTGCTTTACTTGATTATATCACAGGAAATTGTAATTTTACTCAAAGGGGGAAAAAAACTTTAACCTGTGTTATAAAATGACATCTGTGAACGTATATTACACACATGTGAGCTGTTTTCAACTTGAAAAAAATAGCATTGTTTAGGTGCTTGCTACTTTTTTTTTGGTTTCTTTTTAACGGATCAGAGAGCTGCCAAGCAGGCAGGCAGTATGGTAGGAATGTAGGGCCTGGAGTCACGCGGAGCAGGTTTGAGACTCTGCTCCATCACACATTCTTTGACTTTAGACAAATTGTGTTGCCTCTTCTTGGGAGTTGTATAAGACCGTTTTTAAGGAGACATTCTCCAAAACTCTTTCATACTGGGAGGGGAGGGGCTGGTGGTAAAGAATCTCACCTTTATTATGTTGAAACCTTGATACGGTCATACACTGTGGGAAGCTGCAGCCTCCTGCGGGGGCGTGGGGAATGACAGTGGCTCTCATTTGGGTAAGAGACCCATCCTCAGAGAGGAAACACAAACTCAGAAGGGAGGCTTTGGTGGGCAGAAGATTTTTGCTGGTTCCTGTGATGCTAGCGCTGCTGGGTATTGGGGCTTAAGAATCCCCCTGTCTTGTGTGTAGACAGGACCATATAGTTTTAATGTTAGTTCTGATTCACTCCCTTTTGTCACCCAATAGTCTTGAGGTAATTATTATCCAGGCTTGTCTGTGTTGCGCTCAGGGATGTGAGAGGAGGCTTCTAAGGCTCATTTTGTTTCAGGCAGAGTGGGTAGTGCAGCATTAATTGGAGGAAAACCCAAGGAGAAGGTGAGTTTCTGAGAGGAGCTCACAGATTTATCCCTTTTCCCTAAGTAGATCTTTTCCCTCTGTTGTTGGTATTTGCAGGGTATATATATATATATTTTTTTTTTTTTTATTAAGGAAGGTTGCCTTTCCTGTCAAGCTGCTTTATTGTAAAAAATAAATTGATAATCTGTGTTAATCCTCTACTATTCTGATGTATAGAGTGTCTATGCGGTAGGCTATAGTACTGTTCTCCGTTCAGAGAGAATGAGAGGGAACATTCAGGGCAAAATTATCCACACTATTGGGAGAAAAACAGTTAAAATTCTACTCATAGTTTTCTGGGACCTTTTATTTTAGGAGGATAGATGGATTGTCAGGTTGGTATGTTCTAGTTTTGGTAGGCGTCATCCTTGAGCCTTTTATTTCTGTTTAAGAAAGATTAATTCCTGCCTAATGCATTCTTTCTTTTCTCCCCTCTAATTCTATGAAAAACTACTATTGTTTGAATTTTGGGCTGAGCACCCTAATTAAAGCCCCAGGGCAGTTCCCTGGTGGCCTGGCAGGTTACGGATTTGGTGTTATCACTGCTGTGGTGAGGGTCACTCCTTTGACGCAGGTTCAATCCCTGGACCAGGAACTTCTGCATTCTGCAAGTATAGCTCTAAACAAAAACAGAAACAAAACAAAAAAAGCCCCAGGACTTCTGCAGGAGCAGTGTTGAAAAGTCACTAATTCAGTTGCAGGTTCATCAAAGGTGGAGGAAACCTTACCTTTGCCCTCAAGTAGCTCACAGTCTAGAGGAGAAGGCAGATTTCAGTGTACGGTAATCATGATAGTGATCATTTGTACATGTTGTGTGCAAATTCTTACTTCCTGTTCACCTGTCAACACTTAAACTTCCCCTACTATGCTTTGCACCTTTATCATTCCAATGAAACTCTTCTTAGGAAGGTTTGAGCAATTTCTGCTTGCTTAATCAAGTAGACACTATGTATTCTCACCACTTAGCATTGAGCAACATTGACTGCCCTCTCCTTCTTGGAACTGTCTCTCATATCTGTAATACCTCTCTTTGCTGGTCTTCCTCCTGCCTCTTATGTAATTTCTTCTCATTCTCTTTGGCCAGTTCCTTTTCCAGAAGTGTTTTTTTTTTCTTTTTTTTTTCCTTTGTCTCTTTCCAGGGCCGCATCTGCGGCATTTTGAGGTTTCCAGGCCAGGGGTCTAATCCGAGCTGTAGCCACCAGCCTACGCCAGAGCCACAGCAATGCAGGATCCGAGGTGCGTCTGTGACCTACATCACAGCTCATGGCCACACCAGATCCTTAACCCACTGAGCCAGGCCAGGGATCAAACCCTAAACCTCATGGTTCCTAGTTGGATTCATTAACCACTGAGCCACGATGGGAACTCCTAGAAGTAGGAGTTTCTTAGGGCTCAATTCCAGACTCTCAGGACTGTGTTCTTTATATCTTCTAAGAAATCTTAACCATTTCTATGAATTTAAATGCTAGTTTCAGGTTAATGACTCTAAATTTAGGATCTTTAGTCCTCTTTCAAATTTCAGCCATGTACATTCAACTGCATATGAAATGAATTTTCCTTCTTGGTCTGTCTCTGTGACTAGAATATTACTGTTTGGAGAGTTACTGTTTTATGAGAGTTGCATTACTGTACTGACTCTGATGTGATAGATGAGAGACAAAATTGAAAGGAATGGTTATATGAGATGGGTATTTTATTTTTCATTATCTCGTGCATTTCAATTGTGCATGTGTACCTACTTGTAGCTTAGGAGTTTCTAAATAGACAATATATCCTTTTCTATACATCTATTTTAATTATGTCTTAGGAATTTTTTTATATTTTGTATGGATGAAAAGTTTTAAATTATAAATTTAAATCTACATTTTAAAAAATTGCAGTGTACTTGATTTATAATATTATATGTCTCAGATGTACAGCATAGTAATTCACAGTTTTTAAAGATTATACTCCATTTATAGTTATTATAAAATATTGGCTATATTCTCTATGCTTTATAGTATAGCATTATTTATTTTATATATAGTAGTTTGTACATTTTAATCCATTACCCCTCTCCCCCTTCCCTCTCCTCACTAGTAACCACTGTTTGTTTCTCTATACCTGCGTCTCTTTTTTGTTACATTTACTAGTTTTCTTTATTGTTTTAGATTCCACATGTAAATGATAATATACTTTCCTGACTTAATTCACTAAGCATAATAATCTTCCAAGTCCATCCATGTTGTTGCAAATATTAAACTTCATTTTTTAAATGACTGCGTCATATTCCATTGTATGGACGTGTGTGTGTGTGTGTATATATCTCACACCTTGTTTACCCATTTATATACACCGAATCTGGTTTACTCATCTCTCTGTTGATGGACACCTAGATTGCTGCCATATATTGTTGTAAGTAAAGCTGCTGTGAACATTGGAATGCATGTATCTGTTTGAATTAGTGTTTTTGTTTTTGGATAATTTGCCCAGAAATAGAATTGCTAGGTCAGATGGAAGTTCTATTTTTAGTTTTTGAGGTACCTCCATACTGTTTTCCATGGTGGCTGCACTGATTTACATTCCCTCCACCAGTGTACAAGGCTTCCTTTTCTCTATATCCTCACTAACATTTGTTGCCTGTCGTCTTTTTGCTGATAGCCATTCTGACGAGTATCAAGTGCAATCTCATTGTAGCTCGAGCTGCACTTATTTGATGATTAGCAATGTTGAGCATATTTTCATGTACCTCTTGGCCATTTGTAAGTTTTACTGAAGACTTAGGTCTTCTGCCCATTTTTTAATCAGGTTAAATCTCTGGTTGGTAAATTTATGATTAATTGTAGTTTTTGCAACATTTTATTAAATTGAATTAAAATAACAAAAGAACATTTCAAGATTGACTTTCAATTAATTTTAAGCACCAGATTTAGAAACTGAAGATTTCTCTGAGTGAATTAAGTTAGCTATATGTATAATAGAATGAATAGTTGAAAGAAGAATTAGAAGGTTAATTAATATTTATACATATAAGAGCTAAATGTCATTTTTAGGGGGTCTTGGCATAATACCACTGACCCTCTTAGAAGAGCCTTTGAAAAAATGAAAATTATTTGTTAAAGAGTTTGACTAGTTAATGAGTCATTGTGTACAATGTAGGTGGAACTCTTTAAACAAAGAAAACATAAGCCTGTCCACATTATATATAGAAGTTAATCGGTTAACTTATAAATTATTCTTCTGTAGTCTCAATGGTATTTTTAGCACCATTAACGTAATAATTTGGAAAGAATTTAACTTTGATTATGTAGTACACATTATTTACATTATTATGAATTTTACAACACAACTTTGGATTTTTAATATAATATTTTATTAAAATGAAAAGTATATTTTAGGACATTTTAATGTTATGTAAAATATATGTTATATACATCAAATAAAAATATAATATATAAAATAGTTCTCTGGAATTCCCGTTGTGGCTCAGTGGAAACAAACCCCAACTAGTAGCCATGAGGATTTGGGTTCGATTGCTGGCCTCGCTCAATGGGTTAAGGATCCGGCGTTGTCATAAGCTGTGTGGTGTAGGTCGCAGATTTGGTTTGGATCCCATGTAGCTGTGGCTGTGGTGTACGCTGGCAGCTACACCTCTGATTTGACCCTTAGCCTGGGAATTTACTTATACCACAGGTGCGGCCCTAAAAAAGAAAATTCTCATAATTTTCTTGAAATTATGACTTTCCTCTTGATGTTATATGATTTGAAGCATGCTGAGGTAAAGGTGTGTTTTATGTTCAGTTGCTTGGAGGTTTTCGTGCTAAAAGTAGAAAAGTAAATTTATTGTGCTAATCATGCATTCTGGTTATACACTTGTGGTGGGTAGTGTTCAGATATGCTTAGCTGAAACTGTAGAAAATTCTCAAGTAATTTGAGCAGTACTTCTAGCTGTTTCTTCCTTTCCCCACGTGCTCTCTTCATTTCTACCAGCCTTTCTGACTAGCTTGGTGACTGAGGTGTTCCTGGCTAAATAACAAGATCAATAATAATAGGACCTCTGTTGGGACATGAAGTATGGCTGCTGTATGGTTTCCCTTTGCTTAGTCATCTCTTGCCAGTAGCACGTGCCATTAATCTGTTGTCCATCAGAAATCAAGTTTGTTGTTACAGTTGGTAAATATATTTTCATTTGCATACCAACACTGATGTATTAGTTGATGACTTCCTTTGAGTGGTGGCAACTTTGAGAAAATTGTGAGGCCACATTTAAGTCTGGAAAAATAATGTCATGATTCATGAACAGAGTCAGCCAGGGGTGTGTGATGTGGGGAAAGTGCCACTTTTTTTTTTTTTTTTTTTTTTTTGCTTTTTAGGGCTGCACCCATGGCATCTGGAGGTACGCAGGCTAGGGGTCGAATTGGAGCTACAGTTGCCGGGCACAGCCACAGCCACACCAGATCCGAGCCATGTCTGTGACCTACACCACACCTCACAGCAACGCTGGATCCTTAACCCACTGAGCGAGGCTAGGGGTTGAGCCTGCAACCTCATGGTTCTTAGTCAGATTTGTTTCCTCTGCACCATGTCGGGAACTCTGGGAACATGCTGCTCTTGTTCGTACCATACCAAACACTCAAGAAAGCCATTTTCAGGCTGATCACATTTTTGGCCATCTTTTTCAAATCAAGTTGGCAAAAGTGATAGCATTATCAAAATCTCCATGGTAGCCCAGTGGGTAAGAGCGTGCATGGACTTAGCAGTCAGACTCTAAGTTAGAACCCAGGCTTTGCTGTCATATCTGCTCTATGACCTTGGACTTGACTTCACTTCTCAGTTACGTTTCTGGATCTACCAAATAGTGATGATAGTTGCAGTACCTACCTCATAGGGGTTGTTAGGAAGATTAAATTTGAAACGAAAGCCCAGTACTCACAGAATAAGTGCTCAATGATTGATAGCTGCTGTTAGTGATGATGATAGTGTTAAACCAAAACAGCAAAACACCGCCTCCCTCCATTCTGTTAGTGATAAAGAATTACAGATGTCAGGAGCTCTCCTCGTGGCGCAGCGTAATGAACCCGACTAGGGTCCATGATCCCTGGCCTCGCTCAGTGGGCTAGGGATCCGGCGTTGCCATGAGCTGTGGTGTAGGTTGCAGATGAGGCTTGGATCTGGCATTGCCATGGCTCTGGCACAGGCTGTCAGCTGCAGTTCCGATTTGACCCCTCGCCTGGAAACTTTATATGTCACAGGTATGGCCCTAAGGAAAAAAAATTACAGATGTCATTTTGTTTTTTTCCCAGCCTTCTTTGCATCCTTTGACTCTGCTCCTATTAATTAAAAAATAATAATAATTTCAAAAAAAAAATACAAGATTTGAGCACATCTCCTCCAAACTCTCCCCTGCCCTTTAAAAAGTCACCAGCCTGTAGCTTCAGTACTGCCAGCGATCTTTTGATGTATGATAAGTTTTTTCCCCTAAAAATGTTATTGTGCTAGCTGGTGCTCTACTTGGCAAATGTTTACACTACCATTTGCTACTAGAACTGCTTTTAATCCTTAGGCGCCTTTACTTAGCTGTCCCATTGGAAGATAGATAGCAGAGGTGCAGAAGTACATTTTAAAAAAATCATTAAAATTTTTTTAGCATAAAAATTTGGTATTATTTGCATACCATAAAATTTACCCATCTTAAGTGTATTTAAAAGAAGAGGTTTTTTGTTTGTTTGTTTGTTTTTGTCTTTTTGCCATTTCTAGGGTTGCTCCCTCAGCATATGGAGGTTCCTAGGCTAGGGGTCTAATCGGAGCTGCAGCCACCGGCCTACACCAGAGCCACAGCAAGGCGGGATCTGAGCTGCGTCTGCAACCTACGCCACAGCTCCCAGCAATGCCGGATCCTTAACCCACTGAGCAAGGCCAGGGATCGAACCCGCAACCTCATGGTTCCTAGTCGGATTTATTAACCACTGAGCCACGACGGGAACTCCAAAAGAAGAGTTTTAATACATTTTTATGTCACATGTTTCTTACACATCTTCAGCATCACGTTAGTCCAGTCTTAGAATAATTCACCGAGCCCCCAAAGTGTCCATTTCTGGTCATTCCCCATGTACATTCCCAGTCATAGGATACTACTGATCTTTTTTCCTTCTGTGGTTTTACTTTTTCTAGATATTTCAAATAAATGG
Organism: Phacochoerus africanus; assembly: GCF_016906955.1. Classification (NCBI taxonomy): domain Eukaryota; kingdom Metazoa; phylum Chordata; class Mammalia; order Artiodactyla; family Suidae; genus Phacochoerus; species Phacochoerus africanus. The sequence goes on from NC_062549.1 coordinate 65,294,991, forward strand.
AGTTGTCTTTGTGTCTGGCTTCTTTTCTTCAGCACAGTGTTTTTGAAGTTCATTTGTGTTATTGCCTACATCAGTAGTCATTCCTGCTTTTTGTTGACTGGAATTTCATTGTGGCAATCTACACATTCTGAAAAATCCGTTCTCCAATATGTTTGAATTGTTTCCAGTTTTAGGCTATTTGCAACCTAACTGCCAGGAACATTCTTGTCTTACTCTTTGTGTGCTTATCTGTGCCCAAGAGAAATGAAAACACACCTTTGTGTGAAATTATTGGTTTCTATGATGAGAAGCTTACAAATTGTTTTTCAAAATGGCTGTGTGATTGCACTTTCCCACGAGCAATGGCTGCGATGTGAGGGTTCTTTTTTTCTTCATATTCTTGTCAACATTTTATATGGCTGTTCCCAGACTAGTGGTCAAATTGGAGCTGCAGCTTCTGCCCTATACCACAGCCACAGCAACACCAGATTGGAATTGCCTCTGCAACCTACATTGCAGCTTGCAGCAATGCTGGATCTGTAACCCACTGAATGGGGCTGGGAATCGAACCTGCTGCCAACTCATGGATACTAGTTGGGTTCGTTACTGCTGAGACAAAACCCCTTGTTTTGGTTTTAATTTCCAGTTTCCTCATGACTTATGGTGTTCATCAGCACTTCTCTTGTACATTCCGCGTGATATCTATGTTACTCATTTTAAAAAGTTGTTTATTATTATATTGTACAAATCCTTTATATAGTCTACAGACATCCTTTATTAGATAACCATTTAGCTCTTTATATGTTCTTCATATGTAGACCTTATCAGATAATTATTTTGCCATTGTTTTCTCTCAATCTGGCTTGTGTTTTCCCCTTTAAAATTATTTCTTTTGAAGAGCAGGAGTTTTAATTTTAATGGAATTCAACTTAGTTTTTTTCTTTTATGGTCTTTAAAAATTTTTTTCTTTCCTTTTATGCATTTGTTATCATACTTAAAATTTTTTTTTCCTAATCCACAATCATTTTCTCCAGGTGCCTTCTTCCACACAACTACAAGCTTTATAGTTTTGGTTCTTACTTTTAGATCTGTTATCTAATTCATTTTGAGTTACTTTTTGTAGATGGTGCAACGTAAGGGTTAATGTTCTTCTCCCCCCTCCAAGTGTTTAACCAGTTTTGGGTACCATTTATTGTAATTTACCATTTACCAATACCCCAGTGTTTGGATTTTTGTAACTTTATAGTAAGATTTCAATTCAAGTAGTACTTTCAACTTTTGGTCTAAAAGTAGTCCCCGTTCAGAAATTTCCCAGCAGCCTCCATGTCTGTGTCTCTGGGGGATTGTGGGCAAATAAAGCCATTAAGACATCTCAGGGAACATCAGTGCTACTTGGGTTTGGGTCAGCCTGAATTACCTGTCACTTTATTGAGTTACCTGTCACAGCTGGCAGCATTTAATGGATCATATAGTTCCAGCAGAATCATAACTGTATAATGCCTACTATGGCCCAGGTGCTTTATGTAATTATCTCATTTAATGCTGCCGAGGTGCTCCAAAGAGGACATCATTCTCATTTTAAAGTTGAGTCCCCAGTAACCTTTTACTGGTCACACACCTAAGCAGCTGCTAGTGATAGAACAATATCAGCAGCAGAATTTACATGAGAAGGCCAGGTTCTGAAACCTTACCTGTTTGATGATCTTAAACAGGTTCTTTCAGATATGTGCTTTCCTAGGTTCTTTCAGCTCCTTCCTGCGTCCTTCTCATAGTGACCTATTGCTTTGTGGAGAGGAGGTTTATCTTTTTTGTTTGTAAGAGGAAATAGGAGGAGGAGTAAAAAAAGACATGAATCCTTCTCCCTTTTCTTGCAAGTTTCCTGTCTTTGCTTCTGTCACTCTTCCCCTCCAAAATTCTAAAGTAGCTTCCCGAAAACTATCAGGACTCATCAAAGAGTAGTGGGGTATTGATTTGTTGTAAGGTTGTCATTGCCAGTCTGTTGCTTTAAATAGCTATTATTTTTTCTTAGTGACTTACAAAATAGTTTGTAATTTAGTGTTTCATGAATTCTTCTGGTTAAAATGTTACCGACCGTATCATACTATACTGTGGACTGCCTTTATGTCTTTCTTTGGTTTGGATTCATTAGCAATTTTTCTTCGTTATATTAGCACATTAATAAAAACATTCTGAATGGTATAGATCAAGCAATAATTGTTTAACATCATCATTCATAAGTTTTAGCTCTTGACTGTTGCATAGTATGATGTCCTTGAGCAAATTGGTTGTTATGGAATTAGAATGGGCTTAGGGAGGCTGGCACAGTACTTGTGCCCCAGTAGTGCTGGGAAGAATTGATGGCTCCTCTTACATAACAGTTTATTACACTGCTTACAGACTGTCACTTGAGGAGAATCTATTCGTTTTATTTACTGTGATAATTTCTTATTTGCATACAGATTTCCTTTTATTTTTCATGAATCATCTCTGCCTAATACCCTAGCTGCATTTCATTACTTATGATGATCTCCAGACTGATCGAGTCCTGGTTAAAATCAAAATGCATTTTTTTCCCATTTCTTTCCCCTTTAGACCTCTCAGATTATGAAATCAGATGTTTCTAGTGCTCTAGAAAAATGACGATTTGCATATTAAGTTAACATTAGTTTCTTTCTATTATTTAATAATTTTTCTCTTATTGGGTTCTATCTAATACTCTAAAGAGTAAAGGGCTCTTAAGAGAGTTAATACTGTTTTAAGTTTGATAATGAATCAAAGTGTGAATTATTACAGATTGCTGTCACTTGAAGGAAAAGAAAATGCAGTAGCTCAGTTGTGAAAACATTCCTTGAAGCTGATTAAATCTAGTAGTAGATAAATGTTATAATAAAGACATACTACTGTCAGTAGCAGTCACACAGTTTTTCTTAGATCCATAATATACACAAAGTGGTAAACATTGATACACATAAAATATCACAGGCACATATCTGTTGTGTTTGTATTCCTTTCTGTGCATCTTGGAATAAACCTTTGGTGCAGTGGAAGTGATTCTTCTGTGGATCAGAGAAAGTGCTGCTGGGTCCTTCATTGTTAAGCTCTTTGTTCTCAAAGATCACACCCAGAAAAAAGAAACTTGGAGAGCAGTTGCCCTCATTATTGAAAATGTCCAATCCTGCCTTTCCTAATCCACTCTTACTCTTGCAAATTGTCATGTAGAGCATTATTTTTGCATCTTTTTACACAAGAATTTTTTTTTAATTTTAATTTATTTTTTATTTTTTTGCTCTTTAGGGCTGTACCAGAGGCATATTGAGGCTAGGGGTTGAATTGGAGCTACAGCTGCAGGCCCATGCCACAGCCACAGTAATGGGGATCCCAGCTGCATCTGCAACCTACACCACAGCTTACGGCAATGCTGGACCCTCAACCCACTGAGGGAGGCCAGGGATTGAATCCGCAACCTCATGTTTACTAGTGGGATTCGTTTCCGTTGTGCCACAGTGGGAACTCCTACTCAAGAATTTTTTTGAGAAATTATTCACTTTTGAATGTCTGACTTTAAACAGTTATGGCATAATTTTTATTTCAGTAATCTCAAGCTTTTCTATTGCATATAGGCAAACTATGAATCACAACAAATTAAGGTAATTAAACATCCATTCATTTACCAGGCATTTCCTCCGCTCTCTGATACTGTATGCTGGGCACTGGGCTAGCCTGAGGAGTACAGTGTGGAAATGAGTAGGTCAGGCTTCTGCTTTTATTCAGCTTTCAGTGCTAGCAATTAGACAGGCAGCTACAAGAAAGTGTAATAAGTGTTACGGCGGGAACTCAAAATGTGTTGAGTAGACACCTCATAATTCTTACTGAAATTGGGCCTTACGTATTTTACATTAGCTTATACAAATAGAAGTTTCACAGCAAGTCTGCTTCCTGATTTACCATGCGGTTTAATGGAGAGATGTTATTTTTGAGTATTACTTGTATATTGGTTGTAAAAAATATTAGTCTACTCTAAGGAATCTAACAGGATTCTACATTTTTTATTCATATTTGTTTGTTTCTTTATATTTCAGATTTCTCTTGGATTTGGCTACAAACTTATAGATCTTCTGCACTGTGTACAGGCACAGGTGAGTTAAAAATAAGCTTTTCTATTGGTTTATTTTGATTTTTTAAGTAAAATCAAATATTTAACATACCCTTTATAGTTTGGCAAAATAGTATGTAAATAAAATGAATATAAATTAAAAAAATGTGTATTTGTCTACATGTGTTTAATTATGAAAATTCACTGAGTGTGTTAGAAATGATGTTTGAAGGTAAAATAGCTATGTCTGTTTATTGGTGTTTTCTGTGTGTATTTGGGAAGAGTTTATGAATTTATCCATTGGGTGAGGTGACGTATAATTTCATAGCCTGGCAAATTTACATTTGTGAAATGAATTTATATTTATTTTCATATATAAATAAAATAGCTACTATAGATTTTGGCAGCAAATTTCTGTCTTATGTGGGTAGATTTAGTGAATAGACTTTTCTTGTCCAGCTAGTCTGAAATAGCTTTTCAGTCACTCTTTATCACACAATCCTGATTTATTTTTATCATAATATTTATCAAAGTGATATATTCTTTTTAGTCTCCCCTACTAGAATATAGAGTCCATGAACATTGGGGCATTTTGTCTTGTGAAAAACAGTATCCCTAACCCTCAGGTTAGTGCTTGTTAAATAGAAGACTGAATAAACATTTGTTACAGTAATTGTTGACTAATACACATTAAGAATTTATTTAGGAGTTCTTGCTCTGGTGCAGCCGCTTAAGAATCTGACTCCAGCGGCTCGGGTCACTGAGGAGCTGAGGGTTTGATCCTTGGCCTGGCGCAGTGGGTTAAAGGATCCATTGTTGCCACTTCTGTAGCATACCTCCCTGGCTGGGTAACTTCCATATGCCGCAGGCCATAAAAAGGGGAAAAAAAAGTATTTATATTCAATCTTTGAACTTTGCATCTGTACATAAATGGTAGAAATAGTTCCTTCTGCTTATTTCTAAATATGAAATTAATTTATATCAGATACTTAAAATATATCACTCTTACATGTTCAAGGAAATTATGTGTTAGATATGTTACGTACTGAAGCATGATTATTCAGGGTAGAATTCAGAGGGTGGTGCTTCCAATTCTGTTTTTATTTTGTTACTACCTTAGAAGGTTCTTAGTTGAGCTCAAGTGGTAGATGAACCTGGAGCAAGTGTGAGAGCTTCTCACCTCCTTACTCTACCATGCTCCCATATTGGATATCCTTTGTGACGTCTTTATGGATAACAAAGTAGTTTTGAAAGTAATTGTCCAGGAGTTCCTATTGTGGCCTTAGTGGTAACAAAGCTGGCTAGTATCCTTAAGGATGCAGGTTCGATGCCTGGCCTTGCTAAGTGAGTGGGTTAAGGTTCTGGTGTTGTTGTGCAGGGCAGCAGCTGCAGCTCCAGTTGGATGCCTAGCTTGGGAAATTCCATATGCTGCAGGTGTGGCCCTCAAAAGCAAAAAATAAATAAATAAATAAATAAATAAATAAATAAATAAATAAATAAAATTTAAGAAAAAGTAATTGTCCAGTTTTAGTCTCTGAAAACCAAGTAAGTTAGAAATTTACCACTACCTGTCACTATATACAAAATGCAATTTACTTAATTCATTTTCTCTTTGTAGATTGGGTGGAATTTTTGGTCATTTTTCTGTCCTTTATAATGACGTTTGAATTCATTATCAAAGATAGCGATATGCATATGCTGACCTCCTGTTTCCTTGTGTCCTTGGCTGTTTTCTTTAATTGTTCCAGGATGTTAGTGCTACTGTTGGGTTCCTGTGTCTTGTTTTCTTGTGTGTTTTGTTTTTAATCTGTTTCAGATTCTTCAGGCTTGATCTCTCCTGCCACCCTGAGTTTTCATTTATAGAAATAACTAAGTCTGACTTTTAGGTTATTTTTTTTATAAGTGAAATTTTAGGAATTACATAGCCAGTTTTTATTCACATCTGATTTATAAGTGCAATTTGCAGGGATTCCTTTGATAATACTAATAATAGCAGCTATTACTTATTCCTCCCTTACTGTGTGCCAGGCATTATGTAAGTGCTTTTCATTACCTTCAGAATAACAGATAAGGAAATTGAAGCTTACAGAGGTTAAATGACTTTTCCAAGGTCATATCAAGTAAGTGGCATTTTGCTACTCCAAAGACTTTGATCTTAACCCCTGAGCTCCATTTTCTGCCTAAATAGCCCTGAATATAAGCATATTTGTGGCAATAAGTGTAATATAATAAAATTGTATGTATTTGAGGACTTTAAAATTAACTTGATATGAAGTATTATTTTGCTTATGTTTCATTAGCTGGTCTTAACTTTTAACCTTTATTTCCATCTGGGGAATATGACAGCTCATTTGAAATTTAATGACAACCTAAACAACTTATATTTCTGCCCCAGCACTTCATTTCATGGTCACTTCGAGGGGTCAGCTACAGGGGGAGAAGCCATTCAGATTCCTTTTTCTGTTATAAACATGGGAGACTATGAATCGGCATTCTTTATTCTAATATTCTTTGTAATATTAGAAATTTTAGGTTATGACTAGTATATGTAGTTTGTTGGATGAATCACTTTTCCTCCAGAGAACAGATTTTGTGAAATATTGTGACTATGGAATACTTAGAACCCTTATCTTGGAACTCGTAATAACTTATGACTCTGGGGGAAATTATTTAAGGAATGAAGTGACATGGCTGAGGTAAAGCAGGATTCATTCTAATAGACCTTCAGCTTTCCTCAGTTAATTTATTTTCAAGGATGAGTGGGACATACCCTATATTGCAGGTCCTAAATGATTAGTATTGTGCACAAAATATTCTTGAAGGCGATGTCGTTGAAATATCTTAAAATGTTGGTTGGAAATCATGATTAATGATACTTCTTCATGCTTTCCTAAAGGATTATATTTGTGAGTGTAAGTACAAAGTCCAGATTTGAGTACATGGTTAGGGAATTCTGTAGTTTGAATTTAAAAAGACAAAATCTATTTAACAGATTGACCTATGCTTCTTTTTTTTTTTTTTCTTTTGTCTTTTTGCCATTTCTTGGGCTGTTCCCACAGCATATGGAGGTTCCCAGGCTAGGGGTCGAATCGGTGCTGTAGCCACTGGCCTGCGCCAGAGCCGCAGCAACTCAGGATTCAAGCCACATCTGCAACCAACACCACAGCTCATGGCAACGCCAGATCCTTAACCCACTGAGCAAGACCGGGGATCGAACCCACAACCCCATGGTTCCTAGTCGGATTCGTTAACCACTGAGCCACAATGGGAACTCTGAGACCTATGCTTCTTTTTTTTTTTTTTTTTTTTGGTCTTTTTGCCTTTTCTAGGGCCGCACTAGCGGCATATGGAGGTTCCCAGGCTAGGGGTCCAATCTGAGCTATAGCCGCTGGCCTACGCCAGAGCCATAGCAACACTAGATCCAAGCCGAGTCTGTGACCTACACCACAGCTCATGGCAACACCGGATCCTTAACCCACTGAGCAAGGCCAGGGATCAAACCCGCAACCTCATGGTTCCTAGTCGGATTCGTTAACCACTGAGCCTCGATGGGAACTCCTGACCTATGCTTCTTAACCTAAAGCTGCAACAGTGTTTCCATTGCAGTCTCACATTTTTAGTATTTTCAGAGTTAGCCAATAAAATTTTTGTAGAATTGATAGTCAAAATAGGAGCAAGTGTTAGATAAATCTGTTGGACAGTAAGCCTCGAAATGTAATTTTCCTTTTACTGTGGAAAACTGGACTCACTGTGGATTCATATATATTTTGAATTTGTCTGTAAGTTTATTTCTGTGTGTTAGCGGTATCTGAGAGCACAGCTGGGGTGGGTGTGTGAAGAATTGTTCAGATGTAGAGAGTTCTCCACAGTATAATACAGTAAAATATACTTCTGGTGATACTAATACATTTTGTTATGTATGCAGTGTTTTTCAATACTAAGCATTGTATTAAGTGTATGAAAACAGAAATTCTGTCCATATTGGATATGTCCATATTGGCTATGACATGGTTAAAAGTACATTTCAAATGACTATGCATTGGATTTTGCATTTCTTCTTTGTTTACGTGAGATGTGAGATTTGTGATTAGGTATCTGATTTAACCAGGAGATGTGTAAATTCCCACAATGACAGGCAGCTTGAGTTGAGCTATAAATCCGAGGCTTTGAGCGCTGTCCCCTGAAAACTGGTATTATTCTAAACAAAAATTTAGAACATTTAAATGTATCTTTCGCTTTAGGCAAAAATCTGCCAACACTTAATTGTATTGCTATTTTTGTGGTATTTCCTTCAGATGTCAGCATGGTAGGCACTGTGATTTGGAAAATAAATATTTTGACAGTTGACAAAATGCCCTCAGTCATTTAGCTATTCAAACTAGAGTCCTAATCCTCGCCCCCCTGGGTCAGCCCCTCTGCTCTTGCACATAGGGTAGACTGCTGCAGTCAGCACAAAATAGGCTTCCTGGTAGGTTGAAATTATCTTCCAGTGGGTGTTATTGACACAGAGCCACATTTTGAAACTGTTTGTGGGACAGGCCAGTTTTGCAAGCATTTTTACCATTCCATTTTTCCTCCCTTTTTATGCACACATTCATGTAAACAGATTGGCTTAGTTTTCACTGTTAAGACTACATTTATTCAGCACCCTTAACTTTCTTTCCTCTTCCCTCCTTCCCTTTACCTTCAGGCCATTCCCTCCTCCCTTCTGACTCTCTGTTTTTTCAGAATATTAATTATTTCCATCATGCTAGTCTGTGCGGAGTGCTGTTGGAAATATAAAGAATGCCTACTAAAGATTGTTGGCCTGGGAGAAGAATGTCAATGCATGTTTAACTGCATATCTCCTTACTCATTATTTTTACACTGATATTCGTCTTTCTGAATTTTCTTCTACAGAGAAGGAACTGAGCATTGATTTATGAATCGTATGTCTGTTTCTACTAAAAGCCTCTATCTAGCCATGCAAAGAGAGGTCAAGGCAGTGCTGGCAGCCACCAAAGCTGTCTCTCTTGAGTCAGTGGTTTGTTTGCTTGGAGTTGCTTGTGCTTTCAGAGTGCTCCTGGGAAGGTGCACACCTTGTCAGGTGGGTGTGTGGTGTTTAGTGAGGTTGAGATGGTCACAGAGGCCAGACCGTCTCCATTTAGAACCAGTGGCGTGGCGATTTCCATAGGTACAGAAGGCCAAGTGATGTGCGTTGTGATGTCCAAGCAACCTGAGTGCAATGCTGAAAAATGCATTATGCAGGACTTGATTTTTCTGGTCCATCCAAATGCTAGAAGAGCAAAATTTAGAATTACAGTGATTTTAAAACATAATTTTTTATAAAATTCGTAAGGCTGTTTCTTGGCTTGTAGAAACAGCATTAGGAATTGATGAGTTTCAGTTTTGAGAGATTTTACTGTGAGAGCATTATTTTTTTTAATTGAAAACATCTAAGTGTGATTTCTGTTGGCATCTTGGGTATTCTTTGAAAATAATTAAAGTGAAAAATATTGCCAGTCTCTACCTCGTAGAGATCTTTTGAGTTAGTGTGTTAGCAAGTTAGTGTGTTCGAGGAATTAGCATTGGAGCCAAGACTCTTGTTGAAAAGAGAGGGCTCTGGTTTCTCAGCTGTGTTTCTTCTCTGTGCTGTGGCACAGGTAAATATGTGTCTGGGGAGGGCAGGTGCTTGCAGATTGCTGATGAAATGTGTCTTCTCCTGTTTTTGGTTATTGGCCTTTAGATTTCAATTCAAACTTGTGTATTCTACTTAACTGCTTAGTGAAGTTGTTAGCTTTAGGGAAAAGGTCTGTGATGAGCAGAATTTCACATTAGTGCGACCATAGGAACGAAAACATAGTATTTGACTTGGGGTAGGTAATTAGGAGTTTTAGCTATGCTGTTCTCTTTCATTTTGGAAGCAAAGTGACAGATACATGTTATTTTCTGTACAGGTGTTGACTTTGAGTCAGCTGACTTTGCCAGAATTGCCTTAAAGAGAATATAGCAAATAAAATCAGGCTGCTTCCATTAAATACACCTCATAGTTTACTTTTGAAGATCAAATCATTTAGGTCATTCTCCACTGTTTACAGCATCTAGATGTAAGGGATAAATTAACTTTAATTTATAAAATTATACATGTTTGTGAAATTAGTTACATAGCCAGTCTTCCTTCCTTTTACTCTTTTTATTCTGTGACTCTTTGCCATCAAGATATAGATGTTTCCACTGAAACTTCCATTGCTAGCTTAAGATGCAGAAAAACTAGACACAACCAGAAAAGTTAACAGTAAAGTTTGCAAATTGTGGTAAGTCCATGCATTACGTTGCCTGGGCATTGTTTGGTACATCGTGAATGATTCTTGGGAGTCTCCAATTGGTAGAAATATATTTTTTGTTCTAGTCACAGTTACACTTCTACCTTTCCATCCAAAAAGAGCCAAGGGAGAGAAGGAAATAGGTAGCATTTAATAATGACTAAATGGAATTTAATCATATCCTATAAATGTATGTAGTCTCTTTCCCGAACATTTTAAGTACATGTCTCCACGCAAGGTTGAGATTGTGGTGCCACCGTATGTAGAATTGTTTGCCTTTGCTACTTTTGGAAGTATTAAAAAATATTGACTTGATTTAGAATTGATTAATTTGAGAACTTTGCTTCTTTTATTTAATCCAACGGTTTTGGCCCTTCTGGTGCCAGTTACATAAGTTTCATAAGCAGAAGTCATACATTTGAAGTTTTGAGGTTTCCACCTAAAGGACTGGATGTCTGCTGGCTGTCAGTGTCACAGTGCCTTATATGAAAACTGAGACTTTGAAGTCTTTACCTAAAGTATAAAAGAATATCTTCGAAGAAATTCCTGTGTCGTAATTATTGAATTGGTGGCTTGAATTAGAATAGAGAACCAGGGCTGGAGGAAGCAGTTTATCTCATGGTTTCTTTCACTTATTTGTCACTAAAAAAGCTATTTGTTCTAGATTTCTAATTTTTCCTTTTTATAGCAGTTTTATTACAGTCCATAAAATAATCTATTTCCTAGGCCATAAGATTGAGTGTGAAAATAGAAGATGGTTTTAAACTAATATATTTTGAAAACGACATGGTGGTTACTCAGCCTATTATATTTGAATGGAATGGAAATGTAAAATTCCTTTGATTTAAATTAAACATGTTAGACAAATTAGGTATAGATATAATAGTAGATTTTGTTTTATTAACCCAATGGAATTATTTATTTATTTATTTATTTATTTATTTATTTATTTGTCTTTTTGCTATTTCTTGGGCTGCTCCAGCGGCATATGGAGATTCCCAGGCTAGGGGTCAAATTGGAGCTGTAGCCTCCGGCCTACGCCAGAGCCACAGCAACGCGGGATCCGAGCCGCGTCTGCAACCTACACCACAGCTCACGGCAATGCTGGATCATCAACCCACTGAGCAAGGGCAGGGATCGAACCCACAACCTCATGGTTCCTAGTTGGATTCGTTAACCACTGCGCCACGACGGGAACTCCCAGTGGAATCTTGATCTTAGATTTTCTTTGAGGCTACATGCTTTGGAACATTAAAATTTTTCTCTAATAAAGAAGTTAGATATTATTGCTGCTGCTTCAAAATGTTCAGAAATTTCATAGAACTTTTATTGCCCAACAGGTAAGCTATTACTTTTTTGAACTTGTTTACTGACATATTTATACTATTAGATCAAGGTCTGTTTAGAACTTTCTCTTTTAAAGTATCTTATGAAAATATAAAATCTTAGCCTTTTGTTATATACTGCTGTTATCTTTTAAATGTATTTTGATTTTAACATATCCTAAATGCCAGTGGATATTGCTTTAAATTGTACTGTGTGTTCATATATTTCATCTGTTTCCCATCTTTCAGTTTTTTTCATCCTTATTTTTAAAAGGAAAACAAAACCAAGCCTTTCTTCTTTCACAGCACAGTGCTTATCATCAAAGCTGGTCAACCCCTGAGCCAAGTGCTATCTGCAGCGCTGGCCGCAGCCCCATGGATGTTCTGCCGTAGTGGCATCATCCTCAAGTCCCATGGGGCCCAGGAATGCCACCCAGGAGCCATATGCTTACTTACTCCTTGACCCTTCCTTGTTTAAGGAAAGGAAAATAAGAGGCATTTATTTTTTACCTTTTTATTCTCACACATTTGATCTCTGTCTTACAGTGGTATTTCTACTTCAGTGTTTTTAATTAAGGCATTACTTTTACTCAGGTCTCTGTTGATTAAGGGTCCTATTTCCTACCACATTCATGGGCTGATCATGAAAACAATATACCTGATCATTTGCTTATACATCACGACGAGGTCTTATGACAGAAGGGTTTCACAGTGTTTCGAAGCAGAGATTAATATAAATTATCTTAAGGGGTAGAGAGGAAAGGAAAAACAAACATTTAGTATTATTTGTGGTAAGACATGGTTCTTGTCCTTTACATGTATTAAATGAATTTAAACTCTGAGTAAATTATTTGGGCAGGAATTGAAGTATGTCCTGATCATGTCTAAATTCTCTTTGATTTGATTTTGAGACTGAATCACATTTTCTTTTCAAAACATTCATATTTTATATCCTGGGCCATAATGTATATAGCAAAATAAAACTTTCTGTCTTTCAACTCATCTGCTTTTAATTGAATCTTGTAACAATTGCAAAGACATTTTGTGCCACCTTGTATATTAGTTAAGGAAAATGATTATTATCTCCGAAAAGGAAACTTGATTAAATGATCCCATCAGATACCACAAAATGAATTTTGTCAGAAGTGCTCAAAAGATGTGAATCAAGGATGTGAAGGAGATTGAGTTAGAAACATCCTACTTCATTAAACTTTTTTTTCATTATATAGAGCAACTCCTAATGTTTTGGTTTTTCATTGTTTTGTTCATAGAACATTTTCAACATACTGCTGCCTGTATGTGCACATGTAACTTTTCTGTGTCAAGGTGTCATTAAATATATAAATGTGGGAGCTATATCTAGTCACTCATGATGGAGCATGATAATGTGAGAAAAGAGAAGGTATGTATGTATGTGTGACTGGGTCACCTTGCTGTACAGTAGAAAATTGACAGACCACTGTAAACCAGTTATAATGGAAAAAAATAAAAATCATTAAAAATAAATAAATGTATAAATGCATTTATTTTATTTAAAAGAACATTACTGTATTACCAAAGATTGATAATCATGAGGGGACCCAAACAGGTAGAAAGTAGGACATGAACACAGGTTAAGACAAGTGTTTAAGCCATCTATTTAATCAAATGTACAGTTTACTTATATTTGATTAAATGTCACAGGCCAATCAGCAATGTGGTTTCAATACGGAGACATGAATGTAGAACCAAGTATTATCAACACAGATCCTATTTTAATCATAGTACAAATGTAGTAGAAAGTCGATGGAACTGACATATGGTTTCTACTTGCTAGTGTGCCTAGTGTGCTTATCATGGGCCAGGTAGTGTTCTGAGCTCTTCCCATTGTAACCCACAGAACCCTCACAGGAAGCCGAGTAAGTAGCTGCTGTTTTAACGATAGGCAGAGAAGGCCCTGAGAAACCCAGTGACTTCCCCAGTGATGGGCCAGTTTAATTAGCTAGTTGAAAGCAGTGCAAACCCAGTCCGCCCTTGGTAGTGTTTTGCCTGTGAAAGTTTGTCCTCTTAAAATATAGAGAGCAGGCAGACCATTAAAATAAAAAAACAGTGGTCTCCAAATAACGTTTCAAGCTAATCTTCTAAGTATGGCAAAGGATGTAACAAGGCTGTGGGGGTGGTATTTTCATCTCTTCCCTCCCAGTGAGGGTCTTGCGGGGCCACCAAGTTGCTGAATTGTGGACTATATCAGAAATGGTTGTCCGACATCAATTAATTAAGGGAAATGCAGGTCACAGAAATTATGTTAAGCTGTTCTTTGGTTTCAAATGAGGTTACACAGATAATTCATTCAATGGGATTTGGATTTAGATGTTTCATTAACATGGATTATTTTGTTTTAATGGATGGAAAGAGGGCTACCTCACTTTCTTTTTCATGTTCTCTTTACAAATAATATTAGAAGAATCTTTTTTTTTTTTTTTGAATGTAATTTTTATTTTTATTTTTTGTCTTTTTATTTTTAGTCCTTTTCTAGGTCCGCTTCCCGTGGCATATGGAGCTTCCCAGGCTAGGGGTGGAATCGGAGCTGTAGCCACCAGCCTACGCCAGAGCCACAGCAATGCAGGATCCGAGCTGTGTCTGCGACCTACACCACAGCTCACGGCAACGCCGGATCATCAACCCACTGAGCAAGGGCAGGGACCGAACCCGCAACCTCATGGTTCCTAGTCGGATTCGTTAACCACTGCGCCACAACAGGAACTCCTAGAAGAATCTTAAAAAGGAATTTCCTGGACTTATAATAAGAAATCCTATGACCTTTTCATACAAAAAGAAGAAAATGCTCCATTCAAAGCCAAATTTCAGTTTTTGTTTAGAAAAAGATGTATTTCTAAGCATGACTAGAGAATTCTTTCAGTTACTTTACAAAGAGCTTAATTTGTATTGAAGTACAGTTTCTATTTCATGTTGACTGTATTATATTTTAGATAATCATGATCTCAATTAACTGACATGGCATTTATATTTTGTAAAATATTTCAAAAAAGGGGGCTACCTTCCCTCTCATATTTCTCCAAGTGTTTTTACACAGGTTCTCTATAGAATCAGTGTGTAGTGTTTTGAGGTGCTTAGAAGGTTTTGTGATATAATTAACAGTATTCACCATGAACACAAAACGAGGTTTTAATTACCATCTCAAATTTACTTTATTCGCAGATGCCAGTTGACTTTTTCTCTTTTCTTTTAAAGCTGTTTTTAAAGCAAATATATAATAACTTAATTAATACTGTGACATATGCTTTCAGTGTTTTAATAATTCATGCTGTTTCTTAAGACACTGTTAACTCTAGTTCTAAAACTTTTACTCTGAGTCTTTACATTGTAACTCATGGTCATTGGTAGTCTCTTAACAATTTTTGTTTCCTATACCCTCTAGGAATGTATTGACCACATCTTTTAAAAATAAAATGTGGAAATGTTTTTACAAATAAGAATATAAAGGTTATTTAATAAGGAGGCCTTTTTTGGCATACCTACATTCTGCTAGTTCTTTCTTCTTTTTTTTAAAGGGTCACACATGTGGCATATGGACGTTTCCAGGCTAGGGGTAGAATTGGAGCTGCAGCTGCCGGCCTATGCCAGAGCCACAGCAACACGGGATCCAAGCTGAGTCTGTGACCTACACCACAGCTCATGGCAATGCTGGATCCTTAACCCACTGAGTGGGGTCGGGGATCGAACCTGTATCCTCATGGATACTAGTTGGGTTCATTATCGCCGAGCCACAATAGGAGCTCCTGCTAATTATTAATATATGTATTATTTTATCATATTCTTACTGCTATCAGCTTGGGAAAAATTACTGCATTTTTCAGATGAAATCACTGAAGCTCATGGAGATTAATCAGTGTTACATATTGAGGCAGGTAGCTCTAGAATTTAAACCTGGGCCTATATATTTCCTATATCTGTTCTCTTTCAAGTATAGCATTGTCTCCTCTAGTGATACAAATGAAACATCTTGATTAGGTGAAGGACTGGTTTGTTTTTCATTCCCCAGCAAACTGATGATCTTTTCCAATTTCGTCTGTATTTATCTGGGAGCAGGTATTGTGCACACAGTAGAGTAGGGATGTTTTAGGTGTACAGAAGTGATATATATGGTCTTTATTCTACTTGCATCTTTTATGTAAGAAGAGACATGGAGAACAAACATTAAGTTAGATAAACGGGGTTACAAAGAAATATAACAACAAATGTAGAACAGGGTACCGTGGCAGGTGCACAATTTGGAAGGTAAGGGCCCATTGCTGTCCATCTCTCAACACTCTTGACCTTGTGGTTATCTTGCCGTGAAATCCACAACCCTGCTATGTATTCTAGATACTACAACAGGAGTAGCTAGAAATGAAACAGAAATACGGCATGTCTTTTGTTGATGGGTCTCAGTTGCCACAAAGAAAGAATAATAAGTGCTAGTTACAATCTTTGCTGAAAAGTGTCTTGAGAATGTGGGCTCTTAATGGTGGCCAGTACATCCCAAGCCTAGCCGAACTTGATTGTAAATTTCCCAGTTAAACAGTAGGAAGGAACCCCTAACTCTTGGGTTTATACAAAGTATTGAGTAAATTCTTGGATTTACCTCCTAGAGTTTAATAAATTATATCCGGTATATTCTCTAATGGAAGAGCAGTTCTTGTTCTAGAGGTGTAGAAAGTTGTTAGTGGTTAATGCTTTAATGTAAGGATATTATAGGAACATGTCCTTTTTAAAAGTAGTCAGTTTCAGGTTCCTGGGACAGAGAGAACAGAAAAGGTTCAGTGTCACTGAAATAAAAGCCTGCCTCGAGGGTCCTTTACTCTTTTTTTAAAAAAGTTCTATCTTTATACTTCTTAGTTTCCTTAAAATGTTTTTTTTTTTTTTAAGTTAAAGTATAGCTGATTTACAATGTGGTGACAGTTGAGGGTTCTTGATTCCCAATACCATCTTAAATCTATTCTTTCTGTTCATATTCCCCCTCCCCACCTCCCTAAGACAAGTGTTATTTTTCTATTATGTGATTTTGTTGTATTGAGATTATTCACATAAAGCTCTTGGAACACTGCCTAGCACTTAGAACATGATTTTTAAAATTAGCTTTGATTTTCCACCTTTTCCTCCCTCTCCTCATAGTCTGCTTCTATTCCTCGTCTCTCCAATTCTCCTGCTCCTAGTCTAGGTTGAGTTACACTTCTGAAAATTTCACATCAGCACCTCAGCAGCAATTCCCAGCTGAGCTCAACCTATTGTCCAGGCTTATGCTCTACATTTTCTCTCCTTTTTTTCCTCTCTTGGTATTTCGCATCTATTTTGAGCCTTAAAAGCCTTAACTCCTAGTGCCACAGGGTAGAGGCAAAATTTCTTTCCTGGGTAACAGCTCAGTAATCAGTTGAAATCCTCTTTAATAGTGCATGCGCGCACACACGTATTCATACATACATACCATCACTTAAGAAATTATACAAGATATCCACAAATACCTGATCAGGCATTTGCTAACAGAAAAAACAAAGTTGGCATAGAGTGGCCTAGAGAGTTGAAGTCCCTCCCCATTGCTTTTTTTACCTTTCCAGCTTTCTCAGAAGAAATTAATATGATAAGAGCTAGAAACCTTTAAAAAATGAAAAATCACTTTCCCCTTCTTGAAAAATCACTGAATATTTTTACTAAATTTTCTTTTAATATATATTTTCTTTGTGATTACTTCCTCTGCTTTCACCGTGTCAGGTCTTCTTCTAGGGAGAAAAGAAAGAAGAGAAGGAAAAGGAAGAGGACATTTATTCTCAAAATTTGCTCCCAACTAACTAGGGCTTTGCAAATAGTTCACTGGGACCACAGCCTAGAGATTCTGAGGATGAAAACGCAAAAAGAGGTTTGAGCAGTGATTATGCATGTTACTTTTAGACTCCAGCAAATAATCATTTATATTTTTCAGCCTCTCATCAAACCTCTAGTGTTTGCTGTTTTCAAGAGTTGTTGTCATTGTTGGCAGTCATCCACTAAAGAGATGAGAGGGTGTTTTTTTTTTTTTAAACAGAAGAGCTGTCTGTCACTCATTTATTCCAGAGGAGTACTTTTTTTGAACATTCGTGTTTCTGAATTTGCTAAGAGAGAAAAAGAAAGAAAAGTCACTCTCAATATCACCAAATTCAACAAATATTATGCTTTGATATGTTATCAAAAAGTATGATTTTATATTTGTTGTCTTGAGAATGCTTACCAGGTAGACGACATAAAGACTTCTAATACCTTTTCTACTGATTGCTCTAACAGTTGCTATAGCGGATAAAAAGTTAAGCCCCAGATGTGTGTGTCTGACATTAATTAGAAAAGGCATAAGTCAAACCAAAATCACAGGAGCCAGTGGGCAGTTCATAGGTGGTCCCAGCCTGGTGGCTGTGAGCCCATGGGCACGTTGTTTCTTTTCCTTAGACTCACTGTGTCAGGATCTGAAAGATTACAAAGAGAAATCCACTCTGACCCAGCAGTTCACCTAAAAAACCATGAGTGACCCTTTAAAGTGCATTATGTGGGCATCACAAATAAATACTGCTGCTTAAGGTTGGAGGAAGAGAGAAGTGGTGGGCCCCCCACACAGCTGCTTGGCATCTGGCATAGTTTAAATCCCCGCTAGTTTTCCGTCATTCACCCAGAGCATCTCTGAACGCCTTTTCTCAAAATTTCATGGACAAACTAGATTAGTAAGTTAACAGCTGGCACTGAATCACAAAGTGTCTTCATTAGAGGAAGAACTGGTCATCTTGGAGTTGAGGCCACATGAACCTGAGTGCCAGAGGACAGGCTTTGCCTTCATTCACTTTTATTCTCAGTGCCTGGCCCTGTGGGGTGGGTGGGGGACGTGGGGGCCCGCCCTCTGGAGTCAAAACACACACGCGCGCGCGCGCACACACACACACACACATGCATACACACCACGTAAGTGCTTTAGTATTTTAGAAAACTGAGACCCTGGGGTCACTACGGATAGTCACAGCACACCAGAAGTGGATCCTATCACTTGGGTTCAATATTACACCAAACTCAGCACTGACCAGCTGGTACTATCATTATTGGTATTGAAAGAAACATAGGATTTATGCGAGGGTGATTTTACAATTGAGAAAAACAAATCCAGTGACCTGCCTAATTTCGTAGTAATCACTTATTACTAAGGATGGGATCCATTGGAGAGTTATCCTATTGTTCATCTAGCCCTTTTTTGATAAGTGATTTTGAAGTCATTGTTGTGTGTGTATTAATCTTTATAATCAACACATATGCATCCATGTAACAAACTTGGATTAACATGAATCCCATGCTGAGACGCTGGATTAAATAATGTTTTTCCTTTACATAGCTGTTAAATAGCATCTCCTAAAAGGAAATTAGAAAATAGCATGTGCACTCTTAATAATTTATTGGGGGTCCATAGACATTCTGTATTATCTCCCACCTCTTAGAAAGTTTCATTAATTTTATTGGTATCAAATATTTAAAATGATAGTCCTAAGGACCGTAAGCTCCTAAATCGTAGAGAAGGATCAAATTATCTTTAGGTATCTTTGAACAATAAATAACGGATCAAGTTAACAACCTAAGTGTCCATCGACAGAGGAGTAGATAAAGAAGATACGGTACATAGACATAATGGAATATTGCTCAGCCATTAAAAGGAAAGAAATAACAGCATTTGCAGAAACATGGATGGACCTAGAAATTGTCATGCTAAATGAAGTTCGTCAGTGAGACGCCCACATCGTATGCTATCACTTACAGGTGGAATCTAAAAAAAGGACACATTGAACTTCTTTGTAGAACAGATACTGACTCACAGACTGAAAAATTTCCTAAGGAGACAGGTTGGGGGGAGGGGGGTGGGCTGGGGGTTTGGGATGGAAATGCTATAAAATTGGGTTGTGAGGATCTTTGTACAAGTATAAATGTAATAAAATTCATTGAGTAATTTAAAAAATAGCCTATAATGGAAAAGAATCTTTAAAAAAAAGTATATGTTTGTTGTACCCTTGAAACTAACACAATGTTATAAATTAACTATGCTTCCATGAAAATAAATACGAAGCAAAAAAGAAACTAACACATGCATGTGCACACTTAATAATTTGTTGGGGGTCCATAGACATTCTGTATTATCTCCCACCCCTTAGAAAGTTTCATTTGTTTTTATTGATTTCAGATATTTGGAATGATAGTCCTAAAGACTGTAAGATCCTCAATCCTAGGGAAGGATCAAATTATCTTTAGGTTGTTGTATACTAAAATAGGAGATTATGGTCATACAGTTTTAGGAGGGCTTTGAACAATAAATAATGGATCAGGTTTGGTGGAGGTGGTGGGGTAAACTTTGTCATCTCACGAGCGTCCTGATTAATAGTGTTTTTATTGTATACTCCCCATTTTGCAGATGTGAAGGCCTGAAATTCTAAAGCTTAATGTTCTTTCTAAACAGAGAGTGTGAGTAGCTGTGAACACACCTGCCACGTTCCAGGCCTGGATCCTGGGCGTAGGTCGCGCTGCTTCCAGCAGGGACTCCCAGTCTGCATCTCCCTTTGCTGCTAGGCCTTCTGTCAGTCTTGTTCCTTTTGCTGGCACCATCCAAGAAAATCCAGTGAGGTGACAAATTTCCTAGTTTAGAGGCTCTTCTGGGAATACTCCCTGGCCAGTTGCAGCTACCTTCCCTTTTCCCCTGATCTCCTGGAGGCCACAAGCATGTTTACTCTTCTACCAGCTGCTTGTGCTCCCTGAATTGAAGCAGGATTTAAGTTACCACAGCCGCAGAAACATCTTTCATATCTGGGATTTCTAGTATATTTGTCCTATAATTTAATGACTGACACATGATGCTTTGCTAGCATTTTCCCTAGAAGCCTCCACAGCCAGGCTGGAAGTGCCACTTCTCCCCACCCCCGCCTTCTTCAGACAGCTATATCTGGTGTGGCATTCTTTCCATATGGCCCACACTGGTCTCCCAATCTTGATATTTCTTAGGCAGCGGGACGCCACCAACGGTGTTAGGCTTAGCCACTATTTAGGAGACTGGGCCTGGCGGGACAGGATGGATTTCTGTGTAGAATAACTAAAACTAGTCAGAAAAAGCCCTAAGGCTGCATAATATGGATGCTTGCATTCAGATCCAGTTTTCCGATTTTCATTTGTCATGTTGTTCTTTCTCCTGTGCTCTGCCAGTCACTGAGGACACAGATAATGTCTTAATTTCAGCATCTTCCTTCACCTCAAAGAAAAGACATCTGGCTTAGATGAACGCCCAGTTTTGTTTCATGATCACCTTGTAAACAGGCCCTCCCCTTCTTAATTCATACATTGAGAAATAGTTCATGGACTGTGTATAAAACTCAGTATTCCTACGTCTTGCATGAAATTTGAAAAAAAATAGTTAAATTAATTAATGAAAAAAATTAGGACTCTGCATAACCACACCTGGTCCTTTAGTTTCACCAATTGATTCCTTGGAAAAACAAATGAATTTTGATTTACCTGTAAGTAGTTGTGTAGGTTTAAAAAAGGAAAAAGTGTCTAAGACATAAAGTAAGAAATGTGGATTCCAACAGAATCATGGTCTTATCTTAGTTGCATCTAATTCTGGTGCTGGCTTTTATCACCCTGAACATCTCAGGTGTCCCAGTTTCCAGGCAGCTTAGGATTCTGCCCTGGTGCTGACAACCTTCTTGTGTTGTTTCACTCACCGGAGGATGTAGTAGGAGTCCAATTCTGGTACTAGAAGTCATGTCTTCCGCTAGCTTACTCCTAAGACTAGGGCACCTTCTTTGCCTGAACTTTTAACTGTATAAATGTTCATTTTATATAGCGTCAGATAGCACCAACAGTGTGAAATAGGTACAGTCACTTATTTTGATGCCTATTATAGGCTGACACAGGTGGATGATTCTGATATGTAGCCCTGGACTCTTTGGGCCACCCCAAAAGAAACCCAACTCAAAACCAGTATGAGCCGTACTGGGATTTATTTCCTCCCATATCTGGAAAGTTGGCGGCCACAGCCAGCTCTGGATATATCTGGACGGGAGATTTAAATGATGTCATCAGAAACTTCTCTCTTTGTCTCCACTTTCTTCTGTGTTGGCTTCTTTTTTTCAATTAGGACCTTAAGTGATGCCAGAGAAGGTCCTCAGCAGCTCTGGCTTAAATCACTTTAACAGCCAAGGTTCCCCTCCAGAGAGAGTGTTTCTTTCCTGATAGTGCCAACAAAAACCACAGGAATGACTCTGGCCCAGCCCCCTATTACTCCCCTACTTATGAATCAGCTCTGCCAAGCCTGGGAGAGAGCAAGCGTCTTCCCCTGTCCCTGGTCACATCAGAGGCTGTGCGGCGTTGATGGCAGTCCTGTCATGAGCCATACGCCAGTGGAGGGTTCCTTGCCTCTATTGGCGAGAGGTGGCCAAGATTGAGGTTTATGTTTTGTTGCTTTTCACTAAATTTTTTCCCAAGCCCGGAGTCTAGAGAAATCCTGCCTGCTCACAGGAAATATTTGGGTATGACAAGAAGTAGCAGTCTCTCATCAAAAGCACAAATAGGTTTTGAGGATCTGTTCTATGCCATTGTTTGTACCAAATCCACTGACTATGAGGAAATCACAAATTTTGCTCATTTGGAGCTTATATTATCATGCAGATAATTGCTATGGAAAGGTAGGGCTTAGAGAGTTTTCTGGCTAAGGGAAACACCCTTTGGGGAGGTGAGGGCTGCTCCAAGTAGAGAGGGCAGCATATTGAGAGACGTAGTCAGAGACCAGGATGGTAGAGTTGAATGAGGCCAGATAACTACCTAACAAAAGCTTTTTTACTTTAATCTTAAGTGCCAGGGGATCTGTTGAAAGGTTTGATGCAGGGAAATGAAGCGATGAGATTTATGTTTTGGAATGAATACTCTGCACTGGGGCACAAGGACGAGAGGAGGGCAGAACTGGAGGCTGAGCCCATTTAGGCCATTGAAGTAAACCCAGGGGAGATGATGAGACAACGGAGGGGGCAGTGAAGAGGTGAGCTGAGTGGCGCTGCAGCCGTTTCAGAGGGAGATAGCACTGCATGCTCAGGGATGGGGGAATCATTCCGGGTCCTGCCCAACACCTGGCTTTGCTTCTTTGCAGACCCAGGCTCCTGTGAGCTGCATCATGCTACTGTCACAAACCGAAGTGTAAATTTTCTGTATTTACAAAAGTAGGAATGTTCACAGCAGCTTTATTCATAATTGCCACAAAGTGAAAGCCATCCAAACATCTGTCACCAAGATAAAACGTGGGATAGATGCACTATGGAATATTATTTAGCAATGAAAGTAAGTGAAGTGCTGATACTTGTTACAAAATGGATTAGCCTTGAAAAACATGATGCTTGGTGAAAGGAGCCAGTAATCATATTAGGCCGTATATACATACTGTATTATTCCATTTGTAGGAAATGTTCAGAATAAGCAAATCTATAGGGAAAGAAAGTGGATTAGCACTGGCCAGGGACTAGACTGGGAGCGGGGGAAATGGGAAGGCCTGCTGATGGGGTTTCATTTTAGAGTGTTGAACATTACTTACTAAAGTCAATTGTGCTGGTGATGATACAACTCTATGAATATACTGAAAACCACTGAATTGTACAGATTTAAACCATTTGAATTGTATGGTATGTGGGTATCTCAATAAAGCTGTTATAAAAAATGTGAATATAGGAGTAAAGTCGCCCTAATTTATTCTACTAGAAGACCAGCTGGTAGAATCAGGCTTATAAAAGACATCAAGAATGACCAGTGAGGAGATAGAATAAAACTGGAAAAAGACTTAAATGTC
Source organism: Phacochoerus africanus (assembly GCF_016906955.1). Taxonomy (NCBI): domain Eukaryota; kingdom Metazoa; phylum Chordata; class Mammalia; order Artiodactyla; family Suidae; genus Phacochoerus; species Phacochoerus africanus. Next base: position 65,318,544 of record NC_062549.1, read on the forward strand.
TAACAACAGGATGGCTAAGTTAATAAATATCTGTAAAAAAAAAAAAAAAAAAGCCAGGGAGAATCCTGGTAATTAACAAATCCGTATAAAAATATTAATAACTTAGAGATGTAACCCAGAAAACAGTAAAATTTTGGAGTTCTTGTTGTGGCACAGCAGAAATGAATCTGGCTAGGAACCACGAGGTTGCCGGTTCCGTCCCTGGCCAAGCTCAGTGGGTTAAAGATCTGGCCTTGCCATAAGCTGTGGTGTAGGTTGAGTATATGGATCTTGGATCTGGTGTTGCTGTGGCTGTGGTATAGGCCAGTAGCAACAGCTATGATTCAACCCCTAGCCTGGGAACCTCCATATGCCACAGGTGCAGCCCTAAAAAGCAAAAAAAAAAAAAAAAAAAAAAAAACCTCTCTAACCCTTAATACTCTATTAATGTGTTATCAAAAACACCATTTAAGAAAGCAGAGAAACAGCATAATACATATTAGAAAAATTTTGTTTTAACATGCAGGGATTTTGGTCGGTTTCACTTACCTGAAAATTTTAGCATGCTGGACCTCTTCAATCAAGGGCCATTCAACAATTTCTCACCTGACTTTGAATTTTTTAAAAAGGAAAGAAAAGATTCTTACGTTGGGGAGTTCCTGTCATGGCGCAGCGGAAATGAATCTGACTAGGAACCATGAGGTTGCAGGTTCGATCCCTGGCCTCACTCAGTGGGTTAAGGATCTGGCATTGCCATGAGCTATGGTGTGGGTCGCAGATGCAGCTCGGATCTGGCATTGCTGTGGCTCTGGCGTAGGCCAGCAGCTGTAGCTCAGATTAGACCTCTAGCCTGGGAACCTCCATGTGCCTCCATTTGCCATGGGTAAGGCCCTAAAAAGACAAAAAGACAAAAAAAAAAAAGAAAAAAAAGAAAAATGATCCTTGCTTTGAATGCCAAAAAGGCAAAGGAAAATAACAGCAACAGTAATAATGTAGAGCGAAATGTAGAACTATAGAGAGCATGCCCTAACTAGGAAGGTAAAGTAAATATTACCTCAGATCCACATACAGGGTTTCAGAAGGAGATTGGAGAGTTGTGTGTCACTCAACTCCTAGCTGACTTCTGTCAGTTATACTTTATTGCAAAACTATTTTGCTGGAAGTTCCCTTGTGTCTCAGTGGGTTAAGGACCCCATGTTTCCACTGCTTATGGCTCTACTTATGCTGTGGCACAGGTTTGACCCTGGCCTGGGCACTTCCATATGTTGCAGGAACTGCCAACTCTCCCTACCCTACCAAAAAAAAAAAAAAAAAATTGCCGACCATTTTTGCCCTTTTGTGTCATTTTCTTTTTATAAGTTCGATCAGGAAAAAAACGAAAACTTTACTGTTTTAATAAGGAAACTAGAACTTAGAGAAATTGCCCCTGTTTGGGATTCTGAATAAGCCTAAATGGAGAAACTCTAAGCTCTGCCTAGGAACAAACTTAGAAATTGTTTTAAAAAGTTTCTGTTGTGACTCACTGGGTTACAAACCCAACTAGCATCTGTGAGGATGTGGGTTCGGTCCCTGGCCTCTCTCAGTGGGTTAAGGATCTGGTGTTGCTGTGAACTGTGGTGTAGGTCTCATGGCTCAGATCTGGTGTTGCTGTAGCTGTGGCGTAGGCTGGCAGCTGCACTTGGCAAGTTCTATATGCTGCACCTACTGCCCTAAAAGGCAAAAAAAGCAAAAAAATTATTTTAAGACAAGTTATTTTGGCTTTAGTATTTGTATGCTTTATCATTTTTAGTTATTGATCCTAAAATTATTTTACTTGTAAAATGAGAGCAACATAATGTAGAATGTTAGTGGCAAATAAAGAATGAAAATTTATCAGAAATTTGAAAATACCAAGTTTATGTAGATGAGGCCTGTGTCTTTTAATCGTCTGTGTGTCAGAATTTTAGAGAATTGTTTTGAGAATTCTAGGGGTACCTGCATTTACAACTTGGCACTCAGAAAGCTTTACTGAAATATTTCTGAATTTGCTTCTTTAATCTCCTCAATTTGGTATTCTTTAATGTTAATCTCCCCCCCATGCCCCCCATGTACCCCAAGAGCAAGTCCCTTATCTTAGAAGCTGGAGGATTTATTTGTCTTTCCTGAGAATTTCCTTCCCGTATCTTTTTAATTGCAGTGCTGTTATGGGTCCTGTCCCAGATTTCTTTCTTAATTTTTCTTTTTTCATTTAATTTAGGCATATCCATTTCATATTAGTATTATGCCTCTTTTTATCTTGGAGGAAGCAACTGAAATTCTCTGAGTGTATGGTAAAATTCCATTTAAGTCAGTGGCAAACATTGAAATATGCGGGTGATGATTAGGGAGTCATTAATAGAGCAATAGTTCTAGATCTTTTCAAAAGCCTTTCCAGTCCATATTTTACCTTATATGTGAGATGACAAAAATCTCATTGCAGAGTTTAGTATTACCTTAAGCAGAGTGAGTTATTTTTTGGCCAAAATATTTCTGCTATACTACCAACTCCATAGCCTTTATAATTTTCAAAGGTGTTCATATTTAAGCATAGGAACCACCATCTATCTATCTTCCTATTTATCTATCTGTCTATCACTCAGATTCTGTTGCAATTTTTAAAAACACTGCAGAATACATATTCTGCTTTTGGTCACATCTGTCTCATCCTAGTTCTCTGAGAGAATTGTCAAGAGTCTATGTCTTTGTATGGTGTTCTAATTAATTGGAAAGGGAAATTTGCTTTTAAGTCTGTGTGGAAGCCCTTGCTAATTAGAAACAATAATTCAAATTTTCTTTCATATTTTCTTGGTTTAACTTGGTCCTCTTCAGTTAGCTAGAATTTTGTGGGTTTTGTTTTGAAAATTAGGGTAATATACTGACAATGCATTTTAATATATCAGATTCCTACAAATAAAATAGTTTAAAAAGGAGTTGATCGTATGTATTGCCAAATTATTCAGTTTAAAAACAGGACTCGGGAGTTTTTAGAAATATTTAATTCTCCTTATATATTGAAAATAGAAGTCAAATTTACATGATTTTATATAGTATTTTTAGGTGTACAATTTTTTTATAAGGTAAACTGCAGCTGTATGTTAATACTTTCTTTTAAAGGACTATATTCTACCCTTAGCTGCTTTCACAGTACTCCTACTGAATTTATGGTGATGATTTCAATTTACTACACATTTCCTGTGAATAATTAAGGATAGTTTGGCAAGTAAATTTTGATAACTGTAAATGAGAGAAAAATTGTAAAATGAGAGAATTTTAGAAAGTGGTATATTTGTACTTTTTTTGAATTTTGGAGTGGTTACTTTAAAATCATCAGAACTACAGATCGACCTACTAGTTTGGTGAAAGGGCCTTTTTATTAGCCATGTATGAGCTCTTTATACGCAGACATTTTAATATGTTTAATTGTAGTGTAGCTCTGTTTGGTCTAACTCACAGTGACAGTTCTCTAGTCCTGATTCCCAATCTTTGGAGACAGTGCTTCAGTGTTTCTTTTATGAACATTAGAGATGAAACAAGCAGGGTTAGTGAGCATCTTGAATATAAGTAGAGTTCGCTTAGTTTCAACAAAATTAAGGTCCTGAGCATGAACACTTGTCAATCCACATTTATATAAATTGTGGGGTTTAAGGTATCAGTAGTTTCATATAGGAGTCTTTTTTCGGGGCACACCAACAGCATATGGAGGTTTCTAGGCTAGGGCTCAAATCAGAGCTAGCTGCTGCCCTATACCACAGCCACAGCAACGTGGGATCCAAGCCACGTCTTCAACCTACACCACTGCTCACAGCAATGCTTAAGCCACTGAGCAAGGCCAGGGATCGAACCTGTGTCCTCATGGATGCTAGTCAGATTCGTTTGTGCTGAGCCATGAGGGGAACTCCTCATATAGGAGTCTTAAATAACTGTTATATTCTAAAATTGGTGTCTTTGGAAGAATTATTTAGGGGGAGGTTTAATCCTTTTGCTAAATATTTAAATAAATATTATTTGCTTAATCATTAAAGACTCTCCATCATAAGATTGTGAATGGCTTTGGGGATAGAGCTCTTGCTGTGCAAATTTATGCTTGGGTAGTACCCAGACTACTCAGAGAATTGTTCAAAGACGACGTAACATAAAAGAATTTTGTGATTGGTAATGAATAGAAAAATATACCATAAACTTTTGACCTTATTTAAAAAAAAACAACAACTGGAGTTGTGTAAAGCACCTACAGATGGTAAGATTTAGCATATAGTTATCTCACCCTTCAGAGCAATTATGATCAGATTACACTCTGTACACTTTAGAAACATCAACGTTTTAATGGGGCAAAGTTGGATATAAATTGCTTTTGGGTGTATGTGTATATTAGAGACCCATCAAGTATGAAAAAATTCATCATCTTACAAGTTTTTATTGTTGCTTTAATCAAATGTTTCCTTGAAATAAGTTTTTTTTTTTTTTTTCGTGAAGTTATGTTAAAACCACTTAGACTCAGATTTCTGAGATGTTTACCAACTACTGCCTCAGGCTTCTGTTATCATCTAAAACATTAAAAGAATATTTTGGCAGCCCATATGTAGGTACTGATTAATTTCTTTGTCCACTTCAATATTCTTAGAAAACTTAGAAACAATTATTAAAAGTAGTTTGCAGGTCAGTTTTTAAAATATTCCATTTATTTTCCTAGTAAAATGCATAAGTAGCTACATTCATTATGTGAGTTGGTTTGTAACTAATGCATTTCCCTGTTAGTATTTCTGATGGCATTAGAAATGAACTTTTAGGAGTTTCTGTCGTGGCGCAGTAGAAACAAATCTGACTTGGAACCATGAGGTTGTGGGTTTGATCCCTGGCCTTGCTCAGTGGATTAAGGATCCAGCATTGCTGTGAGCTGTGATGTGGGTTGAGGTGCGGCTTGGATCTGGTGTTGCTTTGGCTGTGGTGTAGGCTTGCATCTGTAGCTCAGATTTGACCCCTAGCCTGAGAACCTCCATATGCCACTGGTACAGCCCTAAAAAGACCAAAAAAAAAAAAAAAGACTTTTTAAAAATTAGGGATGAAAGATTAATTTTCTTCATTGAACATATTTTTAAAAATTCATGTTTAATAAATCTCCATAGACTGAAAAATAAAAAGGGTTATTGTGTATTATTTTACATCTTTAAAGAGGATTTCTACTTAGGAAACTAGAATGTTTTTTTCCCCCCCCTTTTCATTAACATGAAGGTTTAATGTTAATTTCTCACACCATGTCCCTTTATGTGATTGTATCAAAGTATCAAAACTACCTTATGGATTCTGCAGATGACTGAGCCACTAACCAGGTCATTCCTTTTCCTGTGTTTTCCCCTTTTCACTCACACACTCCCTGATCCTGTCCTTTGGGCTGATTTGTAATCTGACTCTGGTGGCAGATGTTAGGAGGTGGAGCCAAGGGATTCTCTCCTTTTTGGACCAATAGGTTAAATCTATGGCCAGAAGAAAATTGCCTTAGCCTTTTAAAATTACAGCATCAAAGGAATAGCACACGATAATATAAACAAAATATGACAAAGAAAACTTAAGGGAGGAGCCAAAGAGACCCTAAGATAAGTTAGACAGACACTACTAAGGAAGTTTGGAGGAGGGGGTAGGACTTTCGTGTTGAAGCCTGTACTTTGCTTTGACTGAAAGTGGTTTAATTTCTGTAAACATCCCTCCTCCTGGGATGAATGCATTTTAGCCATGTCTGTACCTGTAGCAGAATACTGGTGAGGGAAGTTTAGAGGCAATTTAAAGATGGGAGAAGAAAAGTGAAAAGGCTTGGCGTTTCAGAACATCAGGTACTACCAAGTTTGAACACATTCTGAAATATACCCATAAAGTGTGTGTTTTCAAAACTCTATTTTTCAACAGGTAAATATCTCTAAGTTGGAAATCAGTTGACTCAAAAAACAGGTAGTTTAAAATAGTTCTTACAGCAATTATGCCTATGTGCAGAATCCCTACATTTTTCCAATCTTCTCCACAGTTTACTAGAATCGCTCTGAAATTTTTCCCCTGGAAAGTGTTTTCTGTGGAGAGTTGAAGGGGTTCTTTAGCTAGAAACTTCTTGATTAGGCAGTGTGATTCAGGAGCAAGGATAAAGTCTGCCAGTTTAAATGTGTAGAAGCCATATTGGCAAACATGTGAGTTCTCAGCTAGTTTATAGACGCATAGCATCAGAAGCAAATACTCCTTGGTCATTCCAGTTTACAGTGACGTTGCTGCACATCCCATCAGTGACCAGGACCTGGCCACACTCCGCTGCTGCTTACTCTTAGTCTAAAGCTTTTCAAAACAAAATGCTGATATGATTCTGGTTTTACTTTTTGTTGTTGAACGCATTAACATGTAAGGTCTGGAAAGCATTTACTCACTAGTTTCTACACAGTCAACCCAGTGAGAGCAGCTTTTAGTAATTCACAATGTAAGAAGTTTGAGTATTTGTTCCCCTAAAAATCTTACTGTATTATAGCATTTAATTTAAAAAGGGGAAAAAGCTTCTCAGTTTTCCCATTAGTGGACACAAAAGAAAGCGTGTAATGACTGCTGATTACACAATCCCCACATAAGCACAGCAGTTTAAATTTACAGGCAGGCTACCAATTACAGGTGCGTTTAGTCAGTTGAAACATGTAAAAAATTAATATCAATAAGCTCAGTTTTCTTGACAGTACTCTGGTGCTTGCTTTGCCACATTTCTTTGAGTTTATTGTTTTCAGTTACCTAAAAAATTCACTGCCAACCTGGCATTTACTGTACTGCATCTTTTTATAATCAGGACCAAGAGTAAATGTTTGTTTGAAAGATGGCAAACACAGCGTTCCTCCTTGCTTTAAGAAAAAAAAAAAATTTTAAGTCATGTGCCTCTTGTTTTTTCTAATGGGCTAAGGTATATTTTCAACATATTTCTTCCCTTTTACTGCATATTACAAGTAAACAGAACATTAGCAATACTCGCATTCTGAAGCACATTCATAGATTTCTTTTAGTTGCTAATTTAATCTCCTTTGAAAACTACAAAGCAGTGTTCTATTGTAAATAAATATGTGGTAGGGAACTCATTGTTGTCTTTATTTTTTAACTAATTGCTCATAGGTGTGTGTTCAAAATAAATGAATAAAAGTGTAATTTCATACACTATTTTTTAATTAACTATGCAAGCATGTTTATTTGAACTGACAGTATTGATGTCTTTTCGTTAGGCAGACTTCAAAATAAGTTTTCTTGTACATTACAAAAGCAAAACTTTCTTCAAACAGAGCAACTACAAATATTATTATTATTATTATTATTATTATTATTATTATTATTATTATTTGATTTTGAGGGCTGCACCCACGGCATATGGAAGTTCCCAGGCTAGGGGTTGATTTGGAGCTACAGCAGCTGGCCTACACCACAGCCACAGCAACAGAGGATCCTTAGCCCACTGAGCAAGGCCAGAGATCCAACCCGCAACCTCATGGTTACTAGTCAGATTTGTTTATACTGTGCCATAATGGGAGCTCCCAAACATTTAATTTTAATCTTTAGTTGCAAAAAGAGGTAGGGATGCCTAGGTGGCAGGGAAGACCAAAGTGGAATTGTTAATTTTTTAATTTTAAGGAAAACAAATCCGTTTACATAGCAAGGAAGTGAAGGCTGTCTGCAACAGCACTGAACATAATTCCAGGTGTTAGAACATGATTTCCATCAGCAAGAATCATCTGTCCTCTGGTAGTAAGTGATTTGCATGTCAGGTGATGGTGCAGTAATCTTTATGTCTTAGTATCTTTCTTTTAGAGCTGGAAGAGGCCCTAGGAATCATGTCATTCCTTTAAAGTTAAGGCCCGTAGTTAGAAAGCAATTTTCTGGCTGTTGCATAGTTAGTGACTTATGGGCTGTGCTGAGACATGAATCCAGATTCTCCCCTTCCAGTTCACTGGCTCATGTTATCAGACTGTGGTGCTTCTCTGATTGTTTTTATAAACAAAACATTTTCACTAGTTGCTGTTAGGTCAGTCAAACTGGTATATATTGAATGTGGCAGAATTACTAATTGGGGTTTCAGTTATGTGTTCAGAATGTGTTGTATGCATTTTTAAAACCTCTCTGATTACCTAGAGCACACCAAGGTATTAGATTGAAAATTAAAGTTTCAACATAGGCATATATCTATGAATTTTTTGTAATTGTGGAAGAAATGAGGTTGACAGAATATGAAAAAAAAATATATATATATATATAGTGTATGGATTGAGGTTGTTGCTTGGTTTATCTTTGTTCCCAGTGAAAAATCGGAAACACTCTTATAAAAATTAACATTTAATTGAAGCCATAACTTTCTTTAATATTTTCCTCTTCTTAAGTTTGATAGCTTGGTGCCGTAGTTGTTTTTGGCTGTACTCAGCGTTAGAATGGTGCCAGTGTTTGTTCTATACAAAATAATTGGGACACCCTTGATGTAGATCTGATCACCATTCTTTTATGGCAGTGTGCTTATGTGTTAAAGTGATAATCAATGGCATGGTTGCAGTTATTCCAAATCCTGCCCGTGTATGCTTTGAAATATATGAACTCAACTTGGAATATTACGGCACTATTAAAATTTAATTATGTTTTCAAAGGTTGAAATAATAAAGAAAAATACTCTTCTGATGATATATAGTGGAAATAATAGGATTCATTTTTATACAGCTGATTTTTTAAAATATATCTTATAGAATATATATATACTTTGTTAGAAAACGGGGGCGGGGGGGTTGTTGTTGTTTTGTCTTTTTAGGGCTGCACCCATGGCATGTGGAGGTTCCCAGGCTAGGGGTCCAATTGGAGCTGTAGCCACTGGCCTACGCCACAGCCACAGCAACGCCAGATCCGAGCTGCATCTTGTGACCTACACCACAGCTCATGGTAACACTGAATCTTTGACCCACTGAGCAAGGCCAGGGATCAAACCCTCAACCTCATGGTTCCTAGTTGGATTCGTTTCTGCTGCACCACGACGGGAACTCCCAGAAAATTGTTAATTTTTGTTAAGTAGTATTTTCATATTGTGGAAATATGAAAATTTCTTTTCCCTATTTTTCACATCCCTCCCCCCAACCCCGGGAACATTTTTCCTTGTAAAAACAGTAAACCTGTTGGGAATGAAATTATAAATATTTGTCCTTAGAGGTCGTTGATAATATTGTACTTAGAATTATTTAAACTTAAATTTTACTTAAATTGTACTTAAATTTTTAAAGGGCTTACTCATCAGAAAGATACTTGCTCACTCTTACTGTTTAAGCATTAAAACTATACTTACAGATTATTCCTCTAGTAACTGGTGTTACTTCCTATTGAAAGTACAGAATTTGCATAGAATTCATATCAAGGGCTGTTCTGTTTTACTTGTACTAACTCATTTCATACTACAACCCTAAGGAAGCAATTGTGGTGTTGTCGGTGGTTACTCTTCCATAGAAGAGGAAGCTGAGGTATGGAAGCATGAAATAATTTTTCAGAGGCAACACGTCTAAATAGCTAGTGCAAGCAGTATTTGAACTAGTCTGACACTATAGCCCATAATCTTTTTTTGTTTGTTTCTTTTGTTTTTGTTTTGTTTTCTTTTTTTATTACTCAAATGAATTTATCACATCTGTAGTTGTATAATGATCATAACAGTCTGATTTCACAGGATTTCCATCCCACAGCCCAAGCACATCCCCCCATCCCCCAAATTGTCTCCTCTGGAGACCATAAGTTTTTCAATGTCTGTGAATCAACATCTGTTCTGCAAAGAAGTTCAGTCTATCCTTTTTTCAGATTCCACATGTCAGTGAAAGTATTTGATACTGGTGTCTCATTGTATGGCTGACTTCACTTAGCATGATAGTTTCTAGGTCCATCCATGTTGCTAAAAAATGCTGATACTTCGTTCTTTTTAATGGCTGAGTAACATTCCATCGTGTATATGTACCACATCTTCTCGATCCACTCCTCTGTCGATGGACATTTAGGTTGTTTCCATGTTTTGGTATAGCCCATAATCTTAAATATTATATAGTAGTTACCTAGATGTTGCCTGGTGGTGTAAGAACTGTGACCAAGTAAGAAGAGATGAAGAAATCTTCAAACTATGCATAATGTAAGATTGTGCCTACGAACTGAATGGTAAACACAAGTTTCAGTTTGCTGCCATGTCATGTATAAATGGCCAGACTGAGTGTCAGTAAATATTGAGGGTATATTATCAGCTAGATGGTCTATAGCTTTCAGCTGTGCGTCTTGGTGAGTTCCCAGGTAGCTGAAATGGATGGGCACTGGGAGGTCTTTAGCACTGCCGAAGGACAGAGGTGGGCCTTGCTTGATTGTAAGACAGTGAGGACAGAGAGCCATTGGTAGTTCCAGGCATGAGCTCCAAATGAAGGCCACAGGGGCAGAATTGTAGAAATTGTTTCTCATAGGGGCAATTCCACCTGCAGGGATTTATAATAGAGGTTAATAATTCTTCTGACAAACCAGGTAGGCCAGCTAGGCAGACGTTAATGAATTTCTGCGTATCCCACTGCACAGGAAGTTAAATATAAAATGATTTTATGTAGGAGTTCCTGCTGTGGTACAATGGCTTAAGGGTCTGACTGCAGCAACTCAGGTCGCCGCGGAGGTTCGAGTTCGATCACCGGCCTGGTGCAGTGGGTTGAAGGATCCAGTGTTGCTGCACCTGTAGGGCAGGTTGCAGCTGTGGCTGGAATTTAATCCCTGGCTCAGAAACTCCCATGTACCACAGGTGTGGCCATAAAAAAAGAAAAATTTTATGTAAAAGGAAGTAAAAAGTTTATTGAGATCATACTTATTCTAATGAGCAATTTTATAGTTTTTTCTTTTCCTATCACCATTTTCATTATTGTTTTAGCAGGGTGGTAAATGCCTCCTGTTTATATTTAACTTTTTGTGATAAAATATGATGGATAAAGATGTATTATAGGAGTTCCTAAAGACATCTTTCATATCTCTTTGCAGAAAGGGTATGAATTTCTATCAGCACTTCTTGTTGGAAGTGAGGACATTGGCACAGACTGAGAATAGCCCATTAAGTATTTATTGGACTAAGGACTGAGTACCAGATTCTCTTTACATAATAACCTAAATCTTTTCCTAATTTACTCATTCCTCATAATAGTTGTGAAAGTCCTCTCAGATAGCTATGAATGTTTTCATTTTATGGAAATTAATGAGAGGGAGTATTATGGCCAGAGGTCATAAGTAGTGGAACCTAAGTTCAAACAAGACCTTCTGACTCCAAGTCCATTGTTATTATTGTGTAGATAATACACTCTTGTATGTCACTAGAAAATGTCATCATTATTCAAAGCTCCAGGGATAAACAGTTTTTTTTTGGGGGGGGGTCAAAAAATTAGGTAATGTAACCATATCATTTCAAAATTCATTTAACTAGAGAATATTTTTTAAACTCTGGTCACTACAAAGTACTGTCAGTTCCTCTGTAGGAAAGAGATGAGTTTCTTGCCTTTAAGACTCTTACAACAGGAGTTCCCGTCATGGCGCAGTGGAAACAAATCGAGTAGAAACCATGAGGTTGCCGGTTTGATCCCTGCCCCCGCTCACTGGGTTAAGGATCAGGTGTTGCTGTGAGCTGTGATGTAGGTTGCAGACGTGGCTCGGATCCCGAGTTGCTGTTGCTGTGGTGTGGGCTGGCAGCAACAGCTCCAATTAGATCCCTAGCCTGGGAACCTCCATTTGCCGTGGGTGCGGCCCTTAAAAAGGACCAAAAAAAAAAAAAAAAGAAAGAAAGAATCTTATAACATAGTTGAGATTGACGTACACATTAACAGAGCGACCAGGGCAGTTTTTACACAGGGATATTCTCCAAGGGCCCAGAAAGTCCTGCCACACGCCTCTATCTAGTAAGCGCCTGAATGGATGAATGAGTCCAGATTAGGGCACAATGGTTAGGGAGGGATTTATGGGGAAGATAAGATGAGATATGGATTGCTGAAGGGAGGTGGTGGGGAGTCAGTATTCTGGGCCCGAGATGTGGCTTGAAGAGAGAGGGAGACAGGCAAGGCACAAGGCCAGAGAGCCCTTTGGATAGAGGAGTGGAAGACAACTTTGATGGGGTTCCTGTTGTTGAAGAGGAAAGAAACCCGACTAGAATCCACAAGATCACAGGTTCAATCCCTGGCCTTTCTCAGTGGGTTGGGGACCTCGTGTTGCCATGAGTTGTGGTATAGGTTGCGGATGAGGCTCAGATCCCGAGTTGTGGCTGTGGCATAGGCCAGCAGCATTAGCTCCTAAACAGCCCCTAGCCTGGGAACCTCCATGTGCTGTAGGTGTGGGCCTACAAAGCAAAAAAAAAAAAAAAAAAAAAAGGAAAGAAAAAAGAAGACAGCTCAGAGGCCTTTAAATGCTAGGTTACAGGCCTTTTCCTTTCATTCTCCAGGTGCTGGCTGCCGTCAGAGATTTATACCTAAGGGTCTGATGAGTGAGATGACCCAAGTGACATTTCGTGTTGATTTGCTCTTGGTGCACAGGGTGAGGTTGGGGGTGAAATGGAGAGAAGGGGACCAGAGGCCAGGAGAAGTCTTGGTTTGGAATAGCAGACACTGTCCCAGCGGGACCGAGGGTCCTCACATCAGAAAGACTTGTCAGAACTCAGGCACTAGTTATTTGAAAGAGAGAAGTTCAGTACCAAAAACAAAAACAGATAACCTAAAATGATGAATAGAAGAATCCTCTTAAAGTAAAAGAGAACCAGTATCTTAAAATGTGTTCTGATCAACAACTGCCAAGATAGCCATTCTCTTATCTGGATTTTAAATGTTGATTCTTCTTTACTAATTAAAAGAACCACTTTTTTGACCCCTTTTCTTTGAATTATTTATGGCATTCTCTTTCTTTTCCTAGCAATAACTGCTATCCTGAATTTGTTGTTTCTTGTACCCTGCTCTATATTTTGCTTCTTACTTTTACTCTCTGTGTGTTTAATCATTTATAATATTTGGTATCATTTTGTATGTTTTAAAACTTGATTAAATAGTACCACACAACCTATTTTGTTTTGCAACTTGCTGTTTTTCCTGTAACATTATGTTGTTTTGCGATAATGTCCATGTTTTTGCAAGTCAGTCAAGTGTACAATATTCCATTATGTGAACATATCACAACTTGTCCATTTTCCTCTTGATAAACGGTTAGCTTGTTTGCAATTTTTTGCAATTATAAGCATTCCCGCAGCAAACGTTTTGGGAAACATCAACTTGTATACATGTGAGAATTTCTCTCGGGTGTTACCTAGGAGGGTAATTACTGGGTTGTAGAATATGTGATTTAAAATATAATTTTTGACAATATAAATGGTGTGGAATGGCATTTCATTTTAGTTTTAATACACATTCTCTGATAACTGTGGAGCTCACAAATTGGCCATTTTGGTTCTTTCTTCTGAATTGCTTATTAGTATATTTTGCTCATGTTTCTTTTTGTTAGATTATAGCTATTCTATTTATAGCTGTTGATATACTCGAGATATTTCAGGTTGGCATTTTTAATTTTTGGTTAACTGTGACTCTGTTCCTTTGGTAATCTGATAAGACTATATATCAGCTATGATTCTAGGCAACATTATGTATGATAAAAATGACCCCTGATTGGTTAACTGCATTGTGAGTAGGAGGATAAATAAAACATAAATACCTGATGGGGGAGCCCTAGCTTGGAGATTGCCTGGGTGCAGCAAATATTTCCCTCCTGAGGACTTTGGAAGTTTTGCCTGTGAATTTGTGGAAAGAGATACTGGTTTCTGTGAAGTAGGAAACATCTCCAGTGGCAGCTCCTATACTCATCCAGTGTAGAGCTGAGTTGAAGGGGTCCATGTTCTGTGGACATATGTCCACAGCAGAATAGAGTCTGGTGCTCTGCTTCCTTGCTGGCAAGCCCTTTTCTGGCCTCTGTCCTCAGGAGTTTGGTACCAGGTGTTGCCTATGAGAGTTTTCAGTGGAAATATTTAGTTGAACCCTAAGAAAACCCTTCAGTGAGTGTTGCAGCTATATTGGCACTTAAAATTATCTGAAAGATAGAGAATTAGCTTCTGATAAGTATGATACACACACATGAAATAATTTTAATTTTCTCAATTTTCTTATAATGAATTGTAAAATATTATTTCTGTGTCTTGATTATGCAATCCTGATCCTAAGTCATGGGCTCTGTTAAGGGAAGGAGGGGTATCATAACTGATGTCTGTTTGGCTCTGAAGCATAAGTTCAAGTCACCCAAATAGGAGAGGGATTGGCATTTGTAGTTTTCCTGCCAGGTTCTAATCATTTTCGATTGCTTATAGTTTTTACTAGTAATCCACTTAAACCAATGGGACTCAACCGGTGGCTTGCAGACCCCTATTTGAATACACATTTCTTAGTCATGTGGTCACATTTCTCTAGATTTCAGCTCAGCCCATCAGTTGGGTTTTTCTTTTTCGTGGAAGCGTATTTCTCCAATGTCATGTGATTTAATAGGAAAATGGTATTTTATAGGTAAAAAACATTTTACATACATTTTGGAACATAATTTGTCTTGAGCCGGAGGGATGTATACTTTGCATTATTCCATTAAAAATGTAAACAAATATATTTTGAATTAGTCGGAAGAGTCAGTCAATCTGACTTCTGGGTAGACATGTATATGCATCTTTGTATTACTTTTAATCATTTACTAAAATTTTTCAGACCTTTAGCTAATCCTTGATAGGCTCATGTAGTTGACTGCTCTAATTCAAAATAAGAATCTGACTGGGAGTTTCCTGGTGGCCTAGTGGTTAAGGATCTGGCATTGTCACTGCTGTGTCCCTGGCTGAGGTACTTCCCCAAAAGGAAAATGCCAAAACCAGTGGTAGAAACTCTAGGCTTATCTTAAAAAGTGCTTTAAAAAATAAGACATAATATGGCTCTTTCTAAAAATGTTCATACCATGTAGACTAGAGTGCAGTGGTACATACTGCTTCACTTCCTTAAAGATAAAAGAAATCCATTCTCTTTTGGATCAAGGCTGAAGTTAAGGCAGTCTTCACAACCTTCCCACGTTTACCACCATTGTCATTCGGCTAGATCATACTTGTATCCCCTGGCTTCTTGTCCCTCCTCTCCTCCCAAGCTTGTATAAGCCTATTAAACTTAGGTATTCAGTGCATTGAGG
The DNA here is from genome assembly GCF_016906955.1 of Phacochoerus africanus. Taxonomy (NCBI): domain Eukaryota; kingdom Metazoa; phylum Chordata; class Mammalia; order Artiodactyla; family Suidae; genus Phacochoerus; species Phacochoerus africanus. The sequence continues at coordinate 65,333,745 of NC_062549.1, forward strand.
GACCCTGGCTTGCCCGTTAGGGTGGGCGATTGTGCCGTGGACCTCTCCCACAGCAGCCCCAGCCACCCCTGTCTGGGCCGTGATTCAAGGAAACACAGTAAGAGTGGACCTGATTTCCTTTTCCGCATTAGGGACCAATTATCACTATTTTGCCTCTGTCCTCTCCTCCGATGTAAAAGTACTTTTTTTTTTTTCTTTTTTAGCACACAGCATATAGAAATTCCCAGGCTAGGGGTCGAATCAGACCTGCAGCTGCCAGCCTATGCCACAGCATCTCAGGATCCGAGCCCCGTCTGTGACCTACACCACAGCTCACGGCAAGGCCAAATCCTTAACCCACTGAGCTTGGCCAGGGATCGAACCCACAGTCTCATGGTTCCCAGTGAGATATTATTTCTGCTGCACCACAATGGGAACTCCCATGTAAAAGTACTTTGATGAGTATGAGTGGTTCGTATGAGTACTCCCATATTATGAGAGGATTGGGCATGTTCATTATCCTATGTATGTTGTTTGATCATTAAATTTACATGACAGTTAATACAGTATATATTACTGTATGGTTAAAGAGCCATGTTAATACATGTATGTTAGTATGGTACATATTACTGTAGTAGTTAACAAAGTTAGATTCTGGGTGTGAATCCAGACTGTCACTTAATGTAAAATAGGGATAAGATAAATAGGGTTGTTATCAAATGAGATAATGTGTGTGAAGTGCTAAGCACTAGGTTTAACACTTGCTAAGAACTCAATAAACATCACTTGTTCTTAAAATCACTTTAATTTGAACCTTTGATACTTAGATGCTTGCTAATTTCTTTTATTATAATTATTTCATAATATCTGCTATATGTACTAAAGGTTTTTTTTAATTTAACATTACATATTTTGCTAAACAGCCTCAAATTTCACTGCAGTGTTTGGCAATCATATTCACTATCTGCTATATCCTAAGCTTTTTCCTATCAATTCAAGTATGAGAATGATTTTGCCATTTCTTCTTCTTTTCTGGTGAAGTATATTGTCATGTTAGCAAGGGAGGGGGTTAGCTTTAAAGATTCACCTTTTATGTCACATGCTGTTTTATCTTTATCATGACCTATCCTATGAACCCAGATGGTGTGGCTTTTCCCAGTATAATTTCTGTTTTGTTCATTCACCAGTTCATGTTACAGTAATTAGTGATTCTTCTTTTTTGGCAAGTGTTCTATAAATGTTTTTAGTCGTTAATCTTTTTTTAGCTAGGAATTTCATTAAAGGTCTTTTTGTTTTAATTTTACTGGAATATAGTTGACTTAGTATATTATGTTAGTTTCAGGTGTACAGTAAAGTGAATCAGGGGTGTGTGTGTACACACACACGTGTATCCATTTTCAAATTAAGGTCTGTTTTTTAAGCAGTAAATTTTCTATCAAAATACATGATATTGGTGGAGTTCCTGTTGTGGATCAGAGGGTTACGAACCCAGCTAGTATCCATGAGGACATGGATTTGATCCCTGGCCTAACTCAGTGAGTTTAAGCATCTGGCTTTGCCATGAACTGTGGTGTAGGTCGTAGATGTGGCTCGGATCCCGCATTGCTGTGACTGTGACGGGTTTGTGGTGTAGGCCAGTAGCTGCAGCTCTGATTAGACCCCTAGCCTAGGAACTTCCATGTGCTGCGGGTGTGGCCCTAAAAAAGCAAAAAAAAAAAAAGTAGTGGTTATGTTTTTGTGGAAAAACATAATAGATTTTAGTATCTTAAAAGTAGGAGATGGATGTTGTGTGTACTATTTAACAGTTTTCTTAGTTGTCCATATATTGGTGTTTGTAATACTACTAGAGGTCGACCATTTATTTATTTATTTATTTTAATTTTTTTTTTTGTCTTTTTGCTATTTCTTTGGGCCACTTCCGCGGCATATGGAGGTTCCCAGGCTAGGGGTCCAATCGGAGCTGTAGCCACCGGCCTACACCAGAGCCACAGCAATGCAAGATCCGAGCTGCGTCTGCAACCTACACCACAGCTCACAGCAACGCCGGATCCTTAACCCACTGAGCAAGGGCAGTGACCGAACCCGCAACCTCATGGTTCCTAGTCGGATTCGTTAACCACTGCGCCACGATGGGAACTCCCAAGATCGAACATTTAGACTATTGATTTGTTCTTCATTATTCTGTTGAAAGTAAAGGATGAGGTGTGGTGCCTGGCTCGGCACCAAACGTAGATAGGCCCTCAATCCTCTTTAAACTTTACCCTTTTGGAAATATTAGGGCCAAGAAGTATTTTTGCAATGTTAAGATTTATTTCCATTCTCTGAGCATGTATTTATAGCATTGGACCTTAAAGACTTGATCTTTATTTGATTTTGCTTTAGATGTACTTGCTAAGGAGGGCCTTGTTTCTAACTCTTTCTTCGTAGAGGTGTTGAATACAAAGGAATGACTTAGAGTAGATGTCTCCTGTCAGATTGTCTTCACACTTTATATTTGGCTTGTCCTCTGACCAATAAGTCTTGTGTTTAACACCTGAATCAGGGACACAGTGCAGTGAATTTGTTCTTTATTCAGGCATTTTAATTTCTCATTTACATATGGCATAGTTAGTACCAGTCATGAGACTGTACATGGCAGATCTCCACTCAGTGACAAAACATGGAAGTCTGTAATAAAAATTAGTATGAGGATTGTGGGTTTTACTGAGTTTGTCTTACTCTTTTTTTTTTTTAATTTTTCTTATTTTTTCCATTAAAACTGGTTTATAATGTTCTGTCAATTTTCTACTGTACAGCAAGGTGACCCAGTCATGTGTACATATATGTCTTATTTATTCGTTGCCTTGACATATTCTTTATTGTTTGAAGTTTGGGCATAATCTGAGACCTTACATTCTAATCCTAGCTTCGTATTTAAATATAAATAATAGTGAACTGTTACGCATCTAATCGCTATGTACTACTTCTTCATCTAAAATTTTACAAATAATAGTAATCTCTCTCTTATGTATTTTAGTAATGGGTAATTTTTTGCTCTAAACTCCTTAATTGTCTCTGGAATAAAATGTTTTTGAAATACTGCAAAATTAGTATACTTGCCATCAAATTTAACAATTTAGGCTTATATTATGTACAAGGTAGCATAATAAGCGCTTATACAGAATACAAAGATGAGTAATACACAGGCCCTGACATCAAAGAGCTTTTAATCATAGTGCTGAGCCACTTTCAAGGTTATAATATACTTAGGGTAAAATCAGTTCATAATGATAACCATGGTATATAAAAAATATACTAGTTTTTTACATTTGTGTCCTCAGTTTCTGATATACTGCTGGCACATATCAAACAATCAGTACATTTTTAATAGATTGGCTGAAAGGTGATGTTGGAGTAGTTGTGGTTTCTGTGTCTGTCTTATAAGAAGGGCTTAGGGAAGACTTCAGGAGGAGGCGGTTGTCGGAGGATCAGTAAGATCTGGGTGGGCAGAGAGTGGCACGGGAAGGGGAGGACTGCACGAGTGATGAGTCCCCACTGAAGTCTGAGCCTGGCTACTCCACTTTGGCCAGAACTTACACCACAGAGCTAGGGGCGTATTTGGTAGGAAAACCTGGAAAACTGGGTAGATCGCACAGGCTTCTGAATGCCAAATCCCTGTCTGGTTTCACAGGGAGTGAGAATAAGAGCCGGCGAAAGAGGACTGACATTTTTAGAGTCCCTACTCCATCCTGTGATAGATGGTTGTTTTATTATCACACTTAATCCTCGCATTGGTACTGTGTGGTGATTTCTATCCACATGTTCCATAGGAAGGAACCAGGGCACTATTTGATACTTGAGCATAGGCTCAGTGGAGAAACGGAGAACTCTGACGTGGGGAGAAGTTCCTGGAGAAGCTGACTTTAGAGATGAGGAACTCCCAGCAGTTGCAGAGGAATCAGAAAGAAAGTAATGTGATCATGAGAAACTACAGAAGTCGAGTTTAAAGATCTTGGAAATGGATTGGGTTTGAAGATGGAGAGAGAGAGCAGAGTTACAGAACATTTACCTGGTGATAGAAAGTGAGAAGCAGGAGATAGAGGAGGAGTAGCTTTCTCAGGAGGTGAGGGGTCTGGTTTTGGACATGTATGGGAGAGAGATCTGTGAGGCATTGAAAGTTGGGCCCTGAAGCTCCAGTGATGTCTTGAGGCTGGATGTGTATGTACATCAGGTCCCATTTTTACAGATGTTGGTAGATGGAGCCGCATCAGCAGATCCGACCTGCACACAGTAGCTTTACATTGAGAAGCAAAACCACGGATGTCCTTCAAGTACTAGCCACATTGTGTCTTTTACTCATTTACCTGTGGTGTCGCGCTCTAGATTGTAAGATCAGAAGGGTAACGATTTTATCTGACTGGTTCACTGCTGTAGCCAGTGTCTTCACTTGGTAAGGACCTCAATGAAGTGTTGAGGGATCCATGAATGGAAATCATAGTGATTTGCAAAGCGGCCCTTTTTCTCTTTTTATATAAACTTATTAAACAGCTGAATCTCTTTTTATATAAACCTATTAAACAGAGCTTTGTACCCCTAATAATGCCTTCCCTCTTGTAGCATATGCATAAAGTTTTATTTACAGCAACACCCAAGGGGAAAAACAAGGGATTTTGGGACTCAGCTGGTCTGAGGTTGAAATTTTGTTCTGACTGATCGGCCTCTGATTAGGTTACCTAACTTCTCTCTAAGCCTCATTTTCCTTTGCTGTAAAATAGGGATAAATTAATACCTATGTTACAGGGCTGCTGGGAGGATTAAAGTGATATTGTGTGTCAGAGTGGCTGGCATATAATTTGCACCCAATAAATAACTGGTGTTTTGCAATCTCTCTATTGTGTAATGTTGAATAAGTTACTTAACTTCACTAAGTCTCAGTTTTTTAATCCTGAAAAGGGGAAGATGAAGCCAGTCTCATACAGCATTTGGAGGAACCAATGGGATACCACATGCAAAACCCCTCACTGGCACAGTGCCTGTGTACTTGGGATCATCAAGCATGAGTGCGCTCTGTTCTTTGCGTGTAGAGTGTAATGGTTAAGGGTGCAAACTCTGGAACCAGACTGCATGCGTGAATTCAAATCCTGGTCCTTTTACTTACCAGCTTTGGCTGACCTTCCTGTGCCTCAGTAACTGGGGGATATGGTAGTACTACTCCAATAATATTGCTGTGAGGAAAATAAGTAAGAATATCAGTAGAAAAGCTTAGGCCTGGAGTTCCCTGGTGGCTCAGCAGGTTAAGGATCCAGCATTGTCACTGCTGTGACTTCGATAACTGCTGTGGCGCAGGTTCGATCCCTGGCTCGGGAACTTATGCATGCTGCAAGTGTGGCCAAAAAAAAAAAAAAAAAAAAAAACCTTAGACCAGTACCTGGTACATGGTAAGCACTAAGTGTGTGTGATTTTTTTTTTTTTAAATGTGTCTGTTGCTTTTTTTTCTCTATATAGTCCCTTAAATGGTTTTGCCCTGATATAATCTGAGTAAGATGCCTTGCTTGTAAAGAATGAGGTTTCTTTATGAAATTGGTCATGCTTAAAGGTGAAATAGAATTAGACAGTTGACCTGACTGGACCATGTAGCCCTGCTCTTCAGTCTTCCATGTACAGCAGTGAAAAAGCTACCCTGGTTCCCATTGCAGTCAAGATCCACTCCAGAGCAGTGACAGCCTGGGTTTGGTCTTCTCTTTGAAAACCTGTGTCAGTTTGCTTCCATTTCTTGCCTGCCTCCCCACCCCCGCCACCCCAACCCTGTTCTGCTAACAGGTTTCTAGGAATAGCTGGGGTTGTAGCATGAGTAGAACCCAGGAGGAAGGAACAGAACTGGAGAGACAGTCGAAACCTTCTTCTCCTGCTGGGGAAGCTTTACTAGCGAGTCATTTTTCTAACAACAAAACTCTAAGAATATATCCCTCATCGTGCCCCTTGATTCTTCATTCCCATCAAGAGTAAAAGGTCTGTCTTCAAAGAACGACAGTTTATTCTATCACGGAAGGCTTGCTTGGATCTTTATTCATCTCTAAAACAGGCTTAAGAAAGAGAGGTGGCTGCCTCAAAGCCACACATTCAATTTCCACTCCTGTAGCTGCTAATGTTGCAAAATCTGCCCTGTTGCGGTGGCATCTCTCCACTGGCATAGGTTCTTCTGGATGATCTCTGTGTGACGCGTGGCCACCCCATGTCTCTCTTCCAGGCTCATCCTGGTGTGAGATGGCAAGCAGGCATCACCTCTGGTGCCAGGTCCTCTTGTTAGAGCCATGGCCTGGAGCGCCCCGGGGGGGAGAGGGGGGAGGAGGGGCCATGATCAGGCCCGGAAGTGATTAAGTAGCCCTGTCTGCAGACCTGCAGGTCTGCGGTGCAGGGGCGATGGCGCAGTTCCAGCACACGGTGGTGCGCTTGCCAAGCCTCATGGATTCCGTGGTTGGGTCCAGCCTTGAAAGCCTTGGTCTCCTTTTGTCCCAGTGTTTTTGCTTTTGAATTAGTGTCTATCACTTATTTGATTCCGCCGTAAAGTGGAAGTGAATCAGGATTCATCCATGGGCTTGGATTAAATAGACTTGCCCATGCCTGCTTTTCATAGCTTGCTTCAGGGAGCTCTTAGATGCCTAAACTCTTCTTAGTTCTCTCACTTCTGAGATAGTGATTGCTCTTTAACCTTTTTGTTGAGCTTCTATTGCTTAGTTGGCACCTGGTTTTATCTTCTGTTTAGTAAATTTGGGGTAACATTGGACTATTGATAAACTAACATGAATCTCTGGAAACTGTGGGCACACAACACCCCTGTGAACTAATCGAGGTCATTATAGAACAGACCAGATGTCTCCTTCCTAAAGAATTGGTCATGTGTGTGTGTGTTGTCCTTTGGCTTCCTTTCGTAGAGGCTAGAGATAATTTTTAGTCTAACCACTGAATTTTAAAAGCTTACTTTTGTTTTGTTTTCTTAAGAATGAAAGTAAATGTTAACATCTTGGCAGCTGACAAAGAACATTGAGGCACTAATGAAAATGTAGACAATATAATCAAAGTTCAATATGAGGACATTTTGACATTTTGTAACTAAGGTATGTCTTACTAGAATTTTAAGAAAATTGTGGTAAAATATTCATAATAAAATGACCACTTTAACCACATTTAAGTGTACAGGTCTGTGACATTGGGTATAGTCACATTCTTGTACAACCATCACCAATATTCATCTCCAGAACTTTTACATCTTCCCCAGTCGAAAATCTGTACCTTTTAAACACTAATGACCCATTCTTCCACCTCTCTCCCCTCCCCTGTGAATTCCCTGGCCACCATCATTCTTCTTTCTGCCTGGAGGAAATGGACTGTTCTGGAAGCTCACACAAGAGATTCTAGTGTTTTTGTGACTTTTTGCGCTTAGCATGTCTTCAGGCTTCATTCATCTTGTAGCATAATTGAAAGTTTCCTTCCTTTTCATAGCTGAATAATATTTCATTGAGTATGTGTTTACACACACACACCACATTTTATTTATCTGTCAGTAGACACTTAGGTTGGTTGTGTATGTGTGTTTACACACACACACATTTTATTTATCTGTCAGTAGACACTTAGGTTGGTTGCACCTTTTGGCTATCATGGAAAATGTTGCTGTGAACATAGGTATACAAATATCTGTGCAAGTCCCAGCTTTCAGTTCTTTCAGGTATCTACCTAGAAGTGGAATTCCTGAGTTACATGGTTATTCTGTGTTTAATTTTTTGGAAGAGTCGTCTTACAGTTTCCACAGCAGCTGTGCCATTTTACATGCCGCCAGCAATGCGCAAGGGTTCCGTTTTCTCCACATCATTGCCAGTATTTACTCTAGTCTTTTGATAGTATCCATCCTAATAGTAAGTAGTATCTTATTTTGGTTTTGTGGGGGTTATTTTGCTTTTGCATGGAAGAGCCCAGGCTAGGGGTCTAATCAGAGACACAGCTGCCACCCTACATCACAGCCACAGCAACACGGGATCCAAGCCGCATCTGCAACCTACACCACAACTCACGGCAACGCTGGATCCTTAACCCACTGAGGGAGGCCAGGGATCTAACCTGCAACCTCATGGTTCCTAGTCGGATTCGTTTCCGCTGCGCCATGATGGGAACTCCTTATTGTGGTTTTGATTTGCATTTCCATAATGACTAATAATGTTGAACATCTTTTCATATGCTTTTTGGTCATTTGTGTATCTTCTTGGAGGAAGTGTCTTTTCATGTTCTTCGCCCATTTTTTATATCTGGTTTTTTGTTGTGTTATAGCTATTCTTTATACTTGATATCAACCCTTTATCAAATAAATAAAGTTTGCAAATGCTTTTTCCCATTCCATAGGTTGCCTTTATATTCTGTTGATAGTATCCTTTGATGCATAAAAACTGTTCATTTTGATGAAGCCCATTGTATCTGTTTTTTTCTGTTGTTATCTGTGCTTTTGGTGTCTTAGCCAAGAAGTCATTGCCAAAGCCAGTGTCATGAAGCTCCCCCCCTCCACCCTGTTTTCTTATAAGAGTTTTATAGTTTCAGCTCTTATGTTTAGGTCTTTGATCTACTTTGAATTAATTTTTACATATGTAAGGTAAGAGTCCAACATCATTTTTTTCATGCGGCTCTCCAGTTTTCCCAGAACCATTTGTTGAAAAGACAGATGTTAAGGCCCCATTGAATGATCTTGACACCTGTGTCAAAAGTCATTTGCCTCTATGTGTGAGAGTTTACTACTGGGCTGTGTTACACTTAAGGTTAGGCATCTTACTCTACGTATACTCTCATCATTTCTCACTGATTATTGCTATACCTTTCTAACTCCTTCCAAATAGTATCATTTCTTGAAGTTCATGCCTACGGAAATTTATCTTTTTCAGAAGAACATTCTTGTATTCATTCAACTGCTCAGAACCTTTCCTGGGCCCCTCATTCCCTACAAGATGAATTCAGCCTCCTTAGCTCCACAGGCAAAGCTCCCCCTGGCCTGGCCCATGCACCCTCTGCAGCCTCTTCTTCCACCACCATCTCGTAGCACTTTTTGCTGTGGTCTTGTGGATTTCCTTGCAGCCCAAGTGAGAAATGTGCTGTCACGCTTCCCTGCTTTTGCCCTTTCTCCCTTTCCTCGCACACTGGATGGAATCCTGCTGAAAGTCCTTCCCAGCCCTTCCCAGCAGTCTCTCTCTTGGGCTCATAACAGCCCATCTTGAGGTGGCATTTCTGATCGCATTGTATAAGTTTTGTCTGCTTCTCTGTTTGCCCTTGAGGCCTCTAGAGGGCAGGGATTGCCGACCTGTTCTTTTCGGTGTTCTCAGTGCCTCACTTAGTGCCTTGCACCACATTGCTACAGAATAAATATTTGTTGAATGAAATGAATTCATCTGAAGCTACAAAAGAAAAAGAGCAAGAACGAAGTGAAAGACATCAGGTCAGACATCCACAAGTGGTTTTCCTTTGTTATAAACTATTGCTGTGGCCTGTTGGGCTTTAAGGAAAGATTACTCCCCCCTCCCAGGGTATTTCCCCTCTTTTCTTTCTTTCAAAAAAAAAAAATTAATGTATTGTTGATTTACAGTTTTGTGCTTATTTCTGTAGTATAGCAAAGTGCCTTAGTTATACACGTATATACATTCTTTTTTTTTTTTTTTAAAGTATTCCTTTCCATTGCAGTTTATCCCAGGACATTGGATATAGTTCACTGTGCTGTAGAGTAGGAGCTCACTGTCTCTCCATTCTAAATGCAGTAGTTTGCATCTGCTACCCCCAAACTCCCAGCCTATCCCTGTCCCTCTTTCCACCCCCCTGGCAACCACAACTCTGTTCTCTATGTCCGTATGGCCGCTTGTTTTGTAGATAAGTTCATTTGTGCCATATTTTAGATTCCACAAGTAAGTGATATCATATGGTATTTGTCTTTCTCTTTCTGACTTCACTTAATATGAGACTCTCTAGTTGCATCCATGTTGCTGCGTATGGCATTATTTTGTTCTTTTTTATGGTTGAGTAGTATTCCATTGTATCTGTGTACCACATCTTCTTAATCTGTTTATCTGTTGATGGAATTTAGGTTGTTTCCATGTTTTAGCTATTGTGAAGAGTGCTGCTGTGTACATTGGGGTGCATGTTCCCTTTGAGTCATCATTTTGTCTGGATATATTCCCAGGAGTGGAATTGCTAAATCAGATGGTAATTCTATTTTTAATTTTATGAGGCACCTCCATTCTGTTTTTTATAGTGATTGCATTAACTTATATTGCCACCAAGAGTGTTCCCTTTTCTCTACACGCTCTCCAACATTTGTTATTTGTAGACTTTTTAATGATGGCCAATCTCAGTGATTTCTCTAATAATTAGTGATGTTGATTTGATTATACTTTATGTGCCTACTGGTCATCTGTATGTCTTCTTTGGAGAAATGTCTGTTTAGAATTTCTGCCCATTTTTCAATTAGGTTGTTTGGTTTTTGTTGTTGAGTTGTATGAGCTGTTGGTTTATTTTGGAGATTAAGTCCTTGTTGGTTGTATTGTTTGGAAATATCTCCCATTCTGTAGGTTGTCTTTTTTTTCATATTTCCTTTGCTGTGCAAATGCTTGTGTGTTTGAATGTCTCATTTATCTATCTTTGTTTTTATTTCTATTGTCTGGGGAGACGGACTTAAAACATTGGTATGATTTATGTCAGAGAAGGTTTTCTGTATGCTTTCTTCTAGGAGTTTTATGGTGTCATTTCTTATGTTTAAGTCTTTAAGCCATTTCGAGTGTATTTTTGTGCATGGTGTGCAGGTGTGTTCTAGTTTCATTGATTTTCATGCAGCTGTCCAGCTTTCTCAGCACTACTTGCTGAAGAGACTATCTTTTTCTTATTTTATATTCTTGCCTCCTTTGTCAAAGATTAATTAACCATAGGTGTGTGGGTTTATTTCTCGGCTCTCTGTCCTATTCCCTCTTTTCTTATGTTTGATACTGTGTTATGCCGTCTTCCAAACAAGGATAAGTAATCTTAATGATACTATGAAAGGAAGAAATGACTAATGAGAAGGCCAAAAAAGAAAGAGCTGAGGTGAGCAGAAGGGGAAAGAAATAATCCACCTCATTCAAGAGCATTTAACAAGTGACACTTGAAATTGAGGCAAAACTGGCTTAGGTGCAAAGATATAAGGATGTGCTATGAGAGATGCAGTCTCATAGACAAACACGAGACACATGTTCCTTCACACCTTTTGTCACGAGTGCCTCTTGTGCCTGTCGAAATTTAGAATAGATGAATAATTATTTGCCTCAGAATATAGCATTTCCACAAAGAGAAGCTTTTTGCCTGTTCTGTTTATATGGCCAAATTTGTGCATAAATGAAAGCTTTCAGTCAGATCTTAGTTAAAACAGGTTGTCAAAAAACAAACAAACAAACAAACAAGGGAGTTCCCATTGTGTCTCAGTGGAAACAAATCCTACTAGTGTCCACGGGGATATGGTTCGATCCCCGGCTTCACTCAGTGGGTTAAGGATCCAGCGTTGCCGTGAGCTCTGGTGTAGGTTGCTGATGTGGCTCGAATCCCACGTTGCTGTGGCTGTGGTGTAGGCCATCAGTTGTAGATCTGATTCCTAGCCTGGGAACTTCCATATGCCTCAGGTGCAGCCCTAAAAAGCAAAAACAAACAAAAAACAAGTCTCATTACTGTATCAGTTAACTGCGTTGCATTCTGTTAGGACCAGTGAGAACAGTGAGCCAGGCTCTTGCAGTCCTGTAAGTGTGACTGTCACTTTCTCTTGTCTCTGGGAGAAGTTTTTACATAGAGGGTCCAGAGAATAGCAGAGTCAGAAGAGCAAATCTGGTTTATCTGTCAGAGTTTAAGAAGGTGTATTTAAAGTGTATTTAAGGCCTATAACCATCAGGGCCAAAGGGTATGGCTCCTCCATTTTGTCCTTGGGACCTCAATTCTAACATTGTAAAGATGCAGTATGATCTAGTCTCAGCCTTTGGTTTCTTTTTGAACTCTGGATAACTGGCAGGTTTCCTCCTTAACTAATATGCAGGTGATTCTGAAGTTATATCTTTGAAGAAAGTCTGACTGGAGACTGTGAAGTTACTCAAGCAAGGCTGGGCATTTGATATGGAAAGCTTCAAGAGTACTAGGATGAGATGGCTCCCACATTCTTTTTATCCCCACGATTTTATAGCCCTTAAATGTCATTGATCCTATCAGACACCTTTTAGGGGATAATGCTAATTTCAGAGGGCTGGCCTTTGGCGTTTTTAGAATCCTGAGGAAGAAAAGGTCTAAATCCCGACAGATTGCTAAGGTTCTCATTCACTCTGGCTAACAGATCACCTAGGAATTGCAGTTGTAACCTAGTGGTCCTCCAGTGACTTCAAAGAATAAATGCACCTCTTAAAGGTGGCTTACTTGAGAGTGGTTTACATGTGCACTAATTGGAAAGTATCTGATCCGGTAGTTAAAGCCTCTAAAGTCCTTGGATGAAGTACAGATGCTGAGATGGAAATGTAGCGTGCTATTTGTATATTATTTCATTTCATGAAGTGGCAACTTGGCAGAGTCATGTTTAGAAGTGATTGTACTCTCGAGTCCTTCTCCTCAGCTGTCTTTTGTGTGGGTATAATCTACTGCAGTGGTGTCATAGACATTTATGCACTACTGTTTGCATAAGCCTTTTATTGGAAATAACCCAACAAAATAGCACTCACTGCTAGCTTAGCACAGTTGGGCCTTCTCAAAGGCCTGTTTCCTTACACATCAAAAGAATGAAATTTCTAGTTAGTGTTAGCAGACTGACGTCCAGAGGCAGGATGTTCACAGATAGGCCTTTTTTCTCTCCCTGGCTTACATCTTGAGGAAGGAGGTCATAGGTCCAAGTGACAAATGCTGTGGACACGAGTGCCTAATGAAAACAGCCAATTTAATTGAGTATTATTACTGTCCACCGTATTAATTAGGCAACATATTCCCTATTACATTAAAATATATTTAACATTAAAAATATATTTAAAGCTAGATACTATTCCATGATACGTTACCAGGTTTTAAAAACCTGGTACTTTGATATAATAAAGAATTACCGTGCTAATGGTTTAACAAATTGATATCATAAACGACCTAAAGTTTGTTCACACTCTGCAACTTGTTAAATGTGGCACCTTTAGAGTTCATCTAATTGTTTTTTCTTTGTTTTTTTTGTTTTTGTTTTTGTTTTTGTCTTTTCTAGGGCCGTACCCGTGGCATATGGAGGTTCCCAGGTTAGAGGTCCAATCAGAGCTATAGCCACCGGCCTACGCCAGAGCCACAGCAACGCGGGATCCAAGCCATGTCTGCAACCTACACCACAGCTCACGGCAACGCCAGATTCTTAACCCACTGAACGAGGCCGGGGATCGAACCCGCAACCTCATGGTTACTAGTCGGGTTTGTTAACCACTGAGCCATGAGCGGAACTCCTGATTTTTAATCATGTGAATAAATAAAATGTATGGTCTTAGTGTATCAAGAAATCTTTGCAGATTAAAGATTTGTCCCTTTTGTTGGTACAGTGTACTCTATTTTTTGAAATTTGTATAATGGAAATTTAGAATAGTCTTATTTTTTTTTAATTAATGATTTTTTTTCCCACTAAAGCTGTTTTACAGTGTTCTGTCAGTTTTCTACTGTACAGCAAGGTGATGTAGTCACACATACATGTATACATTCTTTTTTTCTCATATTATCATGCTCCTTCATAAGTGACTAGATATATATAGTTCCCAGTGCTACACAGCAGGATCTCACTGCTTATCCATTCCAAAGGCAATAGTTTGCATCTATTAACCCCAAATTCTCAGTCCATCCCACTCTCTCCCCCTTTCCTTTGGCAACCACAAGTCTGTTCTCCAGATCCATGATTTTCTTTCTATGGAAAGGTTCATTTGTGCCGTATATTAGATTCCACATATAAGTGATATCATATGGTATTTGTCTTTCTCTTTCTGACTTATTTCGCTTAGTATGAGAGTCTCTAGTTCCATCCATGCTGCTGTGAATGGCATTATTTTGTTCTTTTTTATGGCTGAGTAGTATTCCATTGTGTATATATACCACATCTTCTTAATCCATAGAATAGTCTTATAACACTTATGTATCCTTTACCCAGTTTTAGAAGTTATGAACATTTTGCTATATTTTAAAATTACAGGAACATTACAAAATGTTTGAAAATTAGAATGAAAATCACCTATGGACCCACTTACCTTACCGAACTCTTATCATTTTATATCTTCTCTTCCTTAAAGTTATAACAGAAAGCTATTGTTTCCCTCTTTTTGCTGAACATCAAATCAAACTAAGAGCTAATAATAGATACCATCAATTGATGTCCTTCTATGCCAGGCCCTGGGCTAGTTTCTTTCCATATAATTCCTAGAATCTTGACAATAATACACAGTAGAGGCATCTCCCTCCACCCCTCATTACAGATAAGCAACCTAAGACTCAGGCTAAATAACTTGCTCAGGGTGGTTTACCTAGTAATGGATTCAAAATAAAGTGTAGTTTCAAGGCCACACTCTTTCCTATAAAGTGGCCTCTTTTCTTTTTTTTCTTTTTCTTTTTTCTTGTCTTTTTGCCATTTCTTGGGCCACCCCCTCGGCATATGGAGGTTCCCAGGCTAGGGGTCTAATCGGAGCCGTAGCCACCAGCCTACGCCAGAGCCACAGCAACGCGAGATCCGAGCCGTGTCTGCAACCTACACCACAGCTCACGGCAACGCCGGATCTTTAACCCACTGAGCAAGGGCAGGGATCGAACCCGCAACCTCATGGTTCCTAGTCGGATTTGTTAACCACTGCGCCACCACGGGAACTCCCAAAAGTGGCCTCTTTTCAAAAGCAGTTTTTCATGATGTTACATAATTTTTTAAGGAAAAGGGAATGTCAGTGCACATATTTGACCACGTAATCTGTGCAAGTAGCACCAGGATAGATAATGGTGAGGATTTAGAGGAATAAAGACATGATCCCCACTCTTCAGTGCTTATGCTCCTGTGCAAAGGAACCTAACCCCTGTGCGACAGTGACAAAGAATACAAAAACGGGGCTTAATGTGGTGTTCGCTCTAAATGTTATAAAAACGCTACAGAGAACAGAAATGGAAGAGAGTCATACCCCATACGTAAAGAAGGCTGCTGACGTGTTTAGCATTTCAGCTAAAATTAAAGAGACTGACAATGCCAAGTGCTGGTGAGGCTGCGGGACATCCAGATCTCCTGCAGGGCAAGTGGGAGTGTGAAATGGGAATGCCACTTAGCAAAGCACTTAGACGGTTTCTTATAAATGTCTGCTTATCCACAAGCCCCCAGTTCTATGCCTAGCTGTTTATCCACAGGCACTGAAAACTTCCTGTCTGTGTGCATTGGTAGCAACTTGTACATATTATTAATCCCACCCCTGTCTGTTTTCTTCGCCAAGTACCAAATCACCACAAATGACCCCCATTTGTTAGCTCACTGTTCCAGAGATGAGGCCTCAAGCACCGCATGGGCGTGACTCTCTGCTCGGAGTAGCAGCTCTGGCGGCAGTGAATGAGTTCTCAGCTGGAGGCTTTGGAGGGAAAATCCACTTTCAGCTCATTCTTGTTGTTGGCAGAATTCGGGATCCTGAAGCTGTGGATCTGTTTCCTCGCTAGGTGTTAGTGGGGTGCCCTTCTCAGCTCCTGGAGGTCACCTGCAACCTCTGACGTGTGGTTTCCTCCATCTTCACATCACCACCGGTACATAGAATCTTTGTTCTTTGAACTTCTGACTTCTGCTGCCACATGGAGAAAACAGTAATCTCCCTATTTTAGTCAGTTGTGCCATATAAATAAGCTAATCACTGGGTGAAACTCCACCATGTTTACAGCTGGGGACTGTGCAGGGTGTGTGCATCAGGGGGTGGGGAAATCCTGCAGAACCATTTGAGTTCTTTTTACCAAAATAGCCCCACTGGGACCAACGCAAAAGCCCATCTAATGAGAATGAACTAGTATATTCATACAGTGGAATTACCCTTAGCACTAAATAGGGACAAATTATTATTACTTTTTTTCTTTTTATGGCCACACCTGCAGCGTATGGAAGTTCCTGGCTAAGGGTCAAATTGGAGCTGCAGCTGCCAGCCTGCACCACAGCCACAGCAGCACCAGATCTGAGCCACATCTGTGACCTATGCCACGTCCTTAACCCACAGAGTGAGGCCAGGGACTGAACCTGCATCCTCACAGACACAACGTCAGGTTCTTAACCCACTGAGCCACAACGGGTACTCTGGGACAAATTATTAATATACACAATAATATGGACAAATCTCAAAAACATTATGCTGAAAAAAGCATGAAGAGTACTTACTGTATGATTCCCTTTATTTAAAGCAAAACTAAACTGTGATAACAGAAAGTAAGAGTAGTGGTTGTTGGTAGGGTGAGGAGGTAGGGATTGCCTGAAAAGAGGCCCAGGAGAGCTTTGAAAGGCAGTGACAGTAATATGTATCTTGCTAGGAGTGTGGATTACGTAGGTGCTTTCGTTCCTGAGAACTCTTGAACTTAATTCTTAAGATCCATTTACTGCACTGGATGTAAACTTCACTTCAGTTTATGAAAAGTAAAACATCACTCTATTGAATCCTTGTCTTGCCTCTCACCAGACTTTGGGTTTAAGAAATGAATCAGGAGTTCCCGTCGTGGCACAGTGGTTAACGAATCTGACTAGGAACCACGAGGTTGCGGGTTCGGTCCCTGCCCTTGCTCAGTGGGTTAAAGATCCGGCGTTGCCGTGAGCTGTGGTGTAGGTTGCAGACACGGCTCGGATCCTGCATTGCTGTGGCTCTGGCGTAGGCCGGTGGCTACAGCTCCGATTCAACTCCTAGCCTGGGAACCTCCATATGCCGCGGGAGCGGCCCAAGAAATAGCAACAACAACAATAACAAAAAAAAAAAAAAAAAGAATCACACTTATATTTGTATAGCCATCTTCATCCAGAAACATTAAAGCTGGGAACACCTTTGCAAATCAACTAGCCTAATTCCCTTTAAACACTACTGCCCTCATGAGGAAAAAGGGTTAAAATTGGTAATGATAAGCCACAGCCTGCCCTTGGTGAGGAGGTTGGACAGGTTCACCTATTTGTGCTGGCCAGCAGAGAACATGATAGAGGGCCAGGTGTGCTAACAGCATTACATCTTGAAGTGTAAGCACAGGATCTGGATTAAGACATTTTACTTAGAAGTATTTGCCGGAAGACCTCTTCTGGCAGTGGATTTGATCAGCAAATTCACGGTGAATTTTGCCGCTGCCCGTGATTGGCTGAGAAATAATTTATAGAAACTCTATTGTAGTTAATAAAGGACAACAGTATAGAATGTCTGTGACCTCACCTTACCTCTATAGAAATGATCTGAGCAATAGCCAAAGATTTGATGATGGTGTGGGCAAGAAAAGGACAAACTTAGGTGGATGGAGTTCACGAAACTGCACCCTGCAGTGTTTATGCTGTTTCTTGAAAAAAAAAAAAAAAGTTTTCTCTCATCTACTCTTAGGTTAGCTTCCTGTGATACATTGATTTCCTGTGATGCCCTGGCTGATTATTGCCTTTGGATTTTAAGTGCATGATGAAAATATTTAGGTGGCTAACTTTTACAGGTTCTTGGTGCTTTGGCTTTTTGTGATGATTCTGGTGTTTTAAACATATTTTCTTATTGTTTGAGACATTTTCTAATTGAATGTCTCTGCTCGGGTCCTCATGGAAGCTATGCTCATTGACATGTGTGTCCTCACTGGAGGCTTGGGGAGTTGCTAGGACTGTCTTCCTGGGTGGCCGTGGCTCCTTCCAGTGACTCGAAGAGAATTAGTAAACACCATCTCCATCCCACCTGAGTTATTTATGCTTTGAATGGTTAATTTTGTATTTCTTTACTTTTTCGTGGCCGAACCTGTGGCATAAGGAGGTTCCCTGGGCCAGGGATTGAATCTGAGCCACAGTTGCAACCTATGCTGCAGCTGCGGCAATTCCAGATCCTTTAACCCATTGCACTAGGCTGGGGATTGAACCCTTGCCCTCACAGTGACCTGAACTACTGCAATTGGACTTAAGCCACTGTACCACAGTGAGAACTCCTTGAGTGGTTAGAGTAAACTATGCGTTTCAGATTTAGAATTGTCAAATTCTTTGAGTTAGGAGAAATTAGAGTTTTTTGGATGGATAACTTTTATATGATAATAATCCCTTCTGTGTAGTTATATCTGTAACAGTTCTGAGGGGTTTTTGTTGTTGTTGGTTTAAGGCCGCACCGCGGCATATGGGGATTCCCAAGCTAGGGGTTCAGTTGGAGCTGTAACTGCTGGCCTATACCACAGCCACAGCAACTCCGGGTCCAGTCCACATCTGCGCCCTATACCACAGCTCACAGCAATGTCGGATCCTTAATCCACTGAATAAGGCCAGAAATCCAACATGTGTCCTCATGCATACTAGTCAGATTCGTTACCACTGAGCCACTGAGAGAACTCCAGGTTTTCTTTTTTAAAGAATATAATTTTAGGTTGATTTACTTCAATATAATGCAGTTTGTGTAAAATGATTTTGTGAGTTGAAAACTCTTTGTCTCGATCTCCAGATACTAAAATATTTATGCTTTAAAATGTCTGCACATGCAAATGATGTCCAATTCCACTTATATAAGGGTCTATAAAGTAGTTAAATTCGTAGAAACAGAAAGTAGTTGGTGCTCGTCAGGGGCTGGAGGGAGGGGGAAATGGGAGTTGTTTAGTGGGTGCAGAGTTTCAGTTTTGCAAGATGAAAAAGGTTGGGAGAGCTATTGCAAAACAATGTGAATAAACTTATCTCTACTGGACTGAATGCTTCAAGTGGTAACTTTTAATGCCATGTGTATTTTACCACAGCTGAAAGCTTAAAAAAAAAAAAAAAGAAAGTACTGTGTTTTCCATTTTTGAGATGAGAAAAACCAAAGCAATAAATAAAACCAAAACATGTGAACTGTAGCTTCATCTGTTGCCTTGAGTTGAACACAAGGGAATCCGTCCGGCTTTGAGTCACAGTGGCCGCACCTCCCAGTTGTGTGTTGTGCTTCAGTGTGAAGCAATTTCGCTTCTGGGACAGCTCCTTGGTCCATTTTTTTCTCCCATTTTCACCTTCTCAGCACATTTTACACTCCTTCCCCAAATTGCTTGATTGGTAGTTAATTTAAGAGTTTTGGGATATGAAACAAACTAAGTTGGGATCACTGAGAGTGAAGTAAGCAGATAATGTAATGTGCTGCTGTCTCTTGGCCTAGTACTTCAACCTGTTACCAAGGACGTGAAAAAACCAAAAATCATGGAGCAACCACCATGGGGCAGTCCCTGACCTAGTATTTCCACATGCGTGTTTTGAAAGTTGATTGTTTATCAGAAATAAATCAAATGGGCCAGACTAAAAAGAACTTTTGATTTTTATATTATAAAATTGTTTGGGCCATGGTAATATTTTTCTTCTTGGAACAACTTAAAAATGACTTAAGATATATTCCATATAAGAACACATTTTCTTGTTAAAAAGTATGCTTACATGTGTTTTACTAATATACGGACCTAATTCCCAATGTGTGGGTAGCTCTAATGTCTCCAAAGTGTGTGTTCACGCCAGATTTATCAGCTGTGCATCACTGGGGGCAAAGCTCGAGAGAACAAGAGAGCACATTTTTCTGTCTGACTGTCCCACTCCATGCGCTGTTCACTGGGGAGTGTTCGTGGCCAGGGGGCTGCATCCTTCTGGAAGGAAGACCAGGCATCAGAATGTTTGTTTTTAGCAGTTATTTTTAGCAGCAGCTCTAGAAATTTTTAATATATTTTCATGTTAGCATATACTTTTAAAATCATGATAATTCCAAGAAGATAATTTTTTAGACATGTGTATGTGAATGCATGTATGCATTATATGCACGTGTATGTGTGTGAGAGAGAGAGAGAGAGAAAGAGAGAGAGGGGGAAAGGGAGGGAGAGACATCCCCTTAATAACAGGAGGGGTAGAGGCTTAGTCTATTATCATAAAGCTCTGCTAATGTAGCTTCTGAGTCATGTGACTGCAGAAAAGGCTATTATCTCAATGAAAAGGAAACTGGTTTTTAGAGCAAGCAATAGAATAGAAGCAGGAAGAATTTTCGAGTGTTCCACCATGCTGGATTGTCAAAGGGGGATCTGTCTGATCAGCAGCTAAAAAAGGATTTGTGAGGCTAGTTTGTCAGCTATCGTTAGAAGCAAGTGATAGAGGAGGTAAGCAGCGGCGGGACGCCCAGCATGTGCTCAGGTTTACATCAAGGCATAGCATTGGTTTGGGTTAACAGAGAAGATTTATCTCTGAGGCAATACATTGATTGCTAATTGTGGGGTGTGTGGTTTTTTGTTTTTTGGTTTTTTTTGAAGAGTGGTGTATGATGTTTTTATTTACATCACTGGTGAAGATAAAGACAAGCTGCTGAGCTCTGGTTTGAACTGCAGAGGCTGTGGACAATTACAAGGTGTGTTTCAAAAGTGCTCCGACTTAATATTTGGTAATGTTCTTGGAATTCTGTGTGCTTGTGGATTGGATGTGCGTGTTGTCGAGGAAGAACTGAGCATGACAACCAGGCAGTGATCACGCTCTCAGGAACAAATAGATACGATGCAATCCAAATTGATTCCTCCCTGGTCCCTATTTCTTTTGTGTTTATTTAGCGACTAAAGGTTTCTTGCAGTTTCTTTATGTAGCCAAATACAGTCTCATGCTTGTTTTAGCAAATGTACTAGTAAGCATTTTCTACATTTCCAAAGAAGAATCCAATGCAGATCTTACTCATTAAGGAATAAATAACGGCTTTATATTTGTAGCCCTGTTAATTTTTGTCAATATTCTTTTGTAATTCAAGCCTAAAAAAAGAGCTTGGCAGTGAATTTGAAATTATCTAAATTTTGGTTAGGGAATAAATCTTTCTTTTTTGGCTGTGGGCTTGAATGAATGATTTTTTGTTATATACAGTACCTAACTTTCTCTGATTTATTGTATCCTTATGCTACTATATGCAGAAAGGTGAAAACATTCAGTTAATCTTTAGACTATGCTTGTCCACTTTTGCTCATGCTAATGCTGTTAATTCTCTTAGCAGTCTGTACCTTTCTGCTAACCTTGGAAGGTGTAGTACCTCAGAATCTGAGATTGATGACAGATAATCATAAGCTTTGTCCGAAAAGGGTTAACTATTATACAGTGTTTACCAGAGATATGCCCAACTTGGGGTATGTGTATGTTTCAAACCACAAACATTATTATGTTTATACATCTCCCTTTTGAAATTGACATCGGAGGAGGTAAGAAATCTATCAGGCTATGATGCACTGTATAGACAGTTTACAAAGAATTCCTTTTTTAATTATCTTCTGCAAGGAAAGATGGTGAAAGCGGCAGGAGATTCTTCTTTATATTATCTACAAACTATATTTTAGCACAGTATGATTTAATAAATCATTAGTCTTATTAAGTGAGATTTTCTTTTTAAAAAAATTCAGTGGTACTTTAGTGTAGTCTATTTCCATAAAAAGACAACTTGGTTCAAATTAACAGTTAATTACCTGGAACAGTTAATCATTCTGGAATTTATGTATTTTTTTAATTATAAGACTTTTCCCACATTTTTGTAAGTAGGTTTTAAGAAATTACTTAACAGTTTCAGCCCAAAAGTCACTAGTATCATATGTTAAGAATTTTGAATAATGAAAATTTGATAGCCAGATGGTTTGGGCTTTCTTTTGTTTTGTTTTTGCTTTTAAATTTTATTTTTGCTGCCTTATCTATAAAGTCTTTGAAGTGGTCCAAGGATTTTTGAATAGTTCAAGGTGTTTTATTGAGCACTTACTATTATTACAAGGCACTCTCTGAAATGTTATGGGATAACAAAGGCAAATAAGATAACTCGTAGTTCACACTGGAACCTGGCCTCAGTAATTATAGTTAATTATCTTATGTCTTAGAGGAATTGAAAATCATTAAGAGGAATTTCTTTGTTAAACTTGTTTTGCTAATCAGAATAATGTGTTGTTGATAATTTGGCCAGTGACTTTTCCCTGTGCAGGTTTGAATAGTAGCTTTAACTGGTCTCCATTTGTGCCCATTCATATTTCCTCTGCATCATAATAAAACATGCATTTTATTTACATTCTCTTAAAACTAGAATAGTTTTGGTTCCAGATTGTGTTGTTTTTCTCCTAGGACATTAAACATCAGTCATGTAGTTCTAAAGTACATTCATAAAATGGTTAATATATTGTGTTGTCTAAAAATAGCATACCTTTCAGAGTTTGGGGAGGGAGGGAGAACCCCAGTCCTTCTATGAGAGTTAGGACACACATTTTGACATGGGTAGTGTCTAAACAAGCCAGATGACTAGCTTGCAAATCCTGCTACACTTCAGAATTCCAACCACAATAATTAACCACAAATATTATAATCAGGTCTGATCTTGTCAGGCTGAGGGGGTTCGTCCTTCAGAGAGATTTTTAGATTATAGAAAAGATAGGGTAAGAAAAGACGGAATTAAAGGAGATTTTTGTCTTTAGTGTTGTAAAACTCAGTGAAATATGCTCGTAGAAGTTTTTTGGGTTTTTGAGAAAGTCAAAGTTTGGGAAGATTTAAGCAGGATTAAGGTACTAGGCTGTATTTTAGACACAGTTTAATTCTTGGGAATCCAAAGGGATATAAAATTCATGAAGTGACAAACCTTGTGCAACAGCTAGCAAATTGTTCCAGGGTCCCTCTTACAGGGCTTAAGAATCCCTCCTGTGACACAGTGGGTTAGGGATCCCGCTTTGTCACTGCAGAGGCTTGGGTCCCTGCTGTGGTGCGGGTTCAGTCCTGGGCCTGGGGACGTCCACATGCCATGGACCCAGCCAAAAAGAAAAAAAAAGTTAAGCAGCACATACTTTGAAAAACTAAATAAATGAAAACAAATACAAATAAGAATGACCAGTCAGAAATGCTGAAAACATTTTAGAGTCAAGTGGCTTCCCATTTCTGTCACAAGTGTTGTAGCCCTAAACCTTAATGAGGTAAGGCATGACTTTTCTGCTGTGCATTTTAGTTGAAGCAGCAGCTCTCCCTGCCCCCAGCTCATAGTTAATCTGTAGGTTAGCTTGTAGGGTGAGAATCACAAATATAGTATAACATAAACATATGTTTGCTTTAAAAATACCTTAGTTATTACCATTTATAAAATTTTTAAAAATTTTATGAGAATCACAAAATACTGCAATCTTGATGGTAAATGAACGTTTCCTCATAAAAGCCAATCACGTTGAGAAACTAGATGTTTGGTTTCATCATTTTATATGTCACATCAGATTATGATAGTACAATCGAGGGTTGTAGAAGCATTCCTGAGGTTTATATTTAAAATTCATATTTTGACGATAAGTACTATGTTGAAACTTCACCACATAACAAGAACCTTTTTTTAGTTTTAATTGTTTTGGGGGGTTTTTTTGGGCCACGCCTGCAGCATGTGGAAGTTCTTGGGCCAGGGGTCGAGCGTTCACCACAGAAGTGACCTGAACCATAGCAGTGGCAATGCTGGATCCTTAACCCACTAGACCATCAGGGAATTTTTTCATTGTCTTTTTTAATTGGCCTTTCCAACTTTTGCTTTCTGGTTTTAGAATTTTAAATGAGGATATGTCCAGTTTTTACTGTTATTATAATATACGCTTATTAAAGATAATATTTTATGGGCTTTGCTTTTCTTTTTCCCTTATCTTTTGATGAGGAAAATGACAGTCACGAAATAACTATCAGTGGTTTTGTTAACCATAAAACTAACCTTTATGTAGAACTTCCTATGTGCCGAGCACTGTTCTAAGGACATATATTTACGTAGTACTTACAAGATCACTGTGTCTGTTTCACAGCCAGGAAACGGAGATACAGAAAGGTGAAATAACTGTCCAAGCTCACAGGATTCAGACCAGGTAGTTTGCTTCCAGAATCTAGGAGCTAACCTACTGTGGGTACTAGGTTTAGATGGTGCTCTTCTTGAAGTTTCTGGTTTATTCTGAAGTGAGGACAGGATGAACATAGCGACAAGGAGAGAACCATGTTAAGGTTAAAGTGATCTTGTTTTTTAATGTTCATACTTTTAATGAACTGCTCTATTTCAACTATGTTATGACTAAAAAGAATCTAAAAAAGAATAGATACATGTATATGTATAGCTGAATCACTTTGCTGTATACCTGAAACTAGCACAACATCGTAAATCAAAGATACTCCAATATAAAAGAAAAAACAAATTAAATTGAAAGAAATGAAAGATCAAGGCATTGTTGAAATGGTGTTTTTTGCCCTCAAAAGAAACGTGTTCGTGAAAAGTACCTCACAGCTGACTCAGAAATCTGCTTTCAAGAAAAGTGAGGGGAGAAAGAAAGCATTGGATGGGTAGCAGAGATTGGTACAAGGAGTGGACTCTGAACGAGGTCTGGGGGTGGGGAGAAGTTCTGATGTTGTGGGATCTGCAAGGTGCGTGTTATAGATTTTCTTGCTTGGCTACTGCTCCTTTTTCTTGGCAAGTGGAGACCTTACCGTTTTCAAAGTCCTTTCCTCACTCGCTTGCTGTTGATGGACCATTCAGGTATAAAAACCACAGATTAAGATTTTTGGTTTCAGACATTGAGAACACCCTCAAAATATAAGCCACTGCCTGAAAACCTGTTGTAAATCATTTTACGTCCATGTAAATTCCCTAGAGGGGAGTTTGTGGCTACATAATATTTCAGATAGGGGTCCCTTTTACTTCTTCACACTTTCTCAGTGAATAAGCATATCTATTCCTAGGTGATGCCACTGTTTCTTGTCAGTATTCATGGTGGAAAAAAGTTTTACCTCGTGAAATTTTTGTAACTCCATTTCCTTTTTTGGCTGCCCCCTCGGCACATGCAAGTTCCCAGGCCAGGGATCAAACCTGAGCTACAGCTGCAACCTGTGTCACAGCTACAGCAATGCTGGATCCTTAACCTGCTGCGCCACAGCAGAAACTCCCTTGAAACTGGATTTTTGGGCATGAGTGGGAAAGTTAAGTATGGATGTAGCTTTATAATTTATCTTTGGTCTCCCTGGATGGACCCTCGTAAGTGTTGGTTGATTTCTAAAATACAAAAATAACCAATATCATTCTTGCACTGAAGTACTCCTGTTCCTATATTTAACACCTGTTTCTTGTAGAATTTTGTCCGGTGCTTCACTGGTACAGGAGAAGAGTGACTGTCCCTGGGGTGGGAAGAGGATGACTCCCAGAGAAGGTGAAGGCTGAGCTGATTCTTAAGAGGGCAGAAGCTGACCACCAGGCACTGGAGGATGTCTTGGATACTCTTGGCCTTCACTGGCCACGTGAGATGGTGGGATAGTACGTGTAAGGCATTAGGTCCCACGCTGCTTGTGGATGAGATGTCTGTGCAGAGTGTTACCCTGAGGAGCGAGAAGCTGCAGACCTTTTTCCTGAGCCTGTAGTCTTCTGTCCTTTCTCTCTTCTGTCCCTGGTAAGACAGCTCTGAGGGACTTCTGGTGTTTTTCACATTTAAAATTAGAAGACCAGGAGTTCCTGTCATGGTGCAGCAGAAACAAATCCGACTAGGAACCAGGAGGTTGTGTGTTCGATCCCTGGCCTTCACTCAGTGGGTTAAATATCCGGCGTTGCCGTGAACTGTGGTGTAGGTTGAAGACGCGGCTCAGATCTGGCGTTGCTGTGGCTGTGGTGTAGGCCGGCAGCTACAGCTCTGATTAGACCCCTAGCCTGGAAACCTCCATATGCCGGGGATGCGGCCCTAAAAAGCAAAAATAAAATAAAATAAGAAGACCAGTTTAAATTCCCTGGCTTTTCTACTTGGTCGTTTGTCACGTTTAGTCTTGCATTTAGGTAATAAGCCAGGAGCCATGGTGATTAGAGTAACCATTGTTATGCACAGCTACCTCTGCCAGGGTGAAAATAGAATTTCTATAATGAGCCATTCTAGAGGCTTCTTGTGGCCTCCCTGGTTTGATCTCCTGTCACCTCCAGATTATTTCAACTGCTAGGCAACCTTAGGCAGTTGAAATTCTGGAATGTAATTTTCTAAAATATTTGGTTGAAAGCGTCGTCAGGGCATTAGGATTAAGAAGGGGGAGAGGAGTTCCCATTGTGGCGCAACAGAAATGAACCCGACTGGTATCTGTGAGGACTTGGATTTGATCCCTGGCCTCGCTCAGTGGTTTGGGGATCTGGCGTTGCCATGGGCTGTGGTGTAGGTCGCAGATGCTGCTTGGATCCTGCGTTGCTGTGGCTGTGGTGTAGGCCAGCAGCTATAGCTCTGATTGGACCCCTAGCTTGGAAACCTCTATATGCCCCAGTTGTGGCCCTAAAAAGCAAAAAGAAAAAGAAGAAGGGGGATACACAAGGTAACGGATGTAAGTGAGAAATTGTTTGTTGTACAAAGTTTATTATAAGCAGAATGTGCCAAAGAGAAATCAACCCAGTTATTGGCAGAGACTAATAACGGATCATTGACCAGTATGGAGGGTCTGGGCTGTGGCTATGGAGATAAGTGGAGACACGGTTGAGTTTGTGGGGTCTGGTACAGTCCTACATGTCTCAGCCACTAGGTTCACTGGAACTTTTTACTTCAGGTAAGTGATGAGCTATATTCACTGTCATTCGGAACCGGAGATTGTGGGACCAGTCTGAGGGCTGGTCGCAACACATACATCAGCATATGTCAGTGACGTGAGAACTCCAGAGGGGATTCAGGGTAAGGGAGAGCTCATGCTTCCTTGGTGATGCTGAGAGGAGAGGATGCAAAATCTGATGCGTTCATAGCTTAGCATTGTAAGGTCGTGGCTTTTGGGTCCTCTGTTCATTGGGAGGTCAATGGTTAACTACATGTGGGGTGTCGACCTTTCCTGGCAATTCTGCTGTCAGCTGTCTTATCCCTTCCTTGATGTTACAGCTGAAGGTCTTCCCAGGGATGGACATTCCACAAACTTCAAGAACTTCATTTTTTCTAGATTTAAATAGACTGTTTCCTTGTACTGTCATCAACAACTCTCCTGTTATGTATTTTTAGGTAGTTATTTAATAATGGTTTTTAGAAAGTGTGAAGAGTTGTGGAAAGAGCACAGGACTTGAAATTAGAGTTTGGTTAGAAACCTAGTGGCATAAGCTTAGAGACTTTGGGCAAGTCACTTAACTTCTTTTTATCTTTTTTTTCTTTTTTCTGTAAAACAGGGGACAGTATCTGCTTTGTAGAACTCAGAGAATTAAGTAAAATAATGTAGTGCCCAGCACAGTGTCCAACACTTAATAATTACCAACACCTAAGACATCTCTTCTCTGGGAAATAGCCCTTCAATATGCTTAGTGTGTGGAGTTCCCGTTTCGGCACAGTGCTTAACGAATCTGACTAGGAACCATGAGGTTGCAGGTTCGAACCCTGGCCTCACTCAGTGGGTTAAGGATCCGGCGTTGCCGTGAGCTGTGGTGTAGGTCGAAGATGCAGCTCGGATCCCGAGTTGCTATGGCTCTGGTGTAGGCCAGCGGCTACAGCTCCGATTAGACCCCTAGCCTGGGAACTTCCATGTGCTGCGGGAGTGGCCCTAGAAAAAAGGCAAAAAAAAACAAAACAAAACACATACTTAGTGTGTTTTCTTAACTATGTTTGTTTTATCCCCACAAGTAGTTTATATACATACACACACATATAAACACACACACACACACCCATACATATCCCTGCTTATTTTAATAAGTTCTTGGCTAGTGTCTGTTCATTGACTAAATTCCCCAGGTACCTCTTATTTTATGTCTTCTGGAGCAACATGGAATTTTGTTTTCTATCCAAATTGCACATTTCTAAGTTTCCTTTTGTTCTTGCAAGTTAAGAGTACATTCGTTATTTTTAGCATCAAGTCATTTGGTTGATTCATATTAAGCTGGCAATCAACTAAAATCCCCTGGCTATTATCACCTAAGCGACCATCATCTTGGTTTCTCCTATTTAAAACTTAATGCAGTTGATTTTTTTTTTTTTTTTCGGTCTCATTGCAAGGGTCTACCTCTGTCTTTGTGGCTGGTCATCATGCTAGTTATGAAGACATGTGACATGGTAGTAACATACTAGAGCTTTTTTTTTATTTTTAAAAGATACAGAAGTATGTGTTAAGATTGAAACTTTAAAAATATAGAGAAAAAATCCTGGAAGGAAACATCTCTTTGAGTAGCTGAGACATACACAAGTGAGGAGACCCGAGTCTCCACCAGGAGAGGGGCAGAGGCAGTGTGCTGGAAGCAGAGTGTGGGCTCTGGAGTTGCTCATAGATTCCATTCTCACTTCTGTCACCTCTTGTCTGTATTTGACCTTGGACATGTTATTTCATTTTTCTGAGCTTCAGAGAATGTTGATAACAATGACTTCATAGGGTTTTTATGAAGATCAAGTAAAAAAAATATAGGTGTAGCATAGTAAATGGTGTTACCTATTTTGATGAAATAGCTTCAAACTTGATAGCAGTTTTTTTGTTTTTGTTTTTGTCTCTTTCTGGCCACCCCTGAGGCATGTGGAAGTTCGCAGGCTAGGGGTCAAATCCCAAGCTGCAACTGCCAGCCTGCACCACAGCCACCACAATGCCAGATCCGAGCCACATCTACGACCTACACCACAGCTCATAGCAACTCCGGATCCTTAACCCACTGTGCAAAGCCAGGGATGGAACCTGCAACCTCATGGATAGTAGTTGGGTCCTAACTTAACCTGACAAGCCTCAGTGGGAATTCCCTGATGGCAGTTTGTAATGCAGTTTATTCAGTGAACATTTACTGAGTGCTGTGTCGCAGGTGTTCTAATAAGAGCCTAGTATAAAAAGGTGAAACCTACTTAGGTTCTACACCTTGCAGAGCTTAAAATTTGCTATGGAAAAGGACAAATAATTAAGATATATGTGCTTAATGGTAGATATATATATATAGCCTATATATATATATATATAGGCTATTAAAAGACAGGAAGAGAATGTAACCTCAGGGAGGGGGTCATCTGAGCTAGGTTTTGAGGGGATTACCCAATGGGGCAAAGACGTGCGGTGTGTTCCATTTGTAACAAGTGCTAGAAGAGGTGGCAACTGACGTGTGTAGCTGAGGAACCCAGTGCTATTTACATGAAGGGCACGCAGGGCGTGTGGGAGACCATCCTGGAGAAACAGACAAGGGCTGATCGTAAGGCACCATTTCTGACATTGGAAGCAGCAGGGATTTCATCTCGGAGGGAGTGGTGTCTGCTGAGGATTTTAGGCAGAGAAATGAATCGTGGGGGGAAAGGAAGCTTATGTTAAATAATCCAAGTAAGGTGAAGGCCCAGGCCGGAAGCAGCAATGTTATCACAGTGATAACGGGGAGGCTTGAGAATATTTAAGATGCAAGGTCCCATTAAGGATTTGATGGGGAGAATATAAGAGTTTAAGGATGACGTTCAGTAGATGTGCTCCTTCAGATGCCAAGTTTGGGGTTGAGGAGAAGGAATGGATGAGCTCAAGTTTGTGCGTTGACACCTCGCTGGATTTTTGAGGTAGAAGCTTGGAGAGGTGAAGGCTGGAAAGAAAGATTTGGGAAACCTTGGAAATAGGTGATACCACTAAGGAGAGTATAAAGGAGGAGTTCTTAACCCCATTTGAACACATGTTTACTTGGAGAACCATTACGCAAATTACCAATGGTGTCCTGGGGGTGCGCGTGTGTGTGTTTGCATGTGCACGCACATTTTTTTTTAAATTATGATAAAATATGTAACATAAAATTTACTTTCTTAAATACACGGTTCAATGGCGTTCAGTACCTCTTCCCATTGCTATGCACCTCTCACCGCTGGCCATCCTCAGAACTCTGTCATCATCCTAAACACAAACTCTCAACTCTTAAACAGTAAGTACTCACTTCTCCCACAAGGCCCTGGTAACCACAGTTCTACTTTCTATCTCTATGAAATTGACTGTTCTAGGTTCCTCATAGAAGTGGAATCATTGTATATTGCCTTTTCTGTCTGACTTCTTTCACTTAGCATCATGTTTTCAAGGTCCACTCATGTTGCAGCATGTATCAGTATTTCATTCCTTTTTAAGGCTAGTAATATCGAATTGCATGTATGTACACATTTCATTCATTCATGTGTGATGGACATCTGGGCTGCCTCCACCTCTTGGCTGTTGTGAATAATGCTGATAGGAATGAGGCTGTCCATGAATCTGTTTAAGTCCCTGCTTTCAATTATTTTCAGTTTCTACCTAGATGTGGAATTGCTGGATCATGTGGTAATGTGGTATTTTTTAAAAGCTCCCCAAGTGATCTTTGAATATGCACCAGAGTTGAGAACCTATGATGTAGAGCAAGGATGCTTCGTCTGGGAGGTCCATAAGTGGTCTTATAGTGGGTTAGTGACTTCTTAAGAGAGTTGTATGTTTCATTTTGTATCTGTGTAGTTTTACTGTTTGGCTTTGATCAGATGCTCAGAGCAGTTCCTAACTCCAAAGTGGTGTTCAGAATCACTGCAGAACCTAGTTTTAAATATAGACAAAGATTTGAATAGACATTTCTCCAAAGAACATATGCAGTGGCCAAATGAGCACTTGAAAAGATGCTCAACATCAGTAGTTACTAGGGAAATGCAGATCAAACCACCAATGATATACCATTTAATTATGGCTATAATTAAAAAAAAAAGTTGAGTGCTGGTGAGGTTATAGAGCAGCTGGAACCCTCTGACATTGCTGGTAGGAAAATAAACTGGTGTATCCATTTTGGGAGGCAGCTGGGCAGCAGTTTCATCAAAAAGTTAAACATGGAGTTACTGTAGACTGGCCAATTCCATTCCTAAGTGTATATCCAAAAGAACTGAAAGCTTCTGTCTGTACAAAAACTTGTACACAGATGTCCATAGCAGCATTATTTCTAATAACCAAAAAGTAGAAACAACCCAAATGGTCATCAAGTGATGAGTAGATACATAAAATGTGGCATTTCCTATATACATTGCAGTATTTGGCCATAAAAAGGAATTAAGTACTGATACACGCCATGTACAATATTGCTGAACCTTGAAAGCATGCTGATTGAAATAAGAAACAGAAGGCCACATATTATGTATTTCCATTTATATGCACTGTCCAGATTAGGCAAAAATGTAGAGTCAGAGAATGGTGGTAGTTGCCAGGGTAGAGAAGAGACAACGAGGGATAATTGCGTAATGAGTATGGGGTTTCCTCTTGGGCTGATGAAATGTTGTGGACTTAGAAATGGTCATGGTTGCATAATCCTGTGATTAGAATAAAACTATTGAAATGTATACGTTAATAGAAGGAATTTAATGACTTCTGAATTATACCTCACTAGAGCTCTTAAATATAATTTCAACAAAGAAGGTCACTGAGGAGAGGATTAGGTAACTCAAGGAAGGCTGGGTAACTCCCTTGAGGAAGATCTCAGGCAAGGGATGGAAGAGGAATTATGCAGTTTACAAGGAGGACCTAGAGAGGGCTCTGTCGTGGAGGCCTCAGAGTAGAGAGTTTCTTGGAGGAATCACTTGCGGGACATGATCACAGTGACAAATGCAGCAGAAAGGCTAAGTCACATCACACATGGGATGTCTGGAGCTCCCGCTGTGGCTCTTCAGGTTATGAACCGGACTAGTATCCATGAGGATTCAGGCTCCATCCCTGGCCTCGCTCAGTGGGTTAAGGATCTGGCGTTGCCGTGAGCTGTGGTGTAGGCCAGCGGCTACAGCTCCAATTCAACCTCTAGGCTGGGAAATTCTGTATTCTGCAGGTGCAGCCCTAAAAAGCAAACAAAGAAACAAAAAAACCAAAAAACACACCGGAGGCCTTGGTGTTCAAATGTCCTGGAAGACCAGGGAGGCCAGATTCACTAGAGTGACTGGGAGGACATGTAATTGTTTTGGATCATGGAGTGAGTGGAAGAGAAGTACAGGCCTATACCCCCCTACTTGAATCTCAAAATTCAAAAAACTCTGAGACTGGAAAGGTTTTTATAACTCATTTGGCAGTAAAACCTGACCTGAATGGATGTAGAATGACATTCTACATTCATTTGTCCCACTCAGTGTGAATAGTCATACATTTCATTGTAGAACCAATACTAAATTTGATTACAGAATATGCTCACAGGCCCTGTAGGGATGTTAAGAAATATGGTATATGCCACAGTACTCTCTAAAATTAAAATGTGTCTATCAGAGTTCCCGTTGTGGTGCAACAGAAAGGAATCTGACCAGGAACCATGAGGTTTCGGGTTCCATCCCTGGCCTTGCTCAGTGGGTTAAGGATCCAGCATTGCTGTGAGCTGTGGTGTAGGCCAGCAGCTGTAGCTCTGATTGGACCCTTAGCCTGGGAACCTCCGTGTGCCGTGAGTGCAGCCCTAAAAAAGCAAAATAAATGAATAAATAAAATAGTAAAATGTATCTATCTATTTGAATTCCAAATTCTCTGGCCCCGAAGTGTTCTGGATAAGGGAGCCCTGAAATGTTGTCTTTGGGATGTGGACGTGAAGGAAAGATGTGAGACTGGATGTTTGCTGGAGAAGGATTCAGACTCGAGGCACGTGTGTTTTGTTTTGTTTTGTTTTCTTTTCTTTTTAAAGATGGAAATGACCTGAGTGTGCTGATAGGTTAAGTAAAAAGAAAAAAAGATTGACAATTTGGTGAAGAGAAGCTTTGTAGCAAAATCCCAGAGGAGATGGGGAGGGAAGGAGGGGGTGAGGTCGGAATGGTCAGTGTTTCCAAGAAGAGAGACCACAGGGGCCCTGAGCATCTGGAGTGATGCTGAGCTCCAGAGTGATGCTGGAGATAGTTCTGTATGTTGGAGGAAGGGAAGTGGAGTAAAACCAAATTCACCAGGCATCTGCTGCAGTGGTAAAAGCTGGAAATAATTGTCAGGGTAAGTAGGAGGAGCTGACTGGAGAACAGCTAAGAGGATTGGGAGGCAGGCCTGTGGGTCAGAGGCGAGTTTGGAACCCTGAAGTGTCTGAGGGGCTGGCCACCCCTCAGCTGTTCGATCTTCTCCACCAGTGTTCAGCTTCCCATGTACAGGAGTGGAGAAGTTTTTTTTTTTTTTTTTTTTTTTCTTGCCTGTGGCATATAGAGTTTCCCAGCCAAGGGGTCCAATCCGAGCTGAGCCGCCGGCCTACACCACAGCCACAGTAATGCGGAATCCGAGCCATGTCTGCAACCTACACCACAGCTCAGGGCAACGTTGGATCCCCAACCCACTGAGCGAGGCCAGGGATGGAACCTGCATCCTCATGGTTCCTAGTTGGGTTCATTTCTGCCAAGCCACAACCGGAACTCCAAGAGAAGTCTTGGGATTAAGTTTTGCAGGAGGAACTCTGTTCGAAGTCGTGTGTGAAAGGGAGCCAACAGCGGTCGGGGGCTGGTGGGGAGTCCAGCTGGGGAGGGAAGGGCAGACGACGAGCAGAAGGACCACCAGGGGCTGGAGTTCTTCATCCATGAAGACAGCAGGATGCTTGAGGCTGTGGGTAAAAGTCGAACTCAAGGGGCACCAATTCTGAGTGATAACAAGTTCAGGGTGTGATCGTAGAAGGCAGTGGCTGAAGTGGAGGTGAGCTTGTTGCAGCTGAAGCAGAGGAGGACCTGTGAGGATTTCGCAGACTGTGATCATCCCGAGCAATGACCAGATGTGGGCTAGGCAGGAAGAACTAATCAAATAGCAACATTTTCAGTAAATGTGGGGGTAAATCTCTGCTCCTTTGAAACCCATGCCTTAAAAACACCCTCTATGTACGATCTGGTCTGACATGTTGATAACTCTCAGACCAGATCATAGATAGAGGATGTTTTTAAGGCATGGGTTTCAAAGGAGCAGAGATTTTTATTCAAGGCCACCCTTGTAATAGAGCAGTGGCCTGGTAGCTGCTCTGAGGAATGCAGAGGGTGTGACCTGCCCTCAATTCCTAATGTGTTTGTGTGTGTGTGTAATGAGAGGACAGGCAGCTTCTGTTGGAGCAGACTGTGGGGGAGGCCTAGAAGGGCCCAGAAAGGCTCCACATTCTGTTACGGGGTAAGGATGTAGGGGAATTTGTTACCACAGGGTAAGGACTTGAGAAGGGACAGGGAGAGATGTAGGATGGAGCAGAACCATTACAGGAAGAAACACAAGGCAGGATAAGAAAAATGGAAGGTAACCAAATGTAGCAGAAGTTCCAATGTGGCCCAAACCCGAATACTAAATACACTAAAAGAGAAAGATTGAGAGGGATTTTTTTCCCTTCTTTTTAATTGAGTTTTTGTAATTGTTCACATTGTTTTCATAATACAAAGATACTAAATAAATGTCATTGTGCTGGTTTGGACCTTTTATGCTAGATTTTACGTTAAGATTTTCAGGAAAGTACTTGCCATCTATCAAACATGATAGGTAGGCTTTGTGTCATCTATCTAATAAACAGATTTTTTTTTTCAAGTCAGTGATTAAAAAAAATAGACTGGAGAACATTTTTTTTCTTTTTGGCCGCACTCTAAGCATATGGAAGTTCCCAAGCCAGGGCTGGAACCCGTGCCTGGCAGTGACAAGCTGGATCCTTAACCCATTAGGCCACTAGGGAACTCTGAGAACTTCTCTTTGTTTTCAGTAATCAGTTAATTAGCATCAAGAGTGTTATTCCACCAGCCTTGACTAACCAGCGTCATTGTCTCCCAGCCCAGTAGTTCTTTTATTTTTTTTTAGGGCTGCACCTACAGCATATGGAAGTTCCCAGGCCAGGGATCAAATCAGCTTCAGCTGCCGGGAACTCCCCTAGCAGAGTAGTTCTAGATGCTGCTGCTCTTTGTTCCCCTTCTCCAAGGGGTTCTGATGTAGTTGGCCTGGGGTGGAGCCAGGAAAGCCATGTTTTCAAAGCTCCTCAGGTGATTCGTTATTGGCCAAATGTACTTTCATCTCCATAACAGCGATTAAGTCAGATGCCTTGCCAACCTGAACATGCTGTGTCTATGCCAGGTCTTGGCTCCGCATCCTTTTATCGAAGTAAACCTGAAGTGCTCGTAAACATTTTTAAGAGACTCAATTATTATTAGTCAATTTGAGTTATGAAATAATACCCTGCCATAGTCTTCAGATTTGCAAAAAATGTTTTCCAAAAATTATAATGCCCATTACTGTGTGAATTCTGTGAGATGGGACCTCATATACCTTGGCTGAGGTGGTTGTAAATTAATACTAAATTAATAGCTTTAAATATGGTCACACCCATTGATCTGGTAACTACATTTCTGAGACTATTGTACTGAGACTATTAACTATTATTAATCAGAAATGGTAGATCAGTGTTTGTATAAAAGATAATTCATTACAATGTTATTTACAGTAAAAATAGAAGTAACTTGGAGTTCCCTAGTGGCCTAGCAGTTAAGGACCCAGCATTGTTACTACTGTGACTTGGCTCAGGTGCAACCCCTGGCCTGGGAACTTCTGCATACCCCATACATGCCCCCCCCAAAATGGAAGCAAACTAAATAATTATGGAAAATGCTTAAAATATTCTGGTGAAATATCATAGAGCCATTAAAAATTACATTGATAGACTTAATGCCATGAAAAAAATTAAAATATAAAATTGTACATGCAGTTTGTACTTAATTGTGCATATACATACGGTACATATTAAAATGCTGAGCAGAATTTTTTAGGGCAGCTGAAGCTGATTCAACCCCTGGCCTGGGAACTTCTATATGCTGCAGGTGCGGCCCTAAAAAAATTAGTGGTAATTCTTTGTGTGGTAGCAATAGTTGCAGTTTATTCTTTAGCACTTCATATTTTCTAAAATTTTGATTATGAATATGTATTGCCTTTATTAAGAAAAAATAGCAAAACTTAAATAAAATCCTTACTCTAATCTCTTTAGCAGAAAGAATGAGGACAGTTCATTTGTAGTCATCTTGCTCATGACCCTTGCCAGTGTATTTCCATTCATCTACTCCACAGCTCTGCCTTGTTATC
Organism: Phacochoerus africanus; assembly: GCF_016906955.1. Classification (NCBI taxonomy): domain Eukaryota; kingdom Metazoa; phylum Chordata; class Mammalia; order Artiodactyla; family Suidae; genus Phacochoerus; species Phacochoerus africanus. Next base: position 65,369,818 of record NC_062549.1, read on the forward strand.
AGTCTCAGGCCTAATAGCTTTTGGGGCTTGTTGTTGTAGTTGTTTTTGTTTTGCACCTGCATCATACAGAACCCAGGATAGGGGTCAAATTGAATCTACAGCTGCTGGCCTGCACCACAGTCAGAGCAACTCAGGATCCGAGCCGTATCTGCGACCTTCACCACAGCTCACAGCAATGCTAGATCCTTAACCCACTATATGAGGCCAGGGATTGAACCTGTGTCCTTATGGATAGTCAAATTTGTTACTGCTGAGCCTCGAGGGGAACTCCCTGTTTTGTTTTTAATAACTGCCTTATTGATATATAATTCACATAAGGTAACATTCACCCTTTCAAAGCCTACAACTCAGTGGTTTTTGGTTTATTCACTAGTTGCGCAGGCATCACCACTATCTGGTTTCAGAACATTTTCATCAGCCTGAAAAGAAACCGAGTGCTCTTTAGCAGTCGTCACCCCTCCCCCCCCAGCCCTTTCCACGGCCCCTGCCCCCCACCAATCTGCTTTCTGTTTCTGTGGGTTTGCCTATTCTGGATATTTCCTACAAATGCAGTCATCTAGCATGTGGCCTTTTGCAGTGTCCTACCAGCTCATCCTAGCACTCCCGCCCCCCACACTTCCAGCTGCGTCGTGTGTACTACTGTGAGCATGGCTCTTTGACTGTGGTTTTACCACCTGTGGCTCAAAACCTTTCCCTGTGCCTATGGTTTATTAAGTCAACCACTGCTCATTCCAGCATTTAAAGTTTTCTGTATTACAACGCTGCTAAGTAGGTCCTTGCTAAATTAAATAGAACTCAATGAACCTGCCTTATCTCTCCCTTTCTTTCTCAGAGATTATCACTGTTAGACAGATTTCAGGGCACTGATGGGGCTAGAAACTTTCTCCCCAAAGTTGATGGCAGTGGTTGGTGGAGCTCAGCCAGCACTGGGATCCAGGCCTGTGAAAGGCCCAGCCGCCGGGCTCAGGCGGAGTGTCATTTTACCCGGCTCCTGGTGGCACTGGCGGAGGTGGGTGCAGCCTGACAGCACCGTGCAGGGAGAGGTTGGATGAGGATGGGGAAATCCAGACCCAGACCCCCAGCTGTTGCGTCACATAGTGTTGCAGTGGCAGCACCTCTATCCCCTCTGACTGAGCTTTTTATTAACTGTACCACTTTGGGAACTTGGGGACCTCCAACACCATGACCACCACCCCCGAGTCCCTTTGGAATGTTGTACCCCTTCTTCAAAACCCACCTTGGGCGTCTGTCAGACCTTGGCTAAGGCTCCCCACTGTAAGAAGTGATTTCCCCTCTCTAGCATTTTGCATTCATGCACGCTGTGTCCTGTGCTGGTTTACTCCATCTTGTTTCTTCCTCCTGAGTCTTTAATTTCTTGAGACTAAGTTGCTTCTTACCCAGTGACTGTACTACTGCATCCAGAGAGCACAGTAATTTGCCCTCAGCAGCTACGCAGTAATTATCAGCACAGTTGAACATCGGAAGGTAAGAAGTGCAAATAGATTTTTAAATTAAAACCCTATAATTTAGGTTATATTTTTAATACCAAAAAGAGACCTGTATTAATTAGAAACTTAACCTCATATAAAATGTAATTGTCCGGGATTCAATTGTGTTTTTGCGCTCAGTACTAGTCATTACTCTAGATTTTGAAACATTGGCTTTAAACAAAACACCAAACTAAGGAGATCATATGCCTATGTTATGAACATACATATATAAGTATCCAGCTCTCCGAGCTAGTTTTTCTCATCATCTAGCCTAACTGGAACCAGTCTTTGAGTTTCAGCTAAATGAATTCTATTTTTCCCCCCAGTACCAGCCAAAAGGAATATAATATAGTTAATCTCTGAGGTATCAAGCAATTGCCTTAATTTCTTTAAAGTTGTCATTTCATGTTTATCACTTGCCAGTTATGGTTAAATAAGATGTAGCAGCCTTACAGATCTTTATCCATAGATGTAGGTTTTACAAAATAATTACTTTTTACTCTCTCAGTGCAAACACATTTTAGGACTCATTGAAAAAAGAAAGACACATTCTTCAGTGGGTGGAGTTTGTTTTAATCTTTTCAATGCCTGTTTGAGACCACTCTTATTTAGGCCATTAAATTGTTATTTGTAATGCACTCTAAGCTTATTTGGGTTGAAATTTGTCTTAACTACCCAAAGGGTAATTAGAAGCTCCATTCTTGAGTCCAGTTATATTTTCCGGTTCCCCAGAATGTAATAACTCTCCATCTGGTCTGGACGGCTCTCCAGGACCACTCTGTGTCAAGTCGAGAGGGCTCCCTGGCCGCTGATCCTCAGGTCAGAGATTGGGCTCCTTTGTACAACTGCAATACTAATGCTGTGATTGTGCTTCTCCTGGAGCTCTTTGTGTATCCCGAGTTTGAAGCTTAAGCTGAAGTACCCATTTCTCATGACCTACAAGTATATGGTTAGTTTTGATGATTACCAAAATCCAGTGTTTTGACGGAGGGAAAAAAGGTAAAGTAAGTGTTTGGGCTTATATTTTTCAAAGTGCCAAGGTCATTTTTAATTCTTTCCAAATAATGAATTCTTGTGAATAGCTTTAGTAATTCTAAGTGATTCTGTAGGTATGTGTTTCATTCTGTAGGTATGTGTTATTTGCAAGTAAAAATGCTTAATTTGGCTTATTTTTATAAGACCAAATTGGATGAGGGGGGTGGGGGCAGTTCTGTTGATCCAGAGCTGCCTTTTTCTGTTTTTGATGGCAACTGTTGCCTCATAGCAAATCCTGTTTGGAGTTATTGTAACGATCTGACCAAAAGAAAGTTTGTCGGAATTCGTATGGTGAAAAAATGAATCAGAGGTCCTCCCACCAAACCAACTTTTTACCCCTTGGTCACTTTCCATTTCTGTGGAGGAGTTGTAGAGACTAGTGCTCTAGAGAAAGAGCATTAAAAAAAGACTATTTCAGCATAAAAAAAGAATATTTGGACTTCTTACAAAGGAAACATAATTAAAACTGCTCAAAGCAGCTATATAACCCTGTACTTTTTTCCTTCTCTAACCCTAGACATTTAACTGGGGTTGTACTTTGTTTCTGGGATATGCTTAAAAGTTTTGCCCCTACTTTGCATTCCTGTTTGATTGGAGTAAAGAACTTACAAGAAAGCTTGGGGTTAAATGAGCGTGAATGAAAAAAGGAAAGGAAGTGTCTTACGTCTCATCTTTGCACCCAGAAGCTCAATGGGGAGCAGCTACGTGGGCTGGGCTAGTCCATCAGGAGAGTGGGTGCAAGAGAATGCTCTGGCCCCTCATTGGGAAAAAGCAACCAGTGATGCAGGAGAAAGAAGTGTTGTCTTAATTGTGGGTACTGTGGGCGGGGAATGAGTAGAAGGGAACCTTTAAGTCTAGTAGAATCTCTTGAGGCCTTCATAAAGAGGATGGCCTTACAGTTGAACTTGAAGGATAAGATTTTCCTGAGGAAGAAGAGGGATTTGAGTAACTTTTGCTGGAAGGCTCCTGTGGATTTGGACATGGTTCTAGCTTTAAAAGAGTCACCTTGGTGTTCCCACTGTGGCTCAGTGAGTTAAGAATCAGACTGCAGCTGTTTGGTTTGCTGCAGAGGCACAAGGTCGATCCCTGGCCCAGTGCAGGGGGTTAAAGGATTGGGCATTGCTGCAGCTGCTCCTTGGGTTCAATCCCTGGCCCAGGAACTTCCATATGCCTTGAGTGTGGCCATAAAAAAATAAAAATAAATAAAAGAGTCACATTGGTGGGAGAGAAAACATGAAAAAGTTCTGAAAGTTAGGAGACTAGGACATAGTAATGAGTCCAAAAGGACAAAGAGCTCCCATCTTTCTTTTTCTTTTTTCTTTTGTCTTTTGTTGTTGTTGCTATTTCTTGGGCCGCTCCCGCAGCATATGGAGGTTCCCAGGCTAGGGGTTGAATTGGAGCTGTAGCCACCGGCCTACTCCAGAGCCACAGCAACGCGGGATCCGAGCCGCGTCTGCAACCTACACCACAGCTCACGGCAACGCCGGATCGTTAACCCACTGAGCAAGGGCAGGGACCGAACCCGCAACCTCATGGTTCCTATTCGGATTCGTTAACCACTGCGCCACGACGGGAACTCCCCATCTTTCTTATTTAGAAGAGCGTAGGGTAAATTTGGGAAAATGTGAGGTGGTTGTAATAAGAGTTTTAGTAATTTGGAAACTGTTATGGAATATCTTTTTAGTGGTAAAAGGAAATAGCTTATATTTTAAATTTCATTGCCAGTACTTACTGGTAAATAAGGTCCCATTTCTTATTTCATTCACTTTAGGTATTTTTTGTGCCACTTACCAGGGGGTAGATTTATCTCATTTTATGCAACATTCAAACAAATTTGTATGTTTATAATTTGCATTCCGGAGAGCTGGTTATTTAAAAGAATCTGGTTTGGTTATTGTTTTTGTTTTTTTCCAGTGGCACAGCCAGGTTCCCCTCCCTCTCACCTCTTTTCTGCCTTTTGGTAAACTCCTCAGTCACTGTTTCATACTCTCAACAAACTTAAAATAGTATGTATTATTATTTTTCCAATTTTAGGATTGAAGAAACTTAGGTCCAAAGAGGTTAATTAGCATAATTAGCACAACTAATATATGGTAGTCCAGGGATTCTGAACCTGAACTGATACCAGAGTTTATGCTCTTAGCCATTACAATGTACAACTATTCCTGAATTTTGTTTTCATGGCTGCATAATCAAGAAATCTATTATGGATCTTAGAGTTCTGCTAGAAAGTTCTATCTCTGCTCAGGTGTCTATCAACAGAGAACTTTTCTGACTACCGAGGAAAACTGGCCCTCTTCATCCCCATCCATGCTACTGTATTCTAACCCTACCTTTTTTGCTTTTTAGGGCCGCACCTGCAGCATATGGAGGTTCCCAAGCTAGGGGTTGAATTGGAGCTGCAGCTGCCAGCCTACACCACAGCCACGCGGGATCCCTGACCCACTCACTGAAACAGGGCCAGAAATCGAACCAGAGTCCTCAAGGATACTAGTCGAATTCATTTCCACTGTGCCACAAGAACTCCTCCCCTACCTCATAATTTTTATAGCTCCAATCACTACCTGATACAGCAAACGTTTGTTTCACTATTTCTCTACTCCCCTTTTTGAAACTGACAGCACTAATGGCCTGAACCGAGCCAGAACACAGACTGAGACTTGAACCCACGTGCCAGGACTCAAACCCAGCCAAAACCCAAAATTGGGACTTGAACCCACGTGCTGGGACTCAAATCCAGCCTAAAGCCAGATTGGGACTTAAACCCACGGTTTTCAATTAGAATTACTCACCTTGCGGCTGGACTCCCTGAGGTTCAGGTTCTTTATGTCCCCGCGCAGAAGGAATTCAGCAAAAGACAAAGTGATAGGCAAGAAGCAGATCTATTCGGATAGGATGCTTGTGAGAGATGCAAGCGGGCAGGCAAGGAAGCTCTGCCCAAGGATCTGGTGGGCCACAGTTTTACTATCCAGGGGGGCGTGGGGGTTGGAAAGGCCCACCTCTTCCTTTCTGGGAGTCGTAGCTCCTCCTTAGTATCCAGCAAGGTGTGTATTCAAATCAGCTGAAGGGCGGTCTTCAAACTCCTGCCCTGGGTCTGAATCTGAATGCAGGCCTCTCCCATCCCCACCCAGTGACCTGAGGCAGTTCTCTCTCTCCCCTCCACTAGTTGAGCAAGGCTGCCTGGTTGTGACGGTTTTCCTGAACTTACAGTGGTCTCCCAGCCTCTCCCAGGTTTCCCTTCTTATCTGTGATCCCCTATTGGGACGTCCACAACCACCTGTGCCTACTCTATCCCTATCACTTTCACACTGGAATATAAGAATTATGGGTAATGACTTGGTCTCTTTTGTTCATTGCTGTATCCCCCAATACCTAGTACCATGTGTGGCATGTAGTAGATATTCATTTAAACTTACTGAATGATTTCATGACCTCCGACTTCACGTTAGCTTTGCATCAATTCTGATTTTCTTAGTCAGCTTCCACTGGGACTGATAAGCCTGAACAGGCATGTGGTCTGCATTTCCCTCTGTAAACCACAGGAATGCTGTACTCCAAGGGTCCCAAGTTGGTGGGCACTGCACAGCGCCCCAACTTCTGCACAGTAGGGGCACTGCATGCCCAGCAAGAGCCAGCTTCTTGTCTAGACTGCTTTATGCTAATCATACTGGTTATTGTTATAGCAATTTAAATAAATATTATGTAACTGATCAATTGTGAGTTTGAAAAGACACACATTTCTACAAAAACTAAGATGAATGCTATGGAAAAGTCAATCAAATGGACCAAAATTGCTACCAAATAGGTATATGTAGCACATATATAAAAGACTGGGAGGGAGTTCCTGTTGTGGCACAGCAAAAACAAATCTGACTAGGAACTGTGAGGTTTCGGGTTCGATTCCTGGCCTTGCCCAGTGGGTTAAGGATCAAGCGTTGCTGTGAGCTGTGGTGTAGGTTGCAGACTTGGCTCGGATCCTGCATTGCTGTGGCTGTGGTGTAGGCCAGTGGCTGCAGCTCTGATTAGGCTCCTAGCCTAGGAACCTCTGTATGCCATGGGTGAGGCTCTAAAAAAGCAAAAAAAAAAGTAGGAGAACATAATGACAATCTGTACCTCATAAGCACTATGAGTTCAAGCTCTATTTTAAATAAACAAAAATTGGAAATAGTATACAATGCCTTGATGATAGGTCTGATTTATGCAAGAAAGACAACATGAAACCCCATTGGCGACAGATACTCAAGTATATTATGTTTAAAGTAAAAGAAAAAAAAAGTTAAAAGAAAAGGATTTAAATAGTAGTAGATATCATTTGCTATAATTGCTCCTGTTAACTGCTTTTTAAAATTAACCTATTACTTCTGAGTCTATATGAAAAGAAGGCTTTCACTATTTTGAATGAAACTCAGCATTCTTGATGTGCCAGAGGAAATTCCTAGCTGGTTTTATTATTTCAACAGCGTTGGTAATAAAGTCTATAATAACAATAATACTTCATTTTTCTTCAGGGAATAATAGCTTATCTGAGGCAAGATTTCCTTTCTGCACTAGAATATCAGCTTTAGCAGGACAGGGACTTTCATCTGTTTTGTTCATGGCTCTAACTCCATGTCTACAACAGTACCTGGTACATTAATTATTTACTAAATGGATAAATAGAGGAATTATTCTAGAGTATGTACATTTTTAGCAGAAAGAGGTATTTTGCATTTTAGAATGCTACTGCCATATTTTTAGCACAAGTACTTTCACATTACAGATTCGGTGTTTATCAAATTAAGTTAAAATATACTGCTGTCTGTAACTTACATAAGTTTATGTTTCTTCCGTGACAGTAGTAAAGAATAGGAGCCTCAGTGCATTAACCAGTGCATTGCAGTGGTTAAGAATTGGGGAGCTGTTTGGATTCACTTGTGAGCTCTAAAACTTACTAACTGTGGCCTTGGTCAAGTTAGTGTAGCTCTTCTGGACCTCAGTTTCTTCATCTGTAAAATGGTGATAATCATAGATCGTTACAGGCACTAAAGGTGCACCTGTGTGTAAAGTACCTAGAGAGTACCTGCCAAGATAGTCAGCACTCAGTAAATGACAGCTATTATAATTTCACTTGAGTTTGACTCCTGACCTATCATTTATTATCTGTGTGATTTGAGCAAATTACTTACGAACACAGGTCAGAGAGGTTAGATAATCTATAAGGAGTTGAGGGTGTGTGTGAGAGTGTGTGTACATGCACATATATATAAAAACATTAAAATGTGGATTTGGGGGAGTTCCCTTGTGTCTCAGTGGGTTAAGGATCTGGTGTTGTCACTGCTGTGACTCTGTAGTTACAGCGGTGGCACAGGTTCGATCCCTGGCCCAGGAACTTCTGAATGCCTGGGGCATGGCCAAAAAAAAGAAAAAAATGTGGGTTTTTAAGCAAGAAAAATGCTTAACTCTGAGTAAGTGCCAGTCCCTCCCCCCAAAGCAAACAACATATTTTTACTATGGGAGAAGATTCTCATTTTTTTTTAAAAAACTTTTTACAAGTGGGATAATAAAAATGCTTTTTAACGTAGGTACAGATTATCTCGCCCTTGCCATTTCAGTACATTTTTCTCGTAAGTTAGGCAGGTTATTTTAAAAAACCTCAAAGAAGTTTAAAATGGGTTTCGGAAGAATAAAGAAAGAGAACTGAGTTTTAATCTGGACAAGTTATGAAACTCAAACACAAGCGCCACATTGTAGTGCTTAGTTTGAGGACTTCTTTCCAGAATACTAAGCCTTCAGTGAAAACTGGTTTTCCGAATATTAAATAGGGACTAAGTACACCCTGCACGAAGGGGAGGGAAGTGCTTATATTATGCAAGGAATGCGGCTTCTTCCCCCAGTGTTTTCTCATCTGAGGCCTTATTAAAACCTAGCCCTGCTATTCCTGGCTATATTAGCAGCGGCTGACGTCGTTGAATATAGACGCAGCCCAGTGACTGGCTATATTAAGGAACTTAGCCTATGAGCGTTCAGAAGGAGAAACCACCTTATGCCACTGATGTCAGACTAGACGTTTTTTCCCCCCGTTGGTAAGGATAGCTTAGAACAGCTCTCTGCTACTTAGACATTCTGCACTGAATTTTGCTAGGCTAAGACGTTCAGAGAGGCCTTTTCCTTCTTTAAGAGAGATGGAGATGATGAAAATGTTACAGCAAAATATTTATGTAACCAGTGAGCCTGAATTTAGCCCTTTATTTGATTATTGCAGCATGTGTTAAAGAGCTGCTGCCGCCCATTTGCAGCCTAATGTGTTTATTACAGTCTTCCCAGTGGCATCTTGAAGTGTCTTTCAGCTAAAAAATTCATGAGTATTATTGGCTTTCAGTCAGAAAATGGAATATGTCTTCTAGTTACTGTCTAATATAGCACTTTAAGGCCATTATACAAAAGTAAATCTAGGAGTGGAGCATATTGAAAAAGAAGGAATTTTTAGCTTAAACATTTGTTTACACACAGTTACTACTGTTCCGTGGAGTAAGAAACAGCCTAAGAGAAGGTAGGTGTCGAAGCCATTTTACTGGGAGAAGAATAGCTGTAGTTACAGGCTCTTGTTATTTTCTTGACTCCTGTGTCCAACTGTAAACTCTTAGTGTTTTATTATTGAAAAATCATGCCCTAATAATAATAGCTTGTGTTTAGATTGTTGCAGTGAATTTAAAATGTCAGGTGTACAGTAAGTTGCTCAAGAGAGTGAAGTTAAACTGAGAATTTGTTTCTGATAAGATAACTGTTTATTCTGGATCTGTATGAAGTGAGGCTCCTAAAACTTTGCAACCTAACTGTTGTCACTGTATGAATTAATGTGCAGCTTTATGAGTCTCACTCTATATACACACTGTAATGTGTGGGGTAAATTAAAGTTTTATCGTATGAAAAGCAAGAAGCAAAATAATGTATGTAAAGATGAAGTGAAAAGTGTTCATATGATCTAGTTAAAAGTAGTAACACTTTGGGGAAAATAATATACCATTTTACTAACTAAAATTTATTTTTGAAATATTGAATAAGATCTTTTATCACAGTGTTACTGCACTACTTGTTTTGCCAGTGGGAAGAAGTAGTTTGAATTTTCTGTGCGCTCTCATCCTCGCATTCAGGAGTTCTCCTTAGTCTCCCTATGTTGTATTTGCATGGATAATGCTTTCTTTGTGTGCTTGTTTGTACAAATCCACAGTGTATCTTTGCATATACTCTGTGGTACTTATTGCACAGATTTTTTAAAATTCTTGCCAAAATATTGTTTGCTTTGGGTAGTTTTGTTTAGTTGACACTGTTTAGAAGGTGGTCTTTCCCCTGCATGTTTTCCCTGCAGTGTCACCTAACTTATGTCCAGGGATGGGCCCACTCTCAGTTGTCTGCTCTTCTCAGGCATCTGTATCCTTAAAGCACATGTTGCATATTTTAACATTAGATACTGTTGGGTTTTTTTAGACTTATCAGAGGCTGGCCCAGAAATTCTGCTTTTGTCAAAGGGACCCTCCTGGAACATGGTATACTCTAAGGGAGAAATTGTTTCCAGTTTAGAATGAGTAGAATATGTTTACTTGTGATAAAGAAATCATGCCTGCCTCTAACTTTTGAGGTGGACTTCTGAGCCATGGAGGTCTCTTTCGAGGTTATCCTTTTATAATTTAATGGAATAAAAATGGGAAAGTGGTTCAGTGAAAATGTATGTACACTTTTCACATGACCTGAATAGTTCTTAGTCTTACAAAGTTCATGAAGAGTCAGACCCCGGATTCCACAGTGTCGCCTGTCTCCTGTAAAGAGAGTTCAGTTCAGGAAGAGCCTGGAAGGCCCTGGAAGCCTTTCTGGTCTCATATCCAGAACTAGGTGATTTTTCAGTTATCCTCTCCTCTTGTAGGTGTTGATACAACAGCTTTATATATCATCTCATAAATTTTATCTCCAAGTAAGGGATTTCAGAGTGGGCCTAACTTTTTAAGAATATTTCTTGGAACTGGCACAAGAGCTCTGATGTTTGATCACTGACTGTGTTTGGATTTCAGCAACAGTATTATCCTTATTTATTCTCTAACTGAATTTGTTCAGCATATAATAAATCTGACAGTTTTACAGGCCTGGTTTGGAAGATGGCCAGTACTGATGAAAGATAAAATGCACATTATCACTTACATGAATTCTGGATGGTTAACTAGTTTTAATGGCGTGAGGCTGTATATGAGCAACAGCTTTGTTACCTTATAAGTGGTATTGATGAGTTTCATGCAAGAAGAGTACAGTTTGTAGTTGTGTTGACAATTAACATTATATTTTGCTTTCTGTCATTATGCTAAAGATTTAACAGGCATTGTTCACACCCCCACCCACCCAGAATGTTGTTACTTTAAGAAAATAAAACATCAATTCTTATGGCTGTAAATCTTTCCTCCACTGTCTAGTTTGTGCAAGTTGATATCGGAGGATGTCACAGAGAAAGCAGGTCTGTTGTTTGGTTCTAGATAACAAGAATGGACAAATTGAAACTTCCTTTCCAGTCTCGTCCTTTCACCCCCCACCCCCACCCCCCAGCATCTGGTAGAAGCTGGCGTCTTCTAAATGACTGTAATTACCATCACGTACCAACCCTGGAGTTTACATGTGTCATCTTTAGTTTTTGTGATTTACATTAGACATTTCAGAATTCAGAGTGAAATGCTCAAGAATGTTAATTTCATGTGACTGTTAAAAACTTGCAGACATTTTAAGACACTATTATTTTAGGCCCACTCACAAAGTCTAAACCTTCAATGCCACAGTTCATCCTTTTCATTGAAAATTGATATTTAACTGTGATCTACAAAAACCCATTAAAACTCATCTATCTATACAATTTGTTTTATTTTCGATGATTTGTCTTTGTGTATCTGTACACTGGAAGCCATAGATCAATCTGTCTGTCTCTGGTTTTTATCCATCAGTTGGGTGGGAAAAGTATTGACTCCCGTCTGTCCCTGCACCCATGCACTCTGTGTGAAATTCTACCACTTGCTGCCCAGTGGGGCCTCCTTGGGTGTTGAGAACATCAGTCAGAGGGGTCTAGGCTGGAGCACCTCGGTTCCTCTCTTTAGCACCCTAGTGATGAGGTTCCTGTCACTTGTTTGGTTCATCCACTGAGGAGCAGGGCATAAACCCACACACCTGCTGCGGGATCACATCTGCCTCTGATCTCGTGGCACACGGGAGCTGTCCACTTCTTGTCATCACCTTCCCCCTTTCCTTGCTCCAACACCCCATTTTTTCCTGATTGATGATCCGTGATTCCGAGGGGCACCCCCAGCCTGACGGCTGCAGCTGCAGAGTGCATTCGTCTGTCCCCACCTTGACCAATGACTGCAGACCCCTGTCCTTTTTCTTCCCTTTGGTAGTTTAAAGGTTGCTGGCAATGTGTCTCGGACACACATAGCCCAGGAAGGTTGCTCAGAAAAGAGGATGTGGTGGGGGGTAGAGGTGGGGGGGCACATACAGAAAAATACAAGCAAGAATGTGTGAAAAGGTGAAATTTTTAGGTTTTGAGGAAATGTGTTTAAGGTACCATCACATAATAACGAAAGGCAAAACTTGACCTTTAAATAACTTACTTCAAGAGGAAATTCATGACGTCTAAAAGCTCCAAGTGGAGTGGCTCGTGAGTCTGCCTTGGGTAGATACAAGTAAAATAAAAACAGTCTGTGCAAGTGGTTGTACTGTGCTTAGACCAGAAACCGTGCGCTCCTGGCTTTGCACCTCACTTCTGACCAGTCCCTTTGTTGAAATCCATCAGTGCTGCCCCCTCACGCAGTTATGATTATTCGATACAAATTTTGCAAAAAGTAAAGGTAGGTCATGCTGATGCCAGTGTTAAACCCCAAACTGTGTATGTACGACTTCAAGTAAAACAGTCTGTTGAGAGAGAAGCTTTCTCATCTTCCTAATAGTGCTTTCCTTTTTTAATACTCTCAGGGGCAGGGGCCATTTTTACTATATAGGGCACTTTGTTACAGATTGGGGGTTATATGTTGATGACAAAATTTTACTTAACTTTTAAGACTTAGGGAAAACTGCTTCCCAGGTGGAAGTTCCTAGGTTGTTTGTTGAGAGCTCCTTCAGATTGGATGAGACATGTTTTTTTACACGCTCGTGTGTGAAGCCCCGGGAATTGCAGTTCCAAGTGAAACACTGAAAATGAATGTCCATAACCAAGAAGGGTTCTGATGCGGGGGTTTTTGCTTCAGGCTCTGTACTCCTGCAGTGCCCTGACTCCCCTCCCTGGGTTGTAACTCACCCGCCTCCCTCACAGCCCAGCTCAGAACCTGCTCCCCCGCCCCTGCCCCCCAGCCAAGTGTTCTTGGATCTCATGGTAGAGGGTACACCTGTTTTTCCTGATTGGGGTTCCTCCTGTATGAATTTCCTATGGTTCCTGTGTAAGTTCCTCCCTCCTCTCACCGTGTGTTCATCTAGTGAACACACCTCCTTCTCCTGGTCCTCACACTGAGCCTGACTTACAGCACCAGGCAGGATGTCTTTGAGTGAATAAGTGACATGTGGGGGAGGGGGAGGGAGTCAGGCAGGGGAACCGTGTGGTCCAGATCCTGCTACTTTGATGACGTGACCCTTTGCCATAGCTCTGTAGTTAAGAGTAGAGCCTGTAAGCCTGTGTGTCAATTCCAGTTCTGCCCTTTGCTGATCCGATCCACAGCCTTGTGCTGTAGGTGCTCATGTATTTCCCCATTTTATAGAAGCAGTGATTGAGGCACGAGCGGTAACTCCCTAAGGTCCCACAACTAACCAAGCAGTGGAGTTGGATGCATCCTTGACTTCTTTGCTCTATTGCTTCTCATAGTGTGTTTTTGCTGATTAAATGTTATCTGTGAATTGCGTGGTGCAGAGTAAATGCTAAATGAACAGTAACTCAATACAGATTAATTTATCAGCCCCAAGCTGTGAGTACAGCACAAGACCTTGGGACTTAGTTACGCTGCCAACACTAGGAAGCTCCAGTGTTAGCTTTCAGAATTGGTACCCCCTTCCTCATCTAAGACAGTGTCTCCTCATCCTCCTTACACTTGATCCTTAAACAAAAGTTAACTCCTTTTCCCCCTCGGATCAGAGTTGAAGCCCAAAGAAATCCGTTCCCCGATCTCAGCCTGGGGAGCCGCTGGCCAGTCGGACAGGGATGTGACAGCACTGCCATTATCTGTCCTGGGGGTGCTGTCTTAGCCCACCTTCCTCTTTGTCCTTGGTCTCTGTGCACCTGTTAACTCAGTAGCATCTTCCAAGAGTCCTTGACCTGCCAACTTGCCCCTCCCTCTGAATTTTCATGGAAAGGATGAAAAGCCACTGCAGAAAACAGAAGAGGGCAGAGGTGATTCTGGAAGTCTGGGGGATCGAAGGTGGGGAGATGGCATAGAATTGGAACTCTAGGAGAGACTGGTAAATGCTGACTTAAACTTTGGGAGCTCCAGTTGGTTGTGTTTTTTTGTTTTGTTTTGTTTTGTCTTTTTGCCTTTTCTAGGGCCACTTCCCGCAGCATATGGAGGCTCCCAGGCTAGGGGTCTAATCGGAGCCGTAGCCGCCGGCCTACACCACAGCCACAGCAACGCGGGATCCGAACTGCATCTGCAACCTACACCACAGCTCACAGCAACGCTGGGTCCTTAACCCACTGAGCAAGGCCAGGGACCGAACCCGTAGCCTCATGGTTCCTAGTTGGATTCGTTAACCACTGCGCCACAACGGGAACTCCTGGTTTTTGTTTTTCTAAGCAGTTATTAAGCACCTTGAGTAATGATCATCTTCTGTTTCCTCAAAATCTATGCTACTCCCTTTGCTTAGTTTTTTGGAACTTAAACCTCTATCTCTTGTTCTTTGCATATCTAAATATCATTTTGATGCCACAAATGATGGGCCAGCCTGAACACATGGGTTCTATTCTTACACATGTTCTTTTATTTTTTTAAGGAAAGGCCTCCTCCATTGGGGTCAATAAGGTTCCTGATCTTTGAGTGCATCTTAAGACCTGCAGTGACAGCAGCTGGAATCTGCTGAGGGAGGGAGAGTGGATGGGTGACAGGATGTGAGAGGAAGCCCCTGCCAGGAGGGAGGGAGAAGGGAGGGCCCCCGGAGATGCCCCAGGGAGACAGAAAGACCCTGTGTTTGTGGGGCATTGCTCCCGGGATAGGGGTGTCAGATCACCCTGGTCGGCTTTGGAAAGATTCAGCTTGGTGGCAAGGCCCTGCCACTTCCCCGGGCTGTTCCTCAGGGGTGAGTGATTACAGCCCAGACTTGACAAACCCAAAACAGAGACTGGGAGGAGCCCCTTAGAGCACCTGTAGTTCCCACGTGGTATAAGATCTCTCCTGAAACTGGAGGCTGACAGCAGAAACGCAGGGCTAGCAGATTGTCAGGGTGCTGTTGAAATACAACTCCTGTTCTAAGAGTGGGCCCGGTGAGGTAGGCTTGTTTGTTTTTTAATTGTTAATCTTTACGTTTGCTTTACTTGAGCAAGGTTCAAAAAATAATACCCCCTTTTCACGAGGAATTATACATGCCCATAAATCAAAGCAATGTGTTAATTATGTTGTCAGTTTTCTGATTGAAGCCAAAGTGTTTTTATTGTTGGTAAACTGATCGGGTATTTTATTTTTTCACTGGTTTTCTCCTTGTTCTCCATTTCAGTTGCTGATATGTGTTCAAGATGAGTGGGATGGGAGAAAATACCTCTGACCCATCCAGGGCAGAGACGAGAAAGCGCAAGGAATGTCCTGACCAGCTTGGACCCAGGTTAGTTTCTCCCTGAGAACACAACCAGTGTTGCCCAGGAAAGCCTCACACGTGTGTCTTTGATATTTGAGCGCTTTGATTTCATACCTGGATCAAATGCTGTTTACCTGTCAAGCCTTTGAATATGTCTTATTTAACATACATTTTAGATATGCTAACCAGGTTTAGATTTTATTATTCTTTACCAGAAGACGAAAGCTACTACATTCTTCTGAGTTCCCTATGTACTTTGACTCTTAGGCCCAGTTTATTCTATGTAATCTGGAATTTTTCACATTTTCATTTCTATTTGCTCGTAGAATATCATAAAGACAAGAGATCCCATAGTAAAAAAGTGTACTGTTACATTTACACTGACTCTTCTTTCTTTCTTTGCTTCTTTATATCTTTCTTTTTTAAAAACAAGAAATGAAATGCTAAGTCCCTTTGTTTTTGAGTATGTGACAAAGACTGTAGGTCTTAGGTGAATAAAAGAAACAGTTTTACAAACAAGTTCCACATCTTCTATTAGGGCTGGAAATGTGAGTTGCAAGGCAATTTAGCACTATCTGTTCAGAGTATAAATGCTTATTCCCTTCGAACTAGCGGTTCCACTTTTGGGGATTTTCTGTCACAATACTTTCACACGTGCCAGGTGCTGTATGTATGAGGTTACCCATCATAGCGCTGCTTATAAGCAGAAAAGATGAGGAGAGGAGTTCCCATCGTGGCGCAATGGTTAACGAATCCGACTAGGAACCATGAGGTTGCAGGTTTGATCCCTGCCCTTGCTTAGTGGGTTGATGATCCGGTGTTGCCATGAGCTGTGGTGTAGGTTGCAGATGCGGCTCGGATCCTGCGTTGCTATGGCTCTGACGTAGGCCGGTGGCTGCAGCTCCGATTTGACCCCTAGCCTGGGAACCTCCATATGCCATGGGAGTGGCCCAAGAAATAGTGAAAGAAAAAAAAAAAAAGACAAAAAGATAAGGAGAAACCTGAATGTTTGTGAGGAGCTGTTTGAACAGCTGTGATACATCCAGCTCTGAGAAAGAATGAGGACGCTCTATGGATTGATATTTAACAGTCTCTTAAGAATCTTACTGCAGAGAATCACTCACGGTCTAGAAAATGTTTATGGAGTCCAGCCATTTGTACAGAAAAAAGAAAATAATCAATGTATTATTTGAGGATAATTAAGAAACACAAAGAGTCGTTGCCCATTTATGGGGATGAGAAATAGGGCACAGAGGCAGAAAAGAGGCTTCACACTTTTGATGATTTAAATCATTTCCATGATTTTAAAAGTTAAACAGGGAGTTCTCGTTGTGGCGAAGAGGAAACAAGCCTGACTAGTATCCATGAAGTTTCGGTTCAGTCCCTGGCCTCCCTCAGTGGGTCTGGGATCCGGCATTGCCTTGAGCTGTGGTGTAGGTTGCAGATTCGGCTCGGATCCTGCATTGCTGTGCTGTAGGCCAGCAGCTATAGCTCTGATTCGACTCCTAGCCTGGGAACCTCCATGTGCCATGGATTTGGCCCTAAAAAAGACCAAAAAGAAAAAAAAAAGGAAAAAGAATTTACACTGTAAACCAGCTATAATGGAAAAAGTAAGAATCATTATAAATGATGAAAAAGTAAAACAGCTACTTCTATTAAATGGTGAATAGGAAGATCCAATGAGGAACAGTAGGGAAGAGCCATTGAGAGAGCAAAAGCTGTCCCCTTTTCCTCGTCTGGTTGCCAAGCAAAACAGGCAGATTAAATGGCCACAGTCCACACCACAGCCCCAGCTCCTGTGTGCGGCCACTGGAGTCCTCAGTGCTTCCTGAGCAGCCTCAGCCTTCTGTCTGTCCAGCTGCCTTCAGTGCCTGGCAGTCCTGGCTGAGGAGGCGGCTGCTGGATGGAGCCTGCCCTCTCACCACTCACTGCTTGGCTGGTGCTGGGTGGGCAAGGCTCCTTCCTCTCCCTGAGGCCCTGGGGGCTTTGTAACAACCCCCCACAAACACTTTTTTGTCATTTATTTGGTGTCTTGGGGTGGAGAGGATGGAAGGAGACAGAAGGGGTGGAGGGATCCAGAAGGGGTACTTGATTCTTCTGCACGTGGCAGCCAAGGCCTCCCTTTCTGCAGACTTGATCAAGTAAAAGCCAGGAGGGAAAATGAGACTGCGCAAAACCAAATTCTGATCCTCACTCTACTAGTTACTCACTGGGTGATCACAGATGGTGTCACCAGTAGAAAATGGAGAGATTGTGTTCTGTCTTAGGTTTATTAGTTTGTGAAAATAAAGCTGCTATTTAGAGGCAAACATGAACCTCTATTACAAATCACAAAATTTTATAAATTGGTATTACATACAAATAATTACATATTAAGAATACAGCGGCATTCCCTGGTAGCTTAGTGGTTAAGGATGTGGCATCACTGCTATGGCTCGGGTTCAATCCCTGACCATGGAGCTTTTGCATGCCACAATTGTGGCCAAAAAATTTTAAACGAAAAGAATACAGAAAGCTGCTACCATAAACACATTGCTTTTCCTATTTATTGTATTGTTTGAATGTCATTGAGTGAGCTCTCTATCATACTTGAGAAAAAAATTGAATGCTGTGATTATCAAAGGGAACTTTTGAGTTTGCTGTTTTGTCAAATTCACATGAGAAGATCTTGCCAAGTCTTATTCTTCCCTCCCTTCCATTAATGTTTTAATGTTTTAAAAGTTGAATTTGGACAGTTTGTTTACATTTTGCCTATTATTCAGCTTGGACAAAGACCCTGGATCAGTTTCACTTTTGTTTCTAGCTATGCTGTGGTTTTTAACATTATCTTAAAAGTCTGTTAGATTTGATTATTAACATCCTAAAGAAGTCTGCGAAATTACAGAGATTTGTTTTCATTATTTCTTATGCTTTATCAAAAATCATTGAAGTTTATTTATTACTCTTACAACTAGGTTCACTTCTCTTTCTTCTTTTACTAAAATTGAAATAAATCTTTATAAGCGGGAACTCGCTTATGTTTCTAAGTCTTCTTTATTCACCAGTAAATTTGATGCCTGTTTGTACCGTGTGTTGCATGCAGCACAGTGATGAGCAGATCATCCTGATCCTTGTCACTGTGAAGCTTATAGACCAGTGGGAGACGTTTAAACACAGGAGACAAATGATCACACAAGTAACTGTATAATTACGAACTGAGGTAAGTTTGATTTCAAAAAACAGGTAACAGGGAAAATACGGGGTTTTTTTCTCCATAGGACTTCCTTGTTTCTCTAAGTAACTTTTGCTTGCTATCTTGGTATTAGAACTTGTTTAACATGCTTCTCTTTTTCATAACAGCCCCAAGAGGAGCACTGAGAAACGTAATCGTGAACAGGAAAATAAATACATTGAAGAACTTGCAGAGCTGATTTTTGCGAATTTTAACGATATAGACAATTTTAACTTCAAACCTGACAAATGTGCAATCTTAAAAGAAACTGTGAAGCAAATTCGTCAGATCAAAGAACAAGGTAAGAATTAATATTTTGGAGAGTTTAGTTGGCTTCAGTGTTTGCATGTGTGAGCAGTCCCTCCAGAGTGCCTTTAATCCATTTCTTCTGCTTAAATTATTGATGAGAAGATGATGTCACAGTGCAAGATGAATGCAGGTATCACTTGCAGTGGTTTATAAATAGGCTCTGTATGAAACGCAGCAGCTCCCTAAAGACGGAGGAGGCCAAGTTGAGACAGGGGGATGGACGTTTTCACCCAGTAGAACTTGGACGAGGTGTCCCCGACTCTTCTCCCTGCCTCGGAATTCTTATACGTTATACAGCAAGTGACTGTCATGATTTGCCATTGAGGAGGCAGCTGAGGATGGAAACCAGAAGTAAGGAAGTAAACCACCTCCCGTTTCAACTCGTCAGCATATTTAAGTCTGAGCCTCAACTGGCCACTAAATTAGAGTTTCATATCCTGAATGACAGGAGATTTGAAAGGCTCAACCTTTAGTCAGAATTCTTTTGTGAAGTTGAAACACCAAACATGACAGCTTTCTTCCTGGGGTTTTCTTTTTTTTCCCCCTAAGATCATTTTCTGCCTCTCTCCTTTGACATTTTTGCCTACAGAAAAAATTTAAGAAAATAATATTTTAAAAAACACAGTGGACGTTATGGTGCCAAAAAAAAATCTGAGTTAGGCAAGTATGAACAGCATCTTGCTGCTCAGGGCCAATATATTCTCCTGAAGTATTCGTACACTGCTCCCCTTCAGGGCTGAGGAGATTATTATCTCCTGTAATCTGTTTTTGAGCGCATCTTCTTAGAGTTCAGATTACTTTTTATCTGCCTTTTATATAACATTAAAAGAGGCAGGTTTTAGAAAAACAATGTCTTTGTTTATACAGCTATGTGAGCCTGAAACTTTGCCCACCCCTCTGTCGTAAACATCCTAGCTACCTATTTGCATGTTTTCATCATGACGTTTTCCATTTTCAAATAGAAAATATTGAGCTAAGTTTTATATAAAACAGTTCTGTAAGTATAGGTCTGCCTTCTAAGAACTTAAAAATATACATGTAAGCATACCCAATGCAGTTCCTAACACTAGCCTACTCTGAAAAGTAGTATTTCCTGGTTTTGATAGGGAAATACCATAACTTACATCATCGTAACATGCGGCATCCTCGGAGTTTCTCCCCTCAGTGCCTGTCCCAGTCTCCTTCGTCTCTTTCCTCTTCCTTGTGTTCCTTTCGAGATTCACCAGTTATCGATAATTCGGTTTAATCTCAATTTCGTATCTTCTTCGTTTTTGGTATCAGCAAAGGGATAAAACAATATTCCTAAAATTATTAGGAGAAATTATTGGTTCCAGATTACAGTGCGTTGAATTTGCTACATTTCTAGGCGCCCGTATCATGGCAGTGGAAAAATCATTAAGCTTCTTAGGTTGTGTTTCTAAAGACTTTTGAATGGTTCTGTTTTTTGAACCTTGCCTGTTAGTATTTTCACACTTTGAAACAGTAGTACATGTATATGTTTTACTCTCGAGGTCTTGCACAAGGTTTTACGGTTTTGCAAAACTTTGGTTATTCCCCCCTTCAAACCATAAAACACGTTAAGATGTGTCATGCTGGGACTCTGCCATACTTTCGCTGTGAGTTTAATCATAAGGTTGCATGCCACAACCACCCATGAAGCCACAACAGTAAATACCCAGTCACGTCTTACTCTTAAAATAATGTTCCTATTAATTGGAAAACTAATGTGTTTTGAAAAGGGAAACAGAAATGAAAATTACAAGTACATACTTTTAACTTCTCCACCAATCTAATATTTTAAGAATATTGCTTATTTAATAAATTGTTTTTAAGAAAGAGCAAGAACCTGAATCTTGGTTCTGTCTCTTACAAACTTTGCAAACCTGGACAGATTATTTTCTCTCTCTGAGACTCGGTTTCCTCATATAGAATTTAGCAGTCACAACATTAGGTTGCATAGTTGTTGAAGAAATCATGAGCTATGTGCACACTCTCGGCAAGTACTTGTCACAGTAAGTGTTTGGTACGAATTCAGTAAATATCTTTCCCACATGCAGAAGAAAGGCACCTTTTTCCCTCACCTTTGCTCAGATCTTCATACAGTGAGCTCTTCCTTCAAATGGAAAGCTGTGGGGGGAGGTGGGGGATTAGTTATGAATATGCTCCCCTAACAGGGTCATTTAAAGAAAGTAAAATTTTTCTGGGGCCAGAGAACTCTGGCTTCTACTCTGCTGACAGCTCTGTGCAGGCCACCTGGGTTTCACTGACAGTCAGCTAAGGTTCAAGGTCAATGCATAAAGTCAGATCTGAACCCTTCCTTCTCTCTGTGTGTCCCAGCCACCCAACCATCAATCAGAGAAAATAAAATCCAGCCATCACCTTTACAGTGTCATCCAAACCTAACTTGTATTTCAGCCTCAGTTACCAGCATGTAAAATCCTGACTGTCCTGGAGGAGTTAAGCTGGATCTCGGGAAGTGAGCCCTAAAGGGTACACAGTGGGGAAAGTGGGCTCATAGTAAAGGAAGCCACCAGGGTCCAAAGCTCAGGCAGGTCAGCCAGGCAAGACGGGCTCTTCCACTCCAGGCTCCTCTGTCATCAGCTGCTACTTACGTCTCCATGCACTTTGTGAATAAAGGCAGAGAATGGAGGATATTTTTTAATAGCCTAAAAGGATGGGGATTTAGAGGGGAAGTTACCAGCTATTGAAATAAAGATGCAATGCTAGCTCCCCAAAAGCACTCATCACACTGCAGTGGACCTTTTAGCAGTGGAGCGAGTGCACAGAGTCTGGACTTCATCATGATACCAGTGTTTTGATGTTGAAGTGGGCTGTTCCTTTCTATTTGATATGATGCCAATAAATGTTTAAAACTTCCGGCATCTATAACTTACAGGGAAGAGTCATAAGTAGTCAATACCCCTTTTTTCGTAATCGGAGAGACTAATATTGCTTCTGTTTCACAAAGAATAATAAGTAATATGAAGAATACAAGGGATTTAATTCTGGATAACTGGGTTCAGTTTCACACTCCTCAGCTGGAAACTTAAATAAAATTTTCTATGGAAAATACATGGTGATTCCTATGCTCTCAAAAAAATAATAAAGGATAAAGTGACCAAAACATCTAGGCAAGTTCTAAAAATTAATAAATTTCTACTGCCCTCTTTAAAGTAGGATCTCCTCTCTTATCCCAACATAGCCACACTTCTCCTTTTTTTTTTTTCAAATAATAATCTAAAATGAATTATCATTTGGAATACATCAGTCATTCACTTCATTTAAAGCCACTTTAGTGCAATGCGTGTTAATAAAGAATATGTTTTGTCAGTCAGTGGAGAACTGGTTTCATCCTTTTGTTATTATTTTTTGGAAAGTGAATAGCAATAGAAATGAAAAGGTATATTTCAAAAATTTGCATTGGTACAGGCCAGATTTAGGGGGGAAATTCCTTGCTGAGTGAGGCAGCCTAAAAGGTCTTCCTAGTTTCTCGTGGTGATTATTCTAGTGGTTTAATTTGAATGATAGAGCCAATATGAGAATACGGGTTACAGATTACAGAATTCATGCATGTGAATTTCCCCTAAAACCGGGGACAGCAATTTAGATGTAAGAGAGGGTGAGGAGCAGTTGTGTACTCGAGTCAACTGGCATCAACCAAGAAGAGCCAGTTGTTAAATTTCAAGAATTTTAGAGGCCAGTCGATAAATACAGCCACTAAAAATTATTTAGGCTTCCAGTTAAATTATGTTTTTATAAAAGGTAAAGAAGACTAAAATCCTTCATCTCCTGACTATTATGCTGCATTTCACTATTTTCTGTAGTATAGAGGCTTTTGTGTCTTGTGTCTACATGATAGAAATACGAGGTGGCGGTGACTACTGCAAATCTTTGTCCTGAGTTTGCATTCAGTAATGTTACCCTGAAGTCAGCCATGCTGACAGGACTCACACCAAGGAAATATGAAAATCAGCAAACTCTCCTAATCAGAGCTTGATTTCTTTCTTTCTTTCTTTTTCTTTTTTTTTTTTTTAAGAGCTGCACTTGTGGCACATGCAGGTTCCCAGGCTGGGGGTCAAATCTGAGCTATAGCTGCCGGCCTACACCAGAGCCACAGCAATGCCAGATCCAAGCTGAGTGCTACCTACACCACAGCTCACGGCAACGCCAGATCCTTAACCCACTGAGCAAGGCCAGGGATTGAACCTGCAGCCTCATGGTTCCTAGTCAGATTCGTTTTCTGCTGTGCGTGACGGGAGCTCCGATTTCTTTTTTGTTGGCTTTCACTCTAGACTTAAGAAATTAATGGGGGAAATGTTAATAGTTGAGACCTACTGTTTTAACATTAAGTAGCCATTGCTTACACACATGAAAAATATTGTCCAATTCAGCAAAGAAGTCATTCAGAAATTGACAAGCTATTGAATTTCCACATATGATATGCAGTAAGTCCACCATATATATATTTCCCTAATTTCACTTTTGTCTTATTAACTTAAATGAAAATTTCAAGCAACCTTCATGTCAGGACTATATTCTTTAAACAGTTGCAATCATAAGTTCACTACAAGACAAGAAAGAATTTGGTAAAAATCAACAAATATTCTGTTAGAATCAGTTGGCTGTATGGAATTTATAATAAGGGTTGTCATATATTTTATTATCATCTGTCAACTATACAACATATGTTTTATACTAGTACAGTTTGTAAAAACACTGGTGCTTTTCTCCCAAAGAGCTGATTTTTAAGCATTTTCCAGTGTAGCACTGGTGGACATAGGGGTGGGCAGGTGCATCATTAATGTAGGTGAGTCAAATTCACAAACTAGTTATTTAAAAAGTTCAAAGAAATAGTAATGGCAGCAACCTAATTCTAGCACATAAAAGTGAAATGTAGAGTCTGTTAAAATTCTGTTTTTCCTGCCTGTTTTTTTCTCCCCCCATGTTAAATACATGAAGTTCTTGTGATGGAAATTCAGTTATTCAAAGCTGAAGCCTAAGTGTGAACTAATATCTGTCACCAAGCAAAGCAGGCAGAAGGGCTCTGATATCAGATCCCTTCCAGGGGTCGGATATCTATAAATCAGGCTTTTGGGGAGGTGCTTCCAGGCACTGCTTATGTTCCATGTCATGAAACCTTAGGGTGACGGTGGAGTCATCCATTGCCCTGGAAAGGGTAGTGAGTGAACTCGGCATCTCTTGGGTGTGCCCTTATAGATAATGTCATCATGAAGTGTCATGGATTGCCAGTCAGGTATTTAGGACAGTACAAACTCTTGATCATTTGGAGAGTGAATGGGAGACTGATGACATGTATGTTCTTTTTTTTTTTTTAATGGTGGCTCCTTATACACTAAACATAATTTGACTTTCAGCTGTCAACTTTTTTTACTTTTTTTTTTTAAATTATTTCCCCAATACAATTTTTTTTTCTACTGTACAGCATGGTGAGCCAGTTACACACACGTACACATTCTGTTTTTGAATATCATGTTCCATCATAAGTGACTAGACATATTTCCCAGTGCAGGAATCTCACTGGATCTCATTGCTAATTCCATTCCATTCCAAAGGCAATAGTTTGTATCTATTAACCCCAAGCTCCCCAATCACTCCACTCCCCCCCCACCAGGCAACCACAAGTCTATTCTCCAAGTCCATGATTTTCTTTTCTGTGGAAAGGTTCATTTGTGCTGTATATTAGATTCCATATATAAATGAAATCATATGGTATTTGTCTTTCTCTTTCTGACTGACTTCACACAGTACGAGAGTCTCTAGTTCCATCCATGTTGCTTCAATTTCTTTTTTATCCTGTTTTCTTCTAAAGGTGCTGGTGATTAATTAAATGGCCACAGTCAGCCAGCCAGATGTAAAAGTGGGCCAACAGAGCAGACTGTGTGATAGACCAATGCAAGCCTCAAACCCAGTTGGCAGGCTATGTCAGTCAATATAATGAGCTCATTTAGAGCCTGAGGTTTATTGAAAATCAGATGAACCCAGTCTCTCTCTTTCCTGCTGTGTGACGATGTCTAAATTTCCTAACATCTCTGGGCCTTTGCTTCCTAATCTGTAAAAAACAGGGTGATAGTGTCCACTACCTAAAGTTCTTGTGAAGAATATGTTCAGTCTGTTTATAAAGGGTTTGATCTAGTACTTGGCAGATAAAAAGACTATACACAGTACTTATAACTCTTCTTGCCATTGTTTCTAACATTTGGATTTGGAGTCATCGTCCTATTGATTCTAGATTTTCTTCCTAAAGACTCAATATTGATAAGGAAAAACTAGTTTTTGGATGTTTTCTCTGTTATGACTTTAAGCTTTAATATTCTGACAGTGTTGATTCTTCTTAGTTTTTGGGGGGTTTTTTGTTTTTGTTTTTTAATTTTTTTTTTGTCTTTTCTAGGGCCGCTCCCGCGGCACATGGAGGTTCCCAGGCTAGGGGTCTAATCGGAGCTGTAGCCACTAGCCTACGCCAGAGCCACAGCAACGCGGGATCCGAGCCACGTCTGCAACCTACACCACAGCTCACGGCAACGCCGGATCGTTAACCCACTGAGCAAGGGCAGGGACCGAACCCGCAACCTCATGGTTCCTATTCGGATTCGTTAACCACTGCGCCACGACGGGAACTCCTGTTTTTTAATTTTTTTGGCCACAGTTGCAGCATGCACAAGTTTCTGGGCCAGGGATTGAACCCAAGCCACAGCAGTTAAAATGCTGAATCCTTGCCTACTAGGCCACCAGGGAACTCCCTGATTGTTTTTTATTTTAATACAAAAATAAGTAAACAGAGCTATCAAAACCATCCACTCAGAGGCAGAAATCAGAAGTGTAGTGCTTGCTGTGACACCGCCCACACCCTCCTCCCAGCTCTGTAGCCCCTGCCGCACTTTGAAGGCTCCTCCTCATCGCCTTTACACAAGCGACATTTTCAAGAATCTGGCTTTGTGGGGAACGTCAAGAGTCTTGGCAGTTTGCGTTTCATCCTTATTTACTTCAACACTGAGACGAATCTGGCCCTAGCTTTCAAATCTTAAAGATTTGAAACTGCTGCAGTTTTCTATGCATCTAGAAATAAAGCAAATTTTATTTCCTTGTTTGATAATATCACCTACAATTGGCAATATATCCTTTATATTGCAGTTTTAAATGAGGATAAAATACTTTTGCACTGATCTGCATATAAGTCATGTTCATATTTTTATGTGGATTAATGGCTCATAGTATTAATGAAATCCTTAAAAATAGTGAGCAGGGTAGACTTCTTGCTTTCATTCCTACTAGAAGCCCCTTGGGTGTTTTTTTTTTTTTTTCCTGTGAGTATGTGGAAGTTTCCTTGTATTTAACAGCTTTCACAAGAAGATGATTTAAATAATTTAATATGGCCTTAATGCTTTAGGATTTTAACAATTTATGACATGAGCTCTCATTTCAGGACTTAAACTGGCTTCCACACTCTTAATAGGAAGTAGACATCCCTTGTATTCTTTTTTAATTTTTTAAAAGATTTATTTTTTTTTTGCCACACCCATGCCGTGTGGAAATTGCCAGGGCAGGGATTAAACCCACACCGCAGCAGTGACAACACTGAGTCCTTCATTGCTTGGCCATCAGGGAACTCCCCCATGTCTTCTTGATCCCCTTGTACTATTAGGAAAAGACCTCTGTCACCTACTGTCTGTATTGACTTTTTTCGGGAGCAAACACTCATTCAATAAAAGTTTTACAGAGCAAATATATATTTAGGACATACTGTCATTCACTAAGTGGGAATTCAACGATCAGTAAGTACCTGATCCTTTTCCTTGAAGCTTTGGCTCACTTGGAGGGAAACTGGCTTGTAAACAAGCAGGTGTGGAACACTGAGGGCCGGTGGAAGTGAGTGTGCTTACAGACCGCGGTGCAGACTGCAGGGAGAAGGGCAGACCTGGGCCTTGGGTAGGAGTAAGGTTGAGTAGATGAGAGAGTTGGGCTGGGGAAGGAGAGAGGCATTCCATACAGGGAGCAGAGGGAGCTGAGCAGAGGCCCAGGAGCAGCCGGTCAGACCGTTACCTACAGTGAGATGTACTGAGGCATTTGATTGGACCTGAGGATGACAAGGCCAGGTCAAGGCCGGATGTGAGAGCATAGGACCATAAGCAGTTTTGGAATCTGGAGAATGGTGACATAAAATGAGCGATTCCTGACCCTCTCCAGCCGAGTTGACTTGATGTCATCCACCGTGGTCTCTAGATCTGGAAATCCGCTGTTGTAGGAGTGGAAACTTTTTTTTAAATGCTGCTTATTACAGGGCACATACAGGGGAATGGAGGGCACATAGCTAATGAAGCAACAATAAGAAGGAAAAAACTTAAAACATGCTAGAGAACTATAAAATGTCTCATTCATCTGTAATAAGAAACAGTTGATATTTTAAAAGTCTTTCATTTATTTTTGTAACTTGTCGAGGGGACTTAGCAGGAACAGGAAGACGGCGGGAAATGACAGAAGACCACAGAGAGCCTGGCAAAGAAGTTTTGTAAACACGCTCAGAAGTACGTGTATATCCAAGTTCGAACAAGATGGGGCCATTTTTTAATATACAATTTTATTTTGTAGTTTCTTACTGCATTGTCACTAATGACTTAAAGCACAGTGTTATTTGGCAACCGTGGGTACTTCCGAGCCCCCTAGATGGCAGCCCCCCTGCCCCCGGCTAACCCTCACCCAAGCTCTAGTCAAGGTGCCCACCTGTGTCCTGGCTGCTCAGCCCACCCTGACTGGTTCACTGGAAGGGCATCCACCACAGGCCCTTGGAAGCAGTCGTATCAGCCACTCTGCCCAAGGCAGCAATACCGGGTTAAACATACCCAAATCTCAGCTAAAGATACACCCCCAAGCCCTCCCACACCCAAAGGGACTGCCCCAAATTCAGTGACTGCCAGGAGACTATGACCAAGTCCGAAAGAAGCTCACCGTGGCATCCAAGCCCCTCTGTTATCTGTCCCGGCTGTACCATTCTGTCCTCTCTCCAGCCCCCAACGCCCTTGAACTCACATTTCCCCCCCTCCACAGTACACGCTGGCATGCCGTGTCTTCTTCTCAGAATGCCTCTCTCCTCTGGTTGACAGGTGCCCACCTTTGATAGGCCCTTGGATCAGGGCGGGGAGGAGGGGGTGGAGGCGGGGGGTGACAGCTGCTTTCAGTTTGTAGAGCACGGGCCCTTCACCGGCACCCCACCTCTGACTGTCGGCCCCGGGCTCTGTTCCTAAATTCCATTTCATCACTCTGTCTACCCTGAGACTGCTGCCCTGGACTGCTTACTGTTGCTACACATACTTGAGTTTTTTGCTTTTGTATCATTATTCGTACTCTTTCCTCCCTCCCTTCCTCTAACGGCTCCCTTTCCCTCTTTCTATCTGTTCTCATTAGAGTCCATTCTTTAAGGCCCATTTCAAATGCTGCTTTTTAACAAAGAATTTCCTAATTCCCAACCAATGTAGACTCATCTCCGTTGGATCTCCTCATTTCTTGTACTATCTAATCTTGCTCTGATGAGGTTTTTTTTCCTTGCTGGTTGAATGACAGCCTCCTGGTGGCAGAGATCGCATCTAACGCATCACTCACACCTGGGGCCATTCTTCGCACCGCGGTTGTCTTAGTTTGTATAAAATAAATGTCGCATTTTCCTGATGCCTATCCTTTATCTAGTCTTGTATATGGCTTTCTACTGGGGGGAGGAGCACCCTAAATTTAAGAACTTGAAAATTTTATTCCGACAATTGAGTACATTCTCCTTGTTGTACAAGGATGATAAATTACCACCTCACTCGTGACAAATAGTAATTTTTGTTTTTGTCCTTTTAGGGCCGCACCTGCCACATATGGAAGTTCCCAATCAGAGCCGCAGCTGTCAGGCTACACACAGCCACAGCAACATCAGATCCAAGCCATGTCTACAACCTACACCACAGCTCACAGCAACACTGGATCCTTAACCCACTGAGCGAGGCCAAGGATTGAACCCAGAGTCCTGATTGGTGCTAGTCAGGTTCGTTAACCACTGAGACACGATGGGAACGCCACTGTTTGTTCTTTTGATGGTTGTCATTTTTTGGTTGGTTTAGACTTTAAAGTAGATTTCTCTTAGTTTTTTTAGTTTCTGTTTGTTGGTTTAAACGTATGAGTAAGAACAATCCTATTTTCCCAACCTGTCACACAGGTAGAATGAGGAAGAGGGAAACGTGACTATTTTTGTGTACTTCACGTTCACTTCATTTTCAGACTGAGATTACACAGTAATAAATTATGGAAGGTGACTACTTTAATTAGTCTTTCCAAGGAGATGTTTTTTTCTGGGTTTTTAATTGTGGTCAAAAACATATAACATAGTTTTACCCTCCTAACAATTTTTCAGCATTCATTATTGTATTGTTAGGTGTGTGCACACTGCTGTATAAGAGCTCTAGAAATTTTCTGTCTTGCATGATGGAAACACTCTTTCCATCAACCTTCCCATCCCCCCCCCCTGCCCCGCCCCCTGGCAGCCACCTTCTACTTTCTGTTTTCTGTTGTTCACACTGAAATATCTTAGTTCATTCTACTTAGAAAATGTTCTCCTTTTGCTAATTACTGAGTCTTTTTTTCTCTCGTTAATAAGTAGGGAGTCCATTTTTAATCCTCTCATCTTTTCTGTCACCCCACCCAATGTTATTAAAATAATAATTCCAGGAAAAGAATGATCCTCTTCTTCTCAGGTTTTTTGGTAAGAAACAAAGCCCTTTACAGCTTATCCTTTCCCACAAGTGTGGAGTCTAGTGAGAACCGGCCTTCTGCAGTTTTGGAGCTGATTACAACTGGTTTGTTAGCTTTTATTGTGGAGTTAGACTTATCAGCCTGTCAGATCTTGAATCCTGTTTTATTTTCTAAGAATGTGACAGTGAAGGATCATTTGCAGAATATAAGAATTGCAATTATGCTTATGGTATTTACTGATTAAAGACTCTGGATCCCAATTAACTTTAACCTGAGAACTGGTTTTAATTTGACTATTTTTTTATTGTGGTAAAATAAACATACCATAAAATTTTTACCACTTTTTTTTTTTTTGGTCTTTTTGCCATTTCTAGGGCCTCTCCCACAGCATATGGAGGTTCCCAGGCTCTAGGGGTCTAATCGGAGCTGTAGCCACCAGCCTACGCCAGAGCCACAGCAATGCGGGATCTGAGCCGCGTCTGCGACCCACAGCACAGCTCACAGCAACGCTGGATCCTTAACCCACTGAGCAAGGCCGGGGATCAAACCTGCAACCTCATGGTTCCTAGTCGGATTCGTTAACCACTGAGCCACGACCGGAACTCCAAATTTTTACCACTTTTATGTACACCTTTCAGTGATGTTAAGGACCTTCACGTGGTGATGCAGTTTTCACAGCTGTCGTTCTCCGGAACTTTTTCATCATCCCGGACAGGAACTCTCTGCTATTAGCAGAAAGCGCTTAGCCCTCCTCCCACAGCCCCTGGTAGCCAGGATTCTACTTTCCGTCTCTGAATTTGATGGTTCTAGGGACCTCACATAAGAGGAAGCATACAGTATTCACTTCTTGTGTCTGGCTTATTTCCCTTAGCATCATGTCCTCAAGGTTTTTCCATGTTGTAGCATTTCAACACACTTTCTCCCTTTTAAAGGCTGAATAATGTTTTATTGCGTGTGTATGTACCGTTTTTTGTTTATTCATTCTTCCACTGATGAACACTTGGGTTGTTTTCACCTTTGGGGTGTTATGAATAATGCCATTATGAACGTTGTTGTACAAATATCTTTTAAAGTCCCAGCTTTCATGGTTTTTTGGATATATACCCTAAAATGGAAGTGCTAGATCATATGGTAATTCTGTGTTTAATTTTTTGAGGAACCATTATGACTATTTTACACAGTGGCTATAATTTTAGTTTTCAAAATCATTTAGAAATATTTTGATGAACGGGTTGAAAATTTACTAAGACTTAAAATAGTCCTTTCTCTTATTTAGAAATCTTAAAGTACTAGTTTGTCTCCCACGTGATCTTCACTTCCTACTTTTATTTACAAAAAGAGAGTTGAGTAGAGAAAGCCAGAGTACTAATTTCACAGGGTGAAAATTACCCTCCCTGATCCCAGTTTTGGGGAGGGTAGTGGTGAGTCAAACTAATACACCATTTGTGAGTCAGAAAATACTTAGCAAGTGTCTCCTTTTTACTGGGTCCTGGAACACAGCTGCTCACAGGTGACATGGCTGATACCATCGTGGAACCTGGCGTCTAGTCGTAGGCAATACAGGCTGTGAATAAGTAACAGCAGGGCCGGATATATCTGGACTCCAGCAAGTGTATTTTCTCACCTCTTGCTCATGGAAGGTGCTCGCTGGCATTTCATCTGGAAATGAGAAGACAAGCCAGGCAGGGCCCATAACCTTGAGCCCTAATCATGTTTAGTGCACATAGGACAGTGCAGTTATCCATAAATAAACGTATTTGAATACGTTATACAGTCAGCCCTCCTTGTCCGCAGGTGGTTGACGCCACCATGTGGACCCGCAGATACACAGGGCCGACTGCACCAGCCCATTGTATCATACGGGCAGAGGACTTGAGCTTCCCCGGATTGGGGTGTCAGCCAGGGTCCTGGAACCCAAACCTGCCGAGACTGAGAGTCCACTGTACACGTCAAAAATACTACCAGAATGAGTTATCAGAGAAGTTTCTTCTGGAGAAACCGTGCTGGTTGGCTTTCAGTGGATGTGAGTAGCCTTACAGTGCACAGACAAGGGAGCAGGGAGACCTCCTGGTGTGACCTGCGACCAAGAACGAGCAGGGGGTTCTTGTGCCTACTCACCACACCATTCCGTCTTAAAGTGAAGTGACCCCTCAGTCGCCTAAGTCTAGTACCTCCAGAACCTCCTGTTCACATGCCTGCAGGCCTCTCCCGGCTCAGCCTGCTGCTCCGGGCCCAGTCACTGTGGACCAGCTGCCCTCAGAGCACTTCAGCTTTTGATCTGTGCTCTCTTCATTCTCATTCACGGTTTCTCTTTCTCATTTAACCCTTGGCCTTCTTTCTGTCCCCAACTAAAAAATTCCTTCATCACTTTTACCTGTTTCCAACCTTCATCTGTCATATCTGTGTTGTGTCCCTCCAGCTTGAAGTCTTTCATTGCCCAGACGCTCCGTGAGGGCCTCCACCAGCCCAGGCTCTGCCAGTGAGCTTCCCAGCCACCTGGTAGGCAGAACCTCTGGGCACCCATATCTCAGGCAGCTCCATTCCGCTCTGCCCTCTTAAAAGAATGGCATGGCCAGTTTCCCAGGTGCCATATCAGGGCCTGTTACCATCACCTGTTTGCTGCTCACCTAGGCTAGAGACCTGATGCCTGGTCACGTGACCTTCCCCCACCCCCTCTTGGCCACATGCAGCCAGCCAGTTAGCTCTGTCAGATCCTCAGCACATCCCGTGAGAGCCCCCCACCCCTTACTTTTTATTCTTAGTCTCCTAATTTATGCTATCTTTTCTCACCTCATCTCTGCTTCTCTTCCTTCCATAATTCATCCCCATTAATGCCAAGATTGGCTGCCTAAAAACGTATTAGATCTGCAACTCCCGCTCCGAAAACTTTGAGTGCGTCTCTCCTGCCTAGAGAATAAAGTTGAATGTCCTCACGCGGTGTTCAAGGCCCTCCACCATCTGGTCCCAGCACACTTTGCTGGGTTGTCTGCTGCTCTTAGGTGTCTACTCATTCTCCCAGGCAGACCTGAAGCCTTAATTACTCTTTAACCTAGAACTGCACAGCTGGTGTTTTCATTATTAGTTAAAATATGTACTTCATTTTGGCATGTAATACAATAATTTAAACTTAAAAATAACTCCCTACTACCATGTAAACTCTTTGATGGGAGAGCTATAGCTTATTTATTTTTATATCCTCCCCCTAAACCTTGCACATAGGAGATACCTATTAATAGTTTATTTAAATAATTGACAAAAACTAGGGTTTAGAGAAAATGTGAAAGCAATAAGAAATTCAAATTGGACTTCCCATCGTGGTGCAGCGGAAACGAATCCGACTAGGAACCATGAGGTTGCGGATTCAATCCCTGGCCTCACTCATTGGGTTAAGGATCTGGTGTTGCCATGAGTTGTGGTGTGGGTCGCAGACGCAGCTCGGATCTGGCGTTGCTGTGGCTCTGGTATAGGCCGGCGGCTGAAGCTCCGATTAGACCCCTAGCCTGGAAACCTCCATATGTCGCAGGTGTGGCCCTAAAAAAAAAAGACAAAAAAAAAATTCAAGTTTTCTTCAAATGCTTAAAGTAGGTATGAATAGACTAGTGAGAGGGAAAAGAAGCAGGTGGGGACCATCACAACTACTGTGTCTGTTTGAAATAGCACCACGTCAAGTAAGTTCCAATGGTGTACTCTCGAAATGACCAGGGAGCATACCATGATGATATTTCAACATGATGATTTCTTATTAATTCATGATTATATCTGGATGCCCTCTAAGTGCCAGATACTGTGTGAGTCATCAGAGAGAGAAAGGGAAGCAAAACACTGCCCCTCCTATCTAGGTATTTGTTAAAGAAATCTTTAGAGTAGGTCGTCCTCAGCAAACAGATACCCTTCTCCCTGATTTGAAAGGGAGGCCCGTGGTTGGTTGTTCAGGCTGTCCGGCCTGGCCTTTGCTGACATTTAATAAGGGATAAAACTGAATTTTGAATCTAAGAAAAAGAAGTAATTCTAGCACATCAGTAAGTACTATGGTAGATAGATCGATGTGGATGTATTCATAGAGATAAATAAAAGGGAAACCAGGATAACAGGAGGTAGAAAATAAAACTTTTTTTGCCCCCCAAGAATATACTGTGTGTGTGTGTGTGTGTGTGTGTGTGTGTGTGTGTGTGTGTAAAAAGCAGAAAAAAGAATCAGGATTCTTTGGAGTTCCCTTGATGGTACAGTGGGTTAAGTATCCAGCATTGTCTCAGCTGTGGCATAGGTTTGATCCCCGGCCCCAGAACTTCCGCATGCCATGGGCATGGCCAAATGAAAAAAAAAGCATTGAGATTCCTTGTACTGAAGGCTACTATACTTTTTTCTTTAGCAGTATTAAAAAAATGTTATATAAATATATCCGTATAGTAGTCTTTTCAGCTACTTTCTCATCCCTTCTGGAAACCTGCTTCGTGTTCTCTGTCCCTATATTACCTGACTGCCAGGCTGCTTCAGGGTTGATCTGATTGTCTACTTTTTACAGATGAGGAAACTGATATGCAGAAGCAACAGTAAGGTCGAGGCCTTAAAACTAGTATATGACAAGCCAGGGTTCAAACCCCAGTCTGTGGGTGATTCTAAAGCCTGTGATCTTTCTTATATGTTTCTACTGTGTTTCTATGATGTTCTGAGAATGGTGATCAGGTCTTCAACTTCGCCAGTGTTTATTATGAAAGAAAATGTTGACCTACAGAGAAATTCCAAAAGCAACACACTCAAAACCAGAATAAAGATTTATAATGGTTACTGCTGGATCATTAGTGATAGTTTTAACACGTATTATTCACAGAAGAGATTTGGATGACTTGGGGTTCGATGTGATTTCATTCGATATCTTTTCTGTTGTTGTTGCTTTTTAGGGCCGCACCTGAGACATATGGAGGTTCCCAGGCTAGGAGTTGAGTCAGAGCTGTAGCCACCGGCCTACATCACAGCCACAGCAACACAGGATCTGAGCTGCATCTGCGACCTACACCACAGCTCATGACAACGTCGGATCCTTAACCCCTGATCGAGGCCAGGGATCGAACCTACAACCTCATTATTTGTAGTTGGATTCATTTCCGATGTGCCACGTGCGCCACAACAGGAACTCCTCATTCGTTATCTTAAATCTTACGGCAATGCAGGCAGAGGCTATGAAGCACTGTAGGTTGAGGAACTGTAACAACCAACAGCCCTTTCAGGTTGTCAGTGCCTCTAGTCCCGTCTCCTTTGTGTTCATTTCTGACCAGGCTTCTTTGATTACTGGTGAATAGCTTCAGTATTGTCTTTTTTTATTGTGCCTTTGTAGTTTTCTCAGTATCAAAGGATGAAAAGAAAAAGATGCTGAAGTGTTGATCAGTGAAAAGAATTTTTCAGACATGAAGACCTTCTGAATACTATTGCTCTGTATTCAGAGCATTCACATTTTTCCAAGAGGCAGATGAGCGACATAAAATATACAGGAAATATATCATGAGTTCACATTGTATACTTTCAGAGGCAGAGTTTCCACTAAGCCAGTGAAGATTAAGATTCAGGGGACTTGGAGTTCCCTGGTGGCTCAGAGGGTTAAGGAGCTACTGTCACGGCAGCAGCTTGGCATGAGTTTAGGCCCTGGCCTGGAAACTTCCACATGATGCGAGTATGCCCCCCCCCACCCCCCCAGAAAAAAGATTCGGGGCCTCTTCCTACACTGGCCCTTATGAGGTCATGTTCTAGATGGGGAAACTGCATTTGGGTCAGGAAGCACCGCTTCATAAGCATTTCAGATAATTGTCTAAAGACATCTCAGAAAAAGAAATGTGAATAATCTTCTTCAAAGCTCTATTATCTACTGTCTTTTTTCTTATTCTCTGTAAAGAAGAATAAGCATTATACCTAATTTTGTATTCTTAAAGAAATCCCTTCCCTCTAATTGTATAAGCTTCAGGCCCTACAAAACAGATCCATCCCTGTGTATCAGCAGTTGTCGTATACATTAGGTCTACAGCGGAGGAGCCATCTGCTACCATGATAACGAGAGCTCGTGCATGCGCAATGCTGACTTTTCCAGGCACTACCATTCCCACCACCCATCATCGTCCCAGCTCATCCCTGCAGCCCTCTGCAGGCTAGGGCTCGTTATTAACTCCTTTTTACAGAAGAGGAGCCTAGGGCTTAAGTGAAATTGGTGAGACTGGCATGCCAATCCAGGTCTCTGCTAAACTCCAAAGCCAGTGTCTCCCAGGGGAGGAAAGGGATAAAATGAACGTGTCACCCCGCTGTTTACTCTTGTTTTTATCTGCCAGTGGGAAGATGTCGTTATGAGTGAATTGGATACGCTGTTATCAATTGAATTTAAGATCTGCTGAGACATCATGGCTTACTTATTGGGAAGAATAGTTTTTGCAGCTTCTATTTCAAAAGATGCTGTATACTTACACGGTAGCTCTACTCTTTCTGTCAGGGGAAAAAAAATGATAAAAGATCCCAAGCAAGTGGAAAGTTGCTGTCTAGGCCAAAAAAGACTTCTTGGTATTTAGCCAGAAAATTGGATACCAAGCTTGTTTTAGAACATTCACTTTGTTGCCCCGGTGTGAGCAGATGAGGAATTGTTCTGTCAGAGAGAATGTTCATCATTTTCTCTGCCCACCTTATTTGTGCAGTGTAACCTCGAGATAAACGACACTTCTGCTGTTAAGGTGTACATTTCAGGGAGAGGATTGGGAGCGAAACAGACTTTATTGACAGTCTCTGTGACCAGCCGTACTCATCAAGTTACTGACCAGAAGCAAAGCAAAAGGCTTTCATACAGGGAACCGAACCTGGCTGTATTCAAGACTACCTAAAGTGTGTTTTTTAACTTGTGTGTTCTGCAATAGAAGAGTGTGTGATGCAGACATCCCCCTGGAAACTTGATTTTATTAGATGTCAGGTATTTAATATTTTAGAAATCTGTAGCTGTTTGAAAGGGTTCTTTTGCCTTGTGTTTCTCATTTCTGTCATTTTGAACAAAAGAAAGCCTCAATTCAGCATGGTCATGTAAGAAAAATAATATTGATCGTATTTCTCAGGAAAATACAATCCTGAAAAGAGAGAAAAATTGTTCATTAAAATGGACTTGGGGAGTTCTTGTTGTGGTTCAGTGGTAATGAACCCGACTAGGATCCTTGAGGACATGGGTTTGATCCCTGGCCTTGCTCAGTGGGTTAAGGATCCAGCCTTGCTGTGAGCTGTGGTATAGGTCGCAGGTCGCATCCTATGTTGCTGTGGCTGCAATGTAGGCCAGCAGCTGCAGCTCTAATTTAACGTCTAGCCTGGAAACTTCCATATGTTGTGGATGCGGCCCTAAAAAGCCAAAAAAAGAAAAGAAAAAAAGGGACTTAGATTCTGTTCCTACAGTATTAGAACCTTAATCGCCTACAATAGATTTAGACTCCTTTGGGGCTTATTGGTTTTGGAAATAAGACATTCTGTCTTATGGAAGAAAAGTGAAGTGAATAATGTCGGTTCTTGCATGGCATTGCTTCCCATATTCATGACTGATTCACCCCCTCGGGGCTGGATGCTGGGCATTCCGGAATCCCCAAGCCATTTGGCGGAGTCTGTGTCTTCTCAGTAGAGTGGTGATTCCTTATTTAAGCCTGCCTCCCTTAGCAGGGTAGACACATACCACCGTTCTCTAAGGGTCGAAGTTTCATATGTATCTTACCATAGTGGTAAAGGGAAAAAAGGAAAGGAAAACAAGAAAGCAAGCCCTCTTGGAATTACTGTGAATATTCTTTATCACCCCACAATTAAGTTCACCTTCTTAAGAGCTTTTCTTCTTTTGATAGAGTATCTTCGATTTATAGATCTTTTATGTCAGATTAGGGAAAAAAACATGAGTACATTTTATTAGGAATATATTGTTAGAGAACTAAAATTGTCGGAAGTGATTTTTTTTTTTTTTTTTAATTTTAGGGCCGCACCCAAAGCATATGGAGGTTCCCAGGCTAGGGATCGAATTGGAGCTGCAGCTGCCAGCCTACACCACAGCTCACAGCAACACCAGATTCTTAACCCACTGAGCGAGGCCAGGGATTCAGCCCACAACCTCATGGTTCCTAGTCTATTTGTTTCCACTGCGCCACAACGGGAACTCCAGAAGTGAAATTATTTTCGTGTTTGATTGTACAGGTATGTGTCTCATGCGTGGTTGGATTATTCTTTTTTCCCCTACTTGCCATTGCCTTCTTAAGAAAGAAACACAGAGTATCCTCAAACCCGAAAAACCATGTTTTCCTCTAAGATTTATTTGTAATTTAATTATTTAGAATAGAGAATATTTCAAAACAATACAGTTTTTTTGGTGACGAGATTCCTGGACCAGTTCCATAGAGCCTATTATAATCAGTAATGCTTCTAACTAGAATAGTTCTTAATATACAGCGGTGTTCAGATGGTGTAGTGCTAAATAGGATACAAATTCTTTCAGAGGCATCGCTGTGTTTACTGCAGTCTTTTCTTTCTGTCATATGTCATTTCAAGTACAGATAACTCTCCTATGGGACTCCATGGACATTACTGATTTGAAAAAAAAAAAAGAACGCTCTTACCCCAAAAGGTGGGAACCACTGGCCCAATGTTGATTCCAGGGCGAGGCACTGTAGAGGCCAGTCGGACAACACATCCTTGTATTTCCTGGGATTTCCAGAAACCTGGAGTATGGTCTCCTCTCCTTTTTGCCCTGATAGGCCCTCTTGGACGCCTCACTCTCCAGGCTTCCACTTGCCAAGACTCTTAGGAGCGAGCATAGTTCCCGAAGGGCAGGCTCATGGTAGCAATGGGCAGCCTCAGACACGGGTGTGTGAGCGTGAGCGTCTGAAAGCCAGGGGCTCCTGCAGTCCTGAGCGGGCGGAGTAAACCAGAGAGGGGGCCAGGGTTATCTTCGCCTCACCTGCTGCCCACTGGTTTCCTCTCACGCTCTCTTCCTTTCTGCCAGGACTTTTTTTTCCATCTCCCCTGATCCACTGCAGCACACAGTTCAGGTTTTTATGTACACTTCTTGTCTTTGAAGCAAGTGTTCAATCCTGGAATTATTTAGCTAGTTGAAACAGATAAAGTGAAAATAACAAAGGAAAAGTCACAAACGTTCAGGAAGTCGTTAAAGCTCATAATAAATTGTGATCCAGATGTTCTTTGAAATATAAATGAGGCTGTATTTCAATCTTTTGTCTGTCTTCCCAATCTCATTGTCAGTCTTTAGGAATCCCTCCATGTGTCTCTTTTGATCCTGTGGGAAGTACTTGTGGGGGCCCCTGCACTTAACCCGCACGTATCCGTATGTCTGTGTCTCCTTCTCTCTCTTTTCTCTCTTTTCATAAATTCTGTTTCAAGAGACAGGGACCATATAGATAAATGGTGGGTCTTAAGTTGCATGAAGAAGTGATATATGGCTCATCAATATGGTGGCTCATGGGGTTGAAGATCCAGTGTTGCCACTACTGTGGCACAGGTTCAATCCCTAGCCCCGGAATTTCCACATGCCATGGGTGCAGTCAAAAAAAAGAAAAATTTGTTTTTAGAGGAGACATACTAAGTGGGGGAAAGCCACCTGTGCCTGTGGAGAGGCGAGTACTGAAGCAGATCCCATTACCCGACTGATGAGGGGGGTGCCTGAGATTTTGGGTCCCTACTTAGTGGCTTCAAAGCAATAGCATTTTAACCTTTGCTAACCATCTTCTCAGTACAGTCATTACTCCAAATTATGGGAATATATTCACTGCCCATCCATTGCCTATAAGGATACAATGTACAATGACCTATTTTCATATTTTTAAAAAACACATATTACGAGCAGATTTTGACCCTCAGGGAAGCAGTAGGGAGAGGTCATCAGGAACGTCACAAATTATGGACGCAGCGGCAGGATCTGTGAAAGTGTGCTCGTGCAGTCACAGTGCTGTGTTGCTCAGTGTGTTTTCTCCTGTTCCGTCCACCGCTTAGCCCCCAGAGTAACCCTTGACTTTAGAACCACTGTACCCCTCCCCAGTTTTTCTCTTTGATAATATAGTCACTCTGACTGTTCGTCTTCTCCCAACTTTCTTTGACTCTGCATTCTTATCACATAGGTAGTTGATTATGGTAATTCCCCTGTGTTGCCGCTCTTCTGTATACTAATCTGAGGAGCCTTTTAGATTCTTTCTATGTACTATGCTTAATCCTCCTCTTTGGGAATCGAGGTTTCAAAATTGAGCTCTTAGTTTTCGTATTGGAATAAGTAAAAGAAACAACCTGCACAGGCATGTGTTGTAGCTCCACTCTTAACTCAGTGATTCATACTTTTCAGAGGGCAGATACATGACCCATCTTATAGACACCGTTGTAGTTAAGTGACTGTAGGTTTTTCTCTTTTCTGTGTATCCAGTGGATTTCCTTGGAAAATTTGACAGATTATTTTTATTCCTGAAGAGTATGCACTCAGCCTGAATTTTTGAAACCTTTAAGTTCAGGTTCCTTGGCAATTGGGTTTATCCAGAGAGGCGGATATAAAAGATCATTAGCCTTCTAGTTTTTATTTTCTGAAGTTCTTTTGAACTGCTACACTTCAGAGAACTGATTAGGCCCTGTTAGCATCCTGAGGTGTGTGCTTTGTTCCTGGTGTGTTGATGGAAGTTTATTTTGAGTTAAGTAATCAGCTCTTGCTATGTTCAGTCTCTGATGAAAGCATTCTTAGTGAAATCTCAGACAATTAGTCTCTCTTCATTCTGCATCTGGATCATTGCTGTATTGTGAACTTTACTCTCCAAATAAGCTGAATTGTCCAGCTAAGTAAATAAAAAACCTTCTAATACTTACAGATTTTTAAATTTCATATTTATTTTATTGCATAAATCCTCAACACTTTAAAGAGACCATCTGTTCACCCCATCTTAGCACTTGGCTTCACTGTGGCAACATGCCTTTAACACACACAGGAGAGCAAGCCTTGTTTTTCTGATCTTTGCATCCTCGCTATCTAATACCGTGTTTATGTTTCCTTTAAAAAATGAAACACTGCTTTTTTAAAATCAAAATTACAAATAAAAATTGGGAAGTAAAGTCCCTTACACCATGTATCTGTGTGCTTGGAGGTGATCCCATGTAATCCAGCCAGAACATTTGAGAGTTCTTTCCATTTCTTTCTCAAGTGTGGATCAGTTCAACTCACTTTTATGGAGTTCTGCATGGGTCAGCATGGACCATGCAAAGTTGACAGGGATACAAAGATGAAAAATACAGCCCCTGGCTCCAGGACTCCACAGTCTTGGAATTCTGAGGAGATGCAGATCAAATCAAATGATTTCCATATGGTGTAGTAAGTGATATTATGGCTGTGTTATGGAGGAACAGAGGGTTTAAAAATATATATATATATATATATTGGCTCCCTTGAGATTCCAGAAAGGTCTCCTGAAGGAAATAACACCTGGGGCCAAGAAGACCCCAGTCCTATCCCGTAAAGGTAGTGGCATGCAAGAGCCCAGCAATGCCTGGCCTGCTCTTTTGGAAACACCCCAGTTGAACTGGATTTTCATTTGTCATATTTCCCTGCTTGGCTGGTCCAGAGAGATAAGAAACAGGTGTTTCCCATTTAGGAGACACAACTGTTGGCCCCCCAAAAAAGGCAGCATATTTTAATATTTTAAAAAGAAACTTGGAGTTCCCGTCGTGGCTCAGTGGTTAACAAACCTGACTAGGATCCATGAGGTTGCGGAGGTTGCGGGTTCCGTCGCTGGCCTCGCTCAGTGGGTTAAGGATCTGGCGTTGCCGTGAGCTGTGGTGTAGGTTGCAGACTTGGCTTGGATCCCATGTTGCTGTGGCTGTGGCGTGGGCTGGAGGCTACAGCTCTGATTGGACCCCTGGCCTGGGAACCTCCATATGCCGCGGGTGTGGCCCTAGAAAAAGACAATCAATCAATCAATAAATAAATAAATACTTAAATTTGGTAACGTACTCCTCTTTTATCCCAATGAAAATTAAAATTTATGTTTCGAGGAGTTCCCATTGTGGCTCAATGCTAAGGAACCCACTGGTAACTATGAGGATGTGGGTTCACTCCCTGGCCCCACTCAGTGGGTTAAGGATCTGGCATTGTCGTGAACTGTGGTGTAGGTCGTAGGCATGGCTCGGATTGGTATTGCTATGGCATAGACTGGAAGCTGCAGCTCTGATTCAACCCCTAGCCTAGATGTGCGGCCCTTTTTAATAGAAAAAAAAAAAAAGATTTATGTTGTCAATGTTACCATAGATAACTGGAGAAATGTTATTACTGTTAATACTAACATTGATTTTTTTAAATTTAAATTTATTGGTAGAAAAACCATAGAGATGATAGTAAATTTAATTCATTAACAGCAGTGTCTCAAGATAACTTCAATAAAATATCCTCTTGTAAGTTTCTGATTTAATTTCTGTTTTATCACAAAGGGATGTAATTTTCTTTTCGTAGAAACTTGTCTATTTCTTTTCATTTGACTTAGCTTTACGAAACATGAATGAATTCACATTTTTCTTTATTATATAGTTACCTATATTAAATTATTTAAAGTAGTTTTTATTTGTAAACAGGTTTATTGGATTTTTTGCAGGACCGCTTGTAATTAGAAATGCAGAATAATAATACTGCTTGGCGCCTTTCTTCTGCGGCACCCAGAGCGCCTCACATACGTTATCTTATTAAGCCTCCTAACATCCCTGTGAGGCAGGGGCATTTTGCAGGCGATTATGGATTGCTTTGCTGAATCAGCACAGCTTTATGATAAGCTTGGAAAAGATTGAGGTCATGTACTGACTTGCTTTCAGGAAACCCCGTATGCAGCCAACCATTTTCCTTGGCAGGAGGGGGGCGACCACTACCACCAGTCTAGTCTCGGGGAAACCCACTGTCCACTGATGCAATTAAGAAAAATTTTTTGGAAAGGGCAAATCCAAGATAGTACATTGCCCCTCCGCCAATTCCGAGGCAGGTGAATTCCATAGGTAAGGCATGAACACGGCCGGCTTTATATCTGAGAAGAAAGGCTGCCTCACTCTTGTCTTGGCTCTCAGAATTGGACCTGCCCACTTGTCATGTGTATTCATCAACTACTCATCTCCATCACCTGGCAGGCAGGATTTCCAAAAAGAGGTTTTTGGAATTCACACTGTTCATCTGTGTTGACACTAAGCCTGTTTCAAAACACCATTGGGTAGAACTTTTGTGAAGTCTAAATGGCAGCATAACGGAAGCTTAAGATAATTAAAATTGAAAATAGGAAGAATACATTTTATGATGATTTTATTTCACTATTTGAAGGGTTGTTGAATGGTGGGGCAACTTATCTCTTACAGCTAATATATGTAAAACAAAACTAATTTAAGCTAATGTGAACCAGTTAATTTGATAGGGAGTAACTTAATTACTATTATGCTTCATATTTATAATTAGATAGTTAATTTTGATATATGCCATGGCCTGTAAGGATGATCGTAATTAACTTCCTGAGGATTTTTTTTTTTAATCCATGTGATAGCCATGGCACTCACTGTGTATATCTTTCCATTGTGGCTTAAACTTTTCCATAACTTTTATTAGAGAACAAAATTCTCAGACTTTAGGATGTTTTTTAAAAATTTCTTGCGGGAGTTCCCATTGTGGCTCGGTGGTTAACAAATCCAACTAGGAACCATGAGGTTGCAGGTTTGATCCCTGGCCTTGCTTACTGGGTTAAGGATCCAGCATTGCCGTGAGCTGTGGTGTAGGTCACAGACACGGCTCAGATCCCACGTTGCTGTGGCTGTGGCGTAGGCTGATGGCTACAGCTCCTGTTGGACCTCTACCCTGGGAACCTCCATATGCCGAGGGAGCAGCCCTAGAAAAGGCAAAAAGACAAAAAAAAAATTTCTTCTGAGTGGATTTGACTGCTTAATTAGTCTTTGTATTGAGAGCATGTTAACATATAAAATCCAAGAGAATTACTAAATTACTAGTGGTATCATGCAATTTTTTCCCTTAGCTTACAGAACTTGCTCAAGGATGACAGGCCCATGTGTTTAGAAAGGAGAGAATTATAGAATTATTTAGTCAGGATACCAAATTTAGGGGTTTTGTAAATGTCAGCTTTTGTTCATTTCACCTTGACCTTGTCATGCAAATCGTGGTCACCTCTCGTCCCCACTTTTGCTGGGCTTCCAAACCCGAAGACATGGCAGTCTGTGAGGCCTTTGCCTCTCGCTCGCCGCCTGGGGAGGTATGTCAGTTTCTGGGTGAAGCTGACCCTGATCTTCTGTACACAGAATTGCCTCCTGCTGTAAACCATTGCAGAAGCCTGGAGGACAACTCCGTGCCTCTCCTGCCTAAACTGGAGATCTCATTCATGCCCAACAGTATTTAAAGGGTCACTTTAAAGAGGTATTATGAAACATGGGAACTACTGAATGGATATCTGCCAGGAACTCTTTGCCTAGAATGCCTTCTCAGTTTAGGAGGCTGTGATGATTATGAGGAAACGTCACATTGTAGAAAATTAGGGAGATCTGCTTTGGGATTATTTCCCAAGTACTTCCCTGTCGTTTTCACTTCGTCCTCGAAGTACAGCGATTGTCTGCCACAGTCAGACAGAGTTTGGGTACGTGTATTGAAAATCTGCAAATATGTAACTTTATGATTTTTTTTATCATCGCCATCATTTTGAGCATGTGCCAGCACACCATTATGGTATTGAATTTTTATGTGCTTTCCTCATTTTTTCAACTCATGACACACTAGTGCTCATTCATGACAGGACACAGGATGCAAGGAGGCCTCCAAGACTGGTGCTTGGCCTCATTTCCTCACAGTGACTTAGGAAGCCACTGTCACTGTGGCAGGTGTCAACTGAATGTTTGTGTCCCCCCACCCCGCAAATTCACACGTTGAAGCCCTAACCCCCAACGTAATGGTCTTTGGAGATGGGGCCTTTGGGAGGTAAATTAGGTTGGGTCATGAGGGTGGGGGGTGCTCACCATGGGAGCAGTGGCCTAATAAGAAGAGAAGGAGGTTTTTCTCCCTCTCTCCCTGCACACAAAGAAAAAGCCCCGTGAGGACACAGCAAGAAGTCAGCCATCTACAGGCCAGGAGGAAATCTCTCACCAGGA
This sequence comes from Phacochoerus africanus, assembly GCF_016906955.1. NCBI lineage: Eukaryota > Metazoa > Chordata > Mammalia > Artiodactyla > Suidae > Phacochoerus > Phacochoerus africanus. Next base: position 65,414,512 of record NC_062549.1, read on the forward strand.
ACTGAATTGGTGAGTCTGTTGATCTTGGACTTACCAGCCTCCAGAACTGGGAGGAATAAACCTGTTGTTCAGGCCAAAAGAAGAAGAAATACACAAATACAATCAGGATTCTCTTTGTTGTGTAGGCAAACCTTACGTTAAAAAATTCTGTAGTGGTATGTATTTGGCCCTTCAAAGTAAGTCAGATCCTTCTTTGACTTCAGATGTGATCTTGCCAATTGAAGATGCCATCCTCAGGTGACAGCTCTTCCCTGTAAGAGGGCCCTGGTGATCTTAGTGCAGAGGATGAATCCTTCATAACAGCTCCAGCCTTCACTCCACCTGGCCGGCACTGAGCACTGCACTGGTGCTGGAGTCCAAGTTCATAAAGACCAGGACCATTTTGAGATTAGCAAGGGGTACCCACACTTTGATACGTAAAAATGTGAGTTCAAAACTGTTTCAAGTATTTGTTTTTTTTTTGTTTTGTTTTGTCTTTTCAGGGCCACACCCGCAGCACATGGAGGTTCCCAGGGTTTAGGGGTCTAATCAGAGCTATAGCTGCCGGCCTACACCACAGCTACAGCAATGAGGGATCTGAGCCACATCTGCAACCTACACCACAGCTCACAGCAATGTGGGATCCTTAACCCACTGAGTGAAGCCAGGGATCGAACCTGCAACCTCATGGTTCCTAGTCTTGGATTTGTTTCCGCTGCGCCATGATGGGAACTCCAAAACTGTTTCAAGTATTTGAATAAAATAGATTAAACTTCTGTTTGTGTGTTATATAAAAATGATACTTGGTGTAGTTTTTCCCACAAAAAAATCTGTTTTGGAGAACATAGACCTTCTGACAGGTAAGCTCTTCTCAGACCTGGGATTGTACACTTCTCTCGCTGCCTTTTCTTCCTGAAGCCCTGGAGAATAAACATGGGTACCTTTCCACAAGCACAGTGGCTCTGGAATAAGTTTATAAAATTTTTAAGGTTCATATTTGTGTTGTGTGTGTTTTTAACTATTAGGTAGACTCATACATAGTTCCTAATTGGTTAAAGGACAGAAATACTAAAAAAGTCTTTTCTGAACCAGGCAAAGCATAAACTCACAGAGAAAAACTAATGAAAAACAATCAAGAATGATGACTTTAGGGTCACTGGAAATGATGAACTTTGCATGTAGTAATTATTCAGAGCACCTGAAATGGACTTGACCCTACCTACTGCCTTAATAGTCACTTCTTTTCTTCCCAAAAATGCACATGGGAACTACCTAGGTTTTATGTCTTAGTAGTAAACCTGCTGTGTTGATCTAGACAGAACCTTATTTTTTTAGAGATTTTTGCCTCTAGGAGGTTTAGTGGTTGAAGATGGTGAGGTTTTCTGGAGCTGTGTCGTGTGCCCTGTGACCTTGGGAGTAAGCCCTGGGTGCCCTGAGCCTATTCCCTGCCCACAGAGAGGGCTCCCCTGGGACACTGCACTCACCTTGCAGTCCCCGCCTTTGTTCTGGTGAATCCTGGTTGCTTTGACCCCTTGAGTGTATGCCTCCGCTCAGTCGCCTTCCGAGCTTGGCCAACACTGTGGTACTACATAGGTTTGTGCTGAGTTCCTGAATTGTTACCCTCGCTATGCTGTCTCTACTGCAAGGATGTGATTTAACATAATTTAATGTCTCGGGTCTCCAAATTGGATGATTCCAAGTTCTGTTATCAGCTTCTTGCACTGGGTGCTTTCAGTTGGAAACACCTGCTTTTTTGTTAAAACGCCTGCCCGGGGGTCCTCCTGTGATTGCTCTGGCAGAGGCGCACGTGAGCTGCCGGGACTGGATGGAGGAGGCAGAAAGGCCCGGAACTGCGGCCTCCCTGTGGGGTTGTTGGGATCACGGGGGAGGAGAGGTGTGTCTGTACATCTAGCTGTTCTGTCTCTTCATGAGGCACAGGTGTCAGGTCTGCGTCTGCAGAGAAAAACTGGAAGGAAAACCTGTCCAGATGGGAGAGAGAAAGCCAGCAGGTGGGACACACAGACCATAAAGCCAATTGGAGCAAGAGGCCTGGTGGGGGTGGGGCACAGGGGGCAGAGGAGGGGCCGGGGTCCCTGTGATGTCTCCCACTGAGGTAAAGGGAGGCTTGCCAGTGGCTCCGAGGGGTGGAGGCAGCCAGGACGGATCAGGGAAGGCCGAGGGACTGGCCCTCCATTTCTCCTCCGCTCCCCCCCCCCCAGCCCTTTCTACCCCGAGCCTTTGTTGGCCACTTTCATGGTGGGAAGCTTCCTGGCAGTCACCCGGTGTCCAGAGTTGCATAAGATCAGCATCTCCAGGGATTTCGGCCCTCTTCTGCCCAGCCTGCTTTCCAGACCATGCTCAGGCCATGACCTTCCCCTTGGAGGCTGGGGCTGCCCCAGCCCACTGGTGGGAAGAACAAGAAATCTGATGAAGCAGCCTGGGTCCCTGGGCAGATGGGTGGTTTGTAGAAATCTACCTGGATCTGTTTATAATTTCTGAAGAGCTGAGAGTGACTGGAAAATTCCCAGAGTTAGATAAAAACTCCCCTGATACCCAAACAACCTTTTTTTTTTTTTTGAGCAGTTGTAGCTTCCTGAATGATACCTAATTGAATAGAGTTGGTCTATTTTTGTTTCTCTTCATCTCTCAGGTGTAGAAGGAGTATCGGTGACCTTTCTTCCCAGGAGTGGTCCCTCCTAACCACCGTGGGAACTTTCCTGATGCCCTTGGCACATATGCTCTGACCTTCTCTCTCATCCCTTTTCTGTTCTTTTCTTTTCTTTCAAATAAAAGTCTTATTTTAGGATAGTTTTAAACTTTCAGAAAAATGGCGAAAATAGCACAGAGAGTTCCCATATACCCTGTCCCTGGTCTCCCCATCCACATCTTAACATGACTACAGTAGCACATTTGTCACATTTCAGGGACCAATATTGATACATTATTATTATTAACTAATATCTATATTTTATTCAGATTTTCTTTTTTTATTATAGTTGATTTACTTTGTTCTGTCAATTTCTGCTAAAGATTGTTTTTCTCATATTATCTCCTATCATGCTCTGTCACAAGTGAGTGGATATAGTTCCCTGTGCTGTACAGCAGGACCTCATTGCCTATCCATTCTAAATGTAGTAGTTTGCATCTACTGCCCCCAAACTCCCCATCCATCCCACTCCCTCCATCTCTCATCCCTTTTCTACTTTAATAGACTACAAAAATCAGTCTGAGAATAAACCTCCAGTATGTTAGGTACGCAGTGAAGTTCTTCAGAACAGATCCCTCTGAAGAGGCATTTATGAATTTTAGATTCCGTATATCCTGACTTTCAGCTCCAGGTGTAACAAAGTATTGAGCCCCTACTAGGTGCCAGCCGGTGTAGCCAAGGAGCCAGCCATGCTATAAAAGGGACACATTGGTCATCTCCCAACACTTGGGAACATGACTAGGGGGAGAGAGGCACCAGACTTTGCAGCAATGAGAGGGGCTTAGCTTGATGGTTGTGAGCTTCTGGAACGGTGATGGGGTCTTCAAGAGAATGGGTAGAAGGGCATCTGCGCAAATGAAGCAGGTGGAGAAAATACTTGAAATCTTCAAACAGAAATATGCCTTCAGGGAAGTAATAGATCTTTCTAGGGTGTAAGATAGGATTGTTAGGAGATGTTTTGCTGTGCTAATAAACAATAATGATTTGCAAGATAAAATATGCTATCTAGACCAAAGTCTTTAAGGATTTTAGAAACAATGTTTCATGTAATTTCCATATTTTAACATATTCATTAGAAACTTTATATGCTCCTGTAGCGTAGTCTTGCTGGCATTGCTTGAGTTAACATGATTGTTGGAGAGAAATAGAGCATTCTTATCGTTTGGTCTTTTCGGGGGTGGCTGCCCTTAAATATCGTGACTTAGTCCTGAATTTGAACCCCACCTCACTTCTCATTTCTTTTATGCCTACTAATTTTTTTTCTCCCTTCATGTCGTCTCAGTCTCACCTGTCAGCCTTCTAAACAAATTATGATGCCTCCATTTCCTTATTCAGATAATTCATAAAGCCTTAGCTAGCAGTGCCCGATGTATTAGATTTAACTCTGAGTAAGCAGTTCTCATGTTCTGTTTTGCCTTCATCTCTTAATACTCCATTGCTGGAGAAGATGCAGGCAGAGACTGCCATTCTCACGCTGGAGAATGAAGGACCCCTGGCGGCCTTGGTTTAATGACGTGGGCCTGTGGCCTTGCAGTTGATTAACTTGCAGTATTTCTGAAGCCATATTTCCACAAATTTAAACAAGATTCCTTTTACTGCTGATGTGGTTTACTGTGTGTCTGACTTTTCTTCTTTCCTTCTGTCGTCTGTCTTTAAATTTAAGCTCCTACATCATAGACATAGTTAAATTATGTAAAAGAAAGAGATTTTGGACAAACTGTTCTATACTGGCCTTGCTGACTACACTTGATTATCCACTGTGTGTTTTACCTGTCAGTGCATTGAGTGTGGATAGGTAACTGTGAAGTGGGGCACTGAATAAAATGGTGCATTGGTCCTAGCAGGTTCAGGGACAAGCTAGAGCATCTTCTACCATTATACCCAGAATCTTTTCTGGTTACTGTTTTCCCTCTTGATGCATGTAACACATTAACTTTAAAAGTAGGGTCTGCATGTTTCAAGCTTGTGGCATGCTGGTGGATTCTGTGTAAGAAATCATGCCTTACCATTGATGAAAATGAAACCAAGCCGGTTGCTTTCTCTGAAGCAGAGAGGAAGAGGGTTTTGCTGGGGGCAGGTTCATTTTTGCTGTTATTTCATGCTGAAGGGAAACCATGATGTGTTAACTCGAAGCTCGAAGTCAGAAAGAGAGGCGACTTGGAGCCGAGGTCCCTCCCACTACCCAAGAAAATGCAGCTGCGTGTTTTTAATATGCACGGCAGGAGATTTCAGCAGCCTGATGATATATAGTGCATTAATGTTGAAAAGATAAACACATTTGGAGAGCACAGGAAGGGCCTTGTGTTTTTATGTTAGCAGAATGCTTCCTAATGAATAAGAATGTGCTGCTGGCTTCACAGAGCCAGATGGCAGCTTTTCTAATTTTAGTTGGGTGCAGATGTATAATTCTCTGGTTTTACCTTCTAGAACCTTTGAGATGCTACAGAACTTTTCCTGTAATATTTTATCTATAGTGCTTGGCCAGAAACAGCCTGTCATTGTCTCAATGACTTCTTTGCTCTGAGAGGGTCCCAGTGCTGCTGGGTTTGACAGTCACATCCAGTTCCTAAATGCAGGAAAAGATGGAAATCATACGTGTATTCCCACTGGAGTCTTAAAATTTGTTGTGAAGGTGATTAGACTTGTGTTTGACGTCAGTCTGCTGAAAAATTGATAGGTATCTGGGTGAGTGGTTTTACTCCTTTTGGAGTGGTGGAATTAATTCTAAAACCTGCATAAATTATCAGGTTCTGTTTTAGTTAGTCAAAGATTCTAATACTTTAAATAATACCGCTTCAGTAAAAGCAACTATCCTCATGCTTGACCAAACCTCGAAACAGCTTGTAAACTCTTACTTGTTACACAACCGGGAGGTCTAGACATGGGCACTGTTCACGTCTTTTCTTTATATGGGTGTAAAACTAAACACCTTGGTGGTGATCTTTCAGTAGACGCATTTTTGCAGAATGAGTGATTGACATTTGTTTAAATTCTGACTTTTTAACAATAATTTCTACAAATTTTCCATGGCCTCTTCAGATGATTTTTTAAAAAGGAAGAAAAGAAAGAGTATAAACCTCTTTAATAATGGCCATATTTCCCCACCACCACCGTCCCTCTGATGGACAAACATTAAACAAACCAGCACTTAGGTTTTAAAGTCACCAGTGGTGCTGCTGCAATTGGAACAATTATGTGGCTGTCCCCCAAGCCATGACTGCCATCCCTGTGAGGAGCTAGGACTCTGTCCCCATCATGTTTTGTGGAAAGGACCTCTGAATGTATGTTCTCAGTTCAGTTGTCTAATAAACAAATAAACAAGACCTTCTAATAGTATGAGATCCTCTAAGTTATCAAAAGTCAATAAATGATGTTTTTTAAGAACATGTCTTAAAAAAACTCATCATTTAAATATAACTAATTATATTTTTGTTTGTTTGTTTGTTTGTTTTTAGGGCCATGCCTGCAGCATATGGAAATTCCCAGGCTAGGGGTTGAATTGGAGCTGCAGCTGCCAGCCTACACCACAGCCTCAGCAATGCCAGATCTGAGCCGTGTCTGCGACATACACCACAACTCATGACAACATGGATCCTTAACCCACTGAACAGGATCAGGGACCGAACCTGCATCCTCATGGATAGTAGTCGAGTTCATTACCACTGAGCCACAGTGGGAACTCCAAAAATGGCTAATTACACTTTTAAAGAAGGGAGAAATTTTTTGCTAGAATCACAGTTTCTGATTTGCTTCTGTTCTCACCAAGAAACTTATGTTTTACTTTTTCTTTGTTTTTTTTTTTTTTTTTGGTCTTTTTGTTGTTGTTGTTGTTGCTATTTCTTGGGCCGCTCCCGCGGCATATGGAGGTTCCCAGGCTAGGGGTCTAATCAGAGCTGCAGCCACCGGCCTACGCCAGAGCCACAGCAACGCGGGATCCGAGCCACGTCTGCAACCTACACCACAGCTCGCGGCAACGCCGGATCGTTAACCCACTGAGCAAGGCCAGGGACCAAACCTGCAACCTCGTAGTTCCTAGTCGGATTCGTTAACCACTGCGCCACGACAGGAACTCCTTCTTTGTATTTTTAAACTACTTAAATATCTAGAGATCAAATGCTTCCCTATTCACCTTTCCTTCTGTTCTGAGAGAAAACAGGAATAGTAATTACTTATAAAGAAAAGCATATGGAATAGAACATTAATGATTTTCCCCCAGCTTGCGGTATGACTCATCTTAACATGGTCCCTGAAGAGATGGGGTTTTGTTCTTTGCTCTGAAACTGGAAATCTAATTAATTGGTATTGGATTTCTAGAGTGCGGGCAAATGGGGGAGGGAACCGGATGGGTTTGCTCTCGGAGCAGCCACCCAGGAGGGAGGGGACTCTGGGAGAGCGATGACAGAGGTCCCCGGACAGTCTCCCAATCAGAGCTATGCATTTTTAAAGCCAGGCTGTCATAAAGACCTGAGCTATTTTATAGTACTTTTGTCTTTTCGGGAGTGAAGAAGAGAAGGATAGAATTATCGTTTTCATTGTTAATCTCTTAAGTCATATTCTTTGTCTGAAAAGAATAACTTTAGCAGCAACATGGATGGAACTAGAGACTCTCATGCTAAGTGAAGTAAGTCAGAAAGAGAGAGACAAATACTATATGATATCACATATCTGGAATCTAATATATGGCACAAATGAACCTTTCCACACAGAAACGAAAATCATGGACTTGGAAAACAGACTTGTGGTTGCCAAGGTCGGGGGGGGGGGGGGGGGGGACTGGGATTTTTGGGTTAATAGATGCAAACTGTAGCCTTTGGAATGGATAAGAAATGGGATCCTGCTGTATAGCACTGGCAACTATGTCTGGTCACTTGTGGTGGAGTATGATAATGTGAGAAAAAAGAAGGTATATGTGTATGTGTGACTGGGTCACCTTGCTGTACAGTAGAAAACTGACAGAACACTGTAAATCAGCTATAATGGAAAAAATAAAAATCATTATAAATAAAATAAAATAAAATAAATAACAAAAAAAAAAAGAATGACTTTAGGTGGTCTAGTGGTTAGGATTCAGTGCCTTCACCTCTACAGTCCGGATTCAAGCCCTGGTATGGGAACTGAGATCTCACATCAAGCCGCTGCACACCATGTCCAATAAATAGATAAATAGAATTAAAAGGATAACGTTAATGGTCCAAGTGCAGCAGGAAGAAATAGAAGTCAGGGCATGGAGGAGAAATCTTTTTTATGGGCTCTGAAAATTAAATTTTTCTCTGTTTTTTCCATTTAAGAGTTCCATCTGTAACAATGAGATTTTATGAGGTTTTGATCACATGAAATTCTGGGATGATCTTTCTTCTTTTGAGTTTACTGAAGGATATTTTGGTAACAGAATGTATTTTTATGGTTAATGGATGCAAAATATAGAAAAGTAAATATAATTTGTGACCACTGAGAAAACTGCCTGATTTTAAAAATATTAAATAGTATGTTTGAGTATAGCAATGCTGTTCTTACAGAAGTATAAATATATCTAAGGATTTAAGCTTATTTATATCCAGGACATAAAAATAGCATACTCATTACTGAAATGCTCCATCAAGATACCAATATATGTCCAGTTAACATAACAGTGTATCTCAAAGGAGTCCTTTTCTTTCTCCTATTTAATTTCAAAGCCCAGAAGAACATTGTACAGAGGTAGTAATTATTCTATGAAAAGTACCCAAATAATATGAATTTGTGGCCAGTTTAATTTAGATTCCAATTACTTCAGTAATGTTTCTGGGCATTTTCTGTCACTTCATATTATGGATTTTTTTTAATATTGAGAAATAAAGCACAAATCTAGTACTGAATCAGATAATAGATGGCACATTAGTGGAAAAATGCATATATCCAAACATTTAGTGGGAATAGCCGTGAACAGTCCTCAATGAAAAGTTCTCTTGGAGTTCCCGTTGTGGCGCAGTGGAAATGAATCCAACCAGGAGCCATGAGGTTGCAGATTTGATCCCTGGCCTCACTTAGTGAGTGGGTTAAGGATCTGGCGTTGCCGTGAGCTGTGGTGTAGGTCGAAGACTCGGCTCTGATCTGATGTGCCTGTGGGGTAGGCCAGCAGTTGTAGTTCTGATTGGATCCCTAACCTGGAAGCTCCATATGCCTCGGATGCAGCCCTAAAAAAATAATAATAATAAAATAAAATAAATAAAAGTTCTCTTGAGGGAGTTCCCATTGTGGCTCAGCAGTAATGAAACCAACTAGTATCCATGAGGATGGGGGTTCAATCCGTGGCCTCACTCAGTGGGTTGGGGATCTGGCATTGCCGTGAGCTGTGGTGTAGGTTGCAGACTTGACTCGGATCTGGCATTGCTGTGGCTGTGGTGTAGGCCAGCAGCTGTAGCTCTGATTCGACCCTTAGCCTGGGAACCTCCCTATGCCTCCTTTTAAAGATTTATCAATTGGATGTTAGAAAGAGGAAAAAAAAATTACGTTTCATTATTACAGTGAAATTTTCTGGATGATTATTTTTATCCAGGCTTTCCAGTAGAGCCCAAACACATTTTATCTGCTCGAAATCATCTCTTACATGAAATTTCAGGCCCTTCCGCTAAATTTCATCTGATCCTTAGATTCTTAAAAATGAAAGAAAATGCTGTGCAGATATAATCTCATTCTACATGTTTTCTGATAAAAGCCAAAAATTCCACATCGCTGGTTTATTTAGAATACTCCAGCCCAAAAGTTAGCAGTGTTTAGGAACCTACATGATTGAGTTTTCCATGTCTGAATTTTTTAAACTCACAAAATATTGATGAATGAATGTAGGAAACTTTTGGTTCTTCAGAATGTAAACTTTTCACAAAGCATATTGAATGTCTTTAAAAGACTTGGGAGATATAAATAAGACACAAGGATGTAATATATAGCTCAGGGAATGTGTCCAATATTTTATCATTTTAAGTGGAGTATCATCTATAAAAATATCTTGTCACTATGTTGTACACCTGATACTAATGTAATATTGCAAATCAACTGCGTTTCCATTTTTTTAAAGAAAGGACTCAGAAGTGGATTATCACAAACATTATTACTTGGAATTTATTTCACGCTAAAACAAGGCTTTAATATAGACACCATAGAAAGTAATAATTTATAGCTATTGTAATATCAGAATCTCCTTCTGATATTGTAATATCAGAAACCATAGTGCGATGGTTTCTAGTGAGCAGCAGTAGGTGTGGAGCTGCCTCTGTGATGAGCAGCTCTTGCCTCCTGCCTCACTCTCCTTCACCTGAATCCAAATAACGTCCATTCTCTAAGAAGACTAAAACCACCTAATGTAACAGTGGAAGGATCGGAGAACTGAGGACCTTCAAGAACATGAGCTGCCTCAACATCTGCTGACCAAGGCAGGACAAGATGGTCCATCATGTAAGACAGGTTCTCCTCAGGAGACCCTCTCCCCATATTTCAGTCCCTGCCCATCTGCTCCTGCCCCTGGAGCCAGTGCCAGCGGTGGGCCTCATCTTGTTGGTCAGCCAGCAGGTTTCTAGTGAAACCTTCTGTGACAAGGGACAGTGCTCACCATGAGGATACAGACATGCCCCGCCCCCTTGTGAAACCCTGGTGGAGATGGTGTACCATCTCCTGGGCTGCGAGTCTCACTGCAGGATGAGGGGAGAACACCGTACCTTCCAAAGCCATGTAGCAGAATCTCGTGCAAAGAGGACCTTAGAATCTGCTGAATCTAAGAGACCCTCTCCCAGGAGGACTTCTCGGGCTCACCATCCCACTCTGAGAGTCACTGCTGCCACCAAAGATGCTGGTGGGAACATGGTGCCCTGGTGACCAGTCAGGAGGCTAAGGGAAGGCTGAGAAGTCCTAAGTTCACGGGGTGTTAGCCCGCGTTGCTCCTCCACCCTGACTCTGCCACAACCTCGAAAGCAAGAGGAACTGAGTAAGAAGGCAGCGGAACACATGCATTTATAATAACTGGTATATGGCTCTTAGGATTGATTCTGTGGTAACAAAACTCAGGAATCCTTAGGCCCACAGCCTGCAAGGACCCAGCCAAGTACCTGGCTGTTAAATTTGAGGAGAACGTGGATGAGGTACCAGTAGTGTCCCTGGAATGGTGGGCAGGAAAGTGAGCAGAAACTGGTGAGAAATCTCCAGCCTTACAGAATGAACAGGCAAAGGCGGGGAAAAACATATGCCCTGATATGTATTTATTTGGGGTTTATCTGGCAGTGAAAAAGATTCTAGGAAAATGGGGAGGAACCCAGACGGGATCATAGGCAGTAATTGTCTGGAGAGCCTGAGATATTTCCTGCCTTGGTTCAGACTGGCCAAGGAGTTGAGCTGAGACCACGACAGCAGGTGGGGCAAGGGATGGGGGATGGGGGGCAGCGAGAAAAGAAACGAAGTGAGCCCACACAGGTCCTCACATGCTGAGTTTTAAGGGCTGCCAGACAAGTCAGATCTCTGTTTATAGCTGGTCACCACTCTTCAGATCTAAGCAGGTGAATCAGGAATGCAGCAGAGGGATTAAGAAAACAGATACTCTCCGCTTCTCAGCTCCGCATTTAGAACTCAGTGAGGGAGAGCTCATGGGACAGATATGCTGTTAGTGAGTCACATGTGTAAACTACTTTATAGTTTTTAAAGTGCTTTACGTATCATCCCATTTACTCCTGTCACACTGTGCGATGCACGAAGGCAGATACTAAGGCCTTAAAGAGCTGAAGTGGCATGCTCCAGCTCACAGTCTACTGAGTGACTGAGCTTAGACTTGAACTCCATGAGCCTTTTTCCCCTTTTTTTGTTTGTTTTGCTTTTTTAGGGCCCCACCCGAAGCATAGGAGGTTCCCAAGCTACAGGTCGAACCAGAGCTGTAGCCACCAGCCTACGCCACAGCCGCAGCAACACCAGATCCGAGCTGCGACTGTGACCTACACCACAGCTCACGGCAACACCCGATACTTAACCCACTGGGCGAGGCCAGGGATCAAACCCACAACCTCATGGTTCCTAGTCAGATTCATTTCCGCTGCGCCATGAGGGGAACTCCCTTTTTTCCTTTTCCACTGATAAATATGCATGAGGAAGCTCTCTGTCTAGGAGCAGCAAGACTTGGAGGCCCTGCGTAATTCCTAATTCCTTTGTGGGTTCCCAGGTACAGATTAAGCTTTACAGGTTTTCAAAATACTGTGTAAAATTTTTTGTTGCAAAAAGAAGCAGGGGAGTTCCTGTTGTGGCTCAGTGGTTAACGAATCCGCCTAGGAAGCATGAGGTTGCAGGTTCGATTCCTGGTCTTGCTCAGGGGGTTAAGGATCTGGCGTTGCCATGAGCTGTGGTGTAGGTCGCAGACACGGCTTGGATCCCGAGTTGCTGTGGCTGTGGCGTAGGTCGGTGGCTACAGCTCTGATTAGACCCCTAGCCTGGGAACCCCCATATGCCAAGGGAGCAGCCCTAGAAAAGACCAAAAAAAAAAAAAAAAAAAAAGAAGCAGGAGTTCCTGTCATGGCTCATCAGAAACGAATCTGACGAGCATCCATGAGGACACAGGTTCAATCCGTGGCCTTGCTCAGTGGGTTAAGGATCCGGTGTTGCCATGAGCTATGGTGTAGGTCACAGATGCAGCTCTGATCCATTATTGCTGTGGCTGTAGTGTAGGCCAGCAGCTACAGCTCCAATTCAATCCCTAGCCTGGGAACTTCTATATGCTGTGTGTGCAGCCCAAAAAGCAAAAGTAAAATAAAATAAAAATAAACTTTAAAAAGAAGCAGAATTTGCTAAGTTCTTAGAAGCAGGTTGATTCTGAGTGCTAAATTGATTTACAGTTTTCTTTATTTGCATTTAATTACGATGATACCATGCAGTGTAAACAAGGATATAATTTATTCAGGTGAAATAATTGGCACATCGTTTTGTGCTGTTTTTTAGCAAATCGTTAGGATGTATCTGTTACGCTTTGAACTTTTTTTTTTTTTTTTTTTTTTTGCTATTCTGGAAATAGCTAGTTTACATATGTATTGATGACTGTGCATCTGTTTCTTCCATGACGAAATGTCTCCCTGGGCATGGTGGGCCTGAAAGCTGCCTTGTACGCTTTAGTCCAGGAGCGGGGATCACGCACCTCCATGCTGGATAAAAGGGCAGCCATTGAAGTTTTCCTGGCTGCTTGATGGGGTGCTGCTTCTCTCTGCCTTAGATCATTAAGCACCTTCAACAAGACAGGGTTCAATCTTTCTGATGACTTTAAATGTGAATGTGACAAGAGGGGGGACAATACTAAAGCCCAAGGCAGCCGTTATAGAGCATCACGTGGGAGCAGCCACTTCGGGCAAGACTCATTTTTATTCCTCTTCAAATGCACCTCTGATGATGCTACCGAATCCTGGACAACAGGCAGGCCCTCCCTTTCCCCAGCCTGAAGAATCTCCAGCCTGATTGTGCTGCAAGATATAGCAGTTTTGCAGTCTAGAAAGAACGCTTGTCAAGAACTGGCATGAAACCACTAAACCACTTTAGCAGTGGCCTGAGAGGGCCTCTGAGCCACAGGTTCTGCAGTGAAACGTTAGTATTCTCTGGCTCCTGCTGCCAGCGCTTTCGGCGGGATGTGCCCAACTCTTTTATAGCCGTTATCTTGTCCCACTGGAGACTTTTTAAATCATTACAATAAATATGTTTCTGTGTCACTCTGTCCTTGAAATAGTGCTGCCATTTAATTCACACTTGTGTTTGTTGCAGAGAAAGCAGCAGCTGCCAACATCGATGAAGTGCAGAAGTCAGACGTGTCATCTACAGGGCAGGGGGTCATCGACAAGGACGCGCTGGGGCCTATGATGCTTGAGGTGCCCACCCTCATCTTGGATCTGTTTTACCGTGATGATGTCTTCACGTTGTGACATTTCGTTTCCAAGCGAATATAATTCAAGAATAATCCACACTTAATTTTCACTCTTGAGATTGACGTACTGCTGACCTTCTGAGCTTACCAATATGGATCTGAATTTTGACTCCAGATTCCAGCTTTTATGCATTTCATATCAATAATGTAGAATTAAATTAACTAGATTAGAATATAAATTTGACAGGCTTTCGCTGACAGTTGAGCATTCATTTTGGAAAACCACACTCACAAGTCCCATTAAACTCTGATAATATACTGTGGTTTGAGATGTTCCCAGAATGCTTAGATTTTTATATACATGCCTACATATACAGACTAAGATTTGAAGACCACACAGAGGTTTATGCTTTTTATTTATGCCACTTCAAACTAGTTTGCTTCATGAAGGTGACAGTTGAAATAATAGGCAGAACTTTTAAGATAAGCATCCCTAGTGTGATGGTTTGATTGGTCTTAATAGCCTGTTCTTTATTAACTTGAGGAAGTTTCACGACCAGATTTTACTATCTAAAATTTGTCAGGCCCCGCTTTCTTATTTTATTAACCAGTACAGTATTAAGCATCAAATCCTTTCCTGTACCTCTTCCAAAATTAAAATTCAACATGTAGGCTATGGTAAGATGAGGGAAAAAATGTCAGTGAATTTATAACAAGAAGCAGAGGAGCCCTGAGACATAAATTATGTCAGTTCTCAGGCTAATTTGCTCTGCTGATGATATGATGAGATTGAAAATTACTGCCTGGCCAGAAGCTCTGTAGCATTGCCATTGTAGAGTTACTTAACTTGCAACAGCCGCACATATATAAGAAATTAGGATTTTTAAAGCAAAGAGAACCAATTATTGCCCCTTTTCCTCAGATGGTACAGAAAACGATTTTTATTTTTGGAAAATCTAATTCTGTGAAAATCTCCCATATCTTGGGGAGGGGGCAGGGGACACAGAAAAAAAAAATGTAAAGATTGTCTGTCCCAGTCTTTATATTTAGAAATGACAAAATTCATTGCTTGGGGCTGACCCTGCTGTGGCCAAATGACTTTAAATGACCCCATGTTGGCCCTGTTGGCTTCATTTGAATTACTGGCTTGAAAACATCCAACTACAATTTCAGGGAAAAAGCACAAACTCACTTAACCTGATTTTCCTGAGTGAAAAAGGCAGCGGAAGGCCAGAGAGTGCTGCTTTGCACTTGGTTCAGAGAAGCAGCTAAGAAACGGTTTAACTAGGTGGACTATTTAGAATTAGATGGAAGAACTGGATAAATTCCTGTGAAAAAAATGTTTGAACTACAAAAAAAATTAGTTTGAAAATGATGGTAATCTAAATTATCACAATTAGGAAATTCCCATCTGTCTGTATCTATTCCTTGTGGAGAGGGGGCAGAGCAGATTAAAGTAGGGTAGAAACTCTTGGGAAGATTTTTGAGGCTTCTAAAAAGAAATGCTTGGCCTAACCACAAGACTATGACTCAAGCCCTTTGAGAGCAAGTTCACTAATTGCAGAAATCAGATTGCTAGATGTCAATGGACCTTATCTCATAAAATCAACATTTTTACTGTTTGAAAATAGTCTTCTGAGAATTCAGTGCATTGAGCAAGCACCTGTGTAGCAGGGCTTTAGTGCTAAATGTGTGAGAGATAATGCTTTGAATCTTGAAACTTAAGGTTTGAATTTAAACCTTGGTCCCTGTTTACATGTAATAATTTAAACAGAAAACTCTGAGCTGTTCTGGGCATAGATGCACACTCATGCTTACATCATAGCATAGTGGTTGCTAGGCAACAAAACCAAGTGTCAGCTTTTTTTCATCAGAGCATGTCACGGTAAGCTTAAAAAAAAAAAAAAGCAATTTTGGAAGATTAAATAATTTCATCTTTCAGTTATATTATGCCACAGTCCATCTTTGTATTATGGTCCAAAGCAGTAGGAAGCTACATGCATTTTCAAAAATGGACCATAGGTAATATCATTATGAAAATCCTTGTTGAATGTATATTTAAAGCAGTGAGTTTAAACGGACACTTGGTACGTAACTAATCTACTGGCTTACCTTCTGGCCTTCCCCCCACCACCAGCAGACTACACCCGTTCGTGCATATACTCACACAGGGTGAGAGCACTTGCTGCCAACCTGTCCTGGAAGATTGTTTACATTTAGTCTTGCTTTGCTCTGTATATTGTTTATATATTGGGCCTGAATAACTAAAAAAACTTAAAACCAAGTGATGAGGCCACATATATATATATAGTACATATATATATATTAAGAGCTTTTTATTGGTGCCTTATGGCCAGTTCTAATTTGAAAGAGAGCATTTCATTTTGTGGTAAAAATAGAATTTAAAATGAAATATATTCAAAGAAAGCTCAAAAAATAGAAGCCTGTTAAATAATAACTTAAGGGGAAAAAATGGAGAGAAAAAGTAAACACTTTCTGCCCCATCCAAACACATTCTTCTATGGGTGTGTACATGTAACATTCATGTTAAAAATAGTAAATTTTAGGAGTTCCTGTTGTGGCGCAGTGGTTAATTAATCCGACTAGGAACCATGAGGTTGCGGATTCAATCCCTGGCCTCGCTCAGTGGGTTAAGGATCCGGCGTTGCCGTGAGCTGTGGTGTAGGTCGCAGATGCGGCTCAGATCCCACATTGCTATCTATGGCCGTGGTATAGGCCAGAGGCTACAGCTCTGATTCGACCCTTAGCCTAGAAACCTCCATATGCCTTGGGAGTGGCCCTAGAAAAGGCAAAAAGACAAAAACAAACAAAAAAATAATTAGTAAATTTTTAAAAAGGTAGTAAATAGGAATTCCCGTCGTGGCGCAGTGGTTAACGAATCCGACTAGGAAGCATGAGGTTGCGGGTTCGGTCCCTGCCCTTGCTCAGTGGGTTAACGATCCGGCGTTGCCATGAGCTGTGGTGTAGGTTACAGATGCGGCTCGGATCCTGCATTGCTGTGGCTCTGGCGTAGGCCAGTGGCTACAGCTCCGATTCGACCCCTAGCCTGGGAACCTCCATATGCCGCAGGAGCGGCCCAAAGAAATAGCAAAAAAAAGACAAAAAAAAAGGTAGTAAATACAAATCGTGAAGAAACTGGCATAAGCTGGGCTCATGAATGACTCTGGTTCAAGATGTGCCTGATCAATGTCAAGTCTTTTCTAGTCCTGATTGCTCACCTGATGCATAAGACAGCTCTGACAAGTAAGGATCAAAAAAGGAAAAGGAGAAGGGACTAAGAGAAACTCCCTGAGCTCCCAGCCTTTGCATCCTGTCAGGAAGACAGGCTGGGAAAATCCCAGAGAACCCTGTGCTGCCTGGGAATTGATGCCTGGTTTTGGTGCCAGGTCCACCTGGATTGCTTTGCAGCTCTGCCACTGGCTGGTTGCAAGAGCTTGGGCAAATCGCTTAACCTCTTTGAGTCTCCACTTTCTTCCTTCTCTGTAAATTGGGAAAGGTAAACATTCCTTCAAGATTGTAAATATCAGAATGGCACAGTGTGTTTCAGGCTCAGTAAACCTGTCAGTATCTCCTGCTGTTCTCTTTATTTCCTGAAATGATCCTAGATTCTTTTTTTTTTTTTTTTTTTGATTTTTAGGGTTGCACCCACGGCATATGGAGCTTCGCACGCTAGGGGTCGAATAGGAGCTGCAGTTGGGGTCTACACCACAGCCACAGCAACACGGGATCCAAGCCACATCTGCCACCTTCACCATAGCTCACGGCAACGCCAGATCCCTAACCCACTGGGCCAGGCTAGGGATCGAACCCACAACCTAATGGTTCCTAGTTGGATTCGTTTCCACTAAGCCACAGTGGGAACTCTGATCCTAGATTCTTCATCTCCTTCCCTAATTGATTTTGGAATGACAGCAAAGTGGGGCTGTGCACCCATCCTGGGGGAAAATGCTACTGCTATCCAGGTGCTTTAGGAACCTGCATCTTCCCAACCTGGAGAACAGGCCATGCAGCCGGGCAAACTGAGTGAGCTTCCCCAAAGCTCAAGTCCCTGTGTGGTCTCAGGACAGTGCTGGCTGTACCTCAGCCCCAGATTCCCAGGAGGATCCGTTTGTCACATCAGAGACACACTTTTCCCAGACCCTTTCCTTGCTTCTACCAAATGATAAAGCCTTGATGTTTCTTAAAGGGTCTGAGATCATCTTAAGTTCTTTTTGTTTAAGCCTTAGCAGCTTTAAAGGTAGTAAGACTTTCTGATTTTTTTTTTTCTTGACATTTATCCTTAAACTGAAGGAAAATTATCAATGACCTCTTCCTCCCATTGTATTACATGAGGATCTGTACCAAAAACATAATTCTGGATGGGATCAGTAATGTGCAAGTTGTTCTCAGCCCTACGCAGTACATCAGTCTCATTTGAAAAATACAGATAAATGCCTGTACACTTCTACTTGGCAGTAATTATCTCCTGAGACATTAACAGAGTGAGTGTTTGTCATTTAATTTGTGACAAGAAACCCTGATGTAGGCTCCCTCCCACTTACTAAGAGGGAATGATGTCACCAGGAGAAAATGTGCCCGTTGTTTCTGAATGCTAGGAGAGGCGAGAGATCTCTTCTCTCCACACGTGAATTACATGTTTCCCTTAAAGGGATCATTCTCTTCTAAACAGTCGCATGTGACTTTATGCTGCATCCTTTCTAACACGATTTTGTGCCTTTTCCCTCAGGCCCTTGATGGGTTCTTCTTTGTAGTGAACCTGGAAGGCAACGTTGTGTTTGTTTCAGAGAATGTGACACAGTACCTAAGGTATAACCAGGAAGAGCTGATGAACAAAAGCGTATATAGCATCCTGCATGTTGGGGACCACACCGAATTTGTCAAAAACCTGCTGCCAAAGTCTATAGGTGAGTAAATGTGCTGGGTCTCTCCTCGACCTCTTCTCTCCTGCCCCCCCCCCCCCCCGCCCCCGCCCCGGCACATTGTTTTAGCTGGAGGGCCTAAAACAGACCCGTATTAGGTCAGCTGGAGTTAAGGGTAACTGGGTAGTTTTTAAGAAATACTTGTTGTGTTAAATGTTTAAACTTAGAACTTAGGGAGTAAAGGACACTTCTAGATAGTGACCTTGAGTAAATGATCATTTTGACCCTACATTTAAAGTTCATGAAAATAGGAGTTCTCTGGCAGCCTAGTGGTTAAGGATTCGGCATTGTCACGGCTGTAGTGCGGGTTCCATCCCTGGCCTGGGAACTTCCGCATGGCACAGGTATGGCCAAAATAAAGCACATGAAAATAACTCAAATGGAATGTAGTCATATGGTAGTATTTTCATGGAGTGTGTTTGGTTGTTTTTAAGAAAGTGCTCATGGAATTCCTGCCATGGCACAGTGGGTTAAGAACCTGACTGCAGGAGTCCCCATTGTGGCTCAGTGGTAATGAACTCTGCTGGTACCCATGAGGACACAGGTTCAATCCCTGGCCTCACTCAGTGTGTTAAAGGATCCAGCCTTGCCATGAGCTGTGGTGTGGGTTGTACATGCAGCTCAGATGCTGTGTTGCTCTGGCTGTGGCTGGCAGCTACAGCTCTGATTCGACCGTTGGCTGCTAACTTCCATATACCACTGGTGCAACCCTTAAAAAAAGAGAAAAAAAAAGAATCTGACTGCAGCAGCTTGGTCTCTGCGGAGGTGCGGGTTCATTCCCCAGCCCAGCACAGTGGGTTAAAGGACCTGTTGTAGCTGTGGTGTAGGTTGCAGCTGTGGCTCAGATTCAGTCCCTGGCCCCAGAGCTTCCATATGCCACGGGTGCAACCATAAAATTAAAAAAAAAAAATGAATGTGCCCAGTCTCCTCCCACCCTGTCCTGTCCGGAGCCAGCCCGGCCTATTTTATCCTCTCCCCATGACCACTTAAGGAGTAAAAGGTCACAAGAAGCTTGAGATGCAACTTATTTTCAGTCCTGCTGTGAAAGGAGTATTACGTGAGTGTATACGATGTTCTAAAAATAAACTGCCAAGGAACAAGTGGCATGCAGAGGTTTGAACACTCTCAGCCTGGGAGCCCTAAGTGGGCTCTTTGGCTTTAGACCTTTCTTCAGTGGCTCTGCAGGTGGCATTTCAGAGGTTCTGCTGGCTTCCTACCCTCCCTGCCTTCCTCATCCAGACTTGGGGGTGCTGCCCCAAAGTGTGCATGATTACGAGAACCGGGTTTCAAAGTAGGTGATTCACAGCGTGGGCCGGCCTCGGTGGCTGCTCTGGAGTAGTGCTGTTCCCACTTTCTAAGTGGCTCTTTTTTTACCCTCTCACTTAAGCTGGTGATGCTAAGAACATCTTCAGGGGTAAAAGGAAGTGCATATTTTAGTACAGAATAAGGTCGAGTCCTGAGTTAGTCAAGTATTTTTGTTCCTTTTCTAGAACTGTTTGTTTTTTTTTTAGGCTGGTCTTTCTGTTACCAGAATAAATAGGAAAAGGTCCTTTCATGTTCTCTCATGGCTAGCTTTTCTCTGATGGGATAACCCTTGGTTCAGATAATACAAAGTATATGCATACTTGTGTGAGATTCTTTTATTACATATTCTAGTAAATGAACAAAATGAGATTTCTTATTTCAAATAACTAGTATTTTCAAATCTCTTCAGAAATTTTGTGACATCCTCAAAGGACCTATACTTTTTTTTTTTTTTTTTTTTTTAGGGCCGCACCCGCAGCACATGGAGGTTCCCATGCTAGGGGTCTACTTGGAGCTACAGCTGCTGGCCTGCACCACAGCTCACAGCAACGCCAGATCCTTAACCCACTGAGTGAGGCCAGGGATCGAACCCGCAACATCATGGCTCCTAGTTGGATTCGTTTCCGCTGCACCACAAGGGAACTCCAAAGGACCTATACTTATTAATTGACTCATCTAAAGAGCTCTTTGCCTTACTTTATATTGTACTTTTTTATACTTTCAAGTTACTTATTAACCTGAGTTAGAAATAACTCTTTTTTTCTTTGATTACTCTGCACAGTCTCCATTATGTAAATACGCTTTCAAGAATGCTAATGGTCAAATACACCTCTCAGATGTCTGTATAAAGCTAGCTATGTATCTTGTTCCTTCTTTAAAACAATGTCACAAGACATAGCTAGGTTTATACAGACATCTGAGAAGTATATTTCACCCTCTTTTTCTCTCTAGAGTTTCTTTCCTTCTTTTTTTTTTTTTAATTTTTAGGGTTGCACCTAAAGCATATGGAAGTTCCCAGGCTAGGTGTCAAATCAGAGCTATAGCTGCTGACGTACACCACAGCTACAGCAAGACTAGATCCAGCCGCGTCTGCAACCTCCACCACAGCTCACAGCAATGCTGGATCCTTAACCCACTGAGCAAGGCCAGGGATCAAACCTAAGTCTTAGTGAATACTAGTCAGGTTTGTTAACCACTGAGCCATGATGGGAATGCCCCCAAATGTCCTTTTTAAGTGTTTTCTTTTTCTTTTCTTTTTTTCAGCCACATCTAAGAGTATATTTGCTTAAGTATAACTGGCTACTTTTTGATCCTCTCTTTCATTGTCCTACTGGTCCTAATATTTTCTAGATAAAACCCCAGGAACAGGACTTCCCTTTGTTAATGAACCCGACTAGTATCCATGAGGATGCAGGTTCGATCCTTGGCCTCACTCAGTGGGTTAAAGATCTAGCGTTGTGGTGAGCTTCGGCGTAGGTTGCAGACACGGCTCAGATCCTGCGTTGCTGTGGCTGTGGTGTAGGCCAGCAGCTACAGCTCCGATTCAACCCCTAGCCTGGGAAGATATGGAGATATGCCTTTGGTGCGGCCCTAAAAGACCAAAAAAAAAAAATAAATAACCCCAAAAACAAACCAAAAAAAAAACCTACAATAGAGTAATTCTGCAACAACCAAGTTACAGAATATACACTAAAATTTTGGTAAAGTTTTAGGAAAGAAAGATTAGTCAGAAGACACAGGTGGGATGTCTAGAGTAGTTGGTTAAGTATCTAGAGGATCTGAGCCTTGAAACAGGAGAAAGAGGCAGCCTGACCTTTTAGGAAGGGTGGCACGTGCAAAGCTACCCATGGGGCACTGGGTAAGGGAGGCGATGGAGGGAGTGTGTACTGGGCAGTGTAGAAGATCTGGTTAGATGGGTAAGATGGGCTGGTGAGCCGTCAGCACCTGAGCTTTAAGGGAAAGAGTCACGGTGAAAAGGCAGACGTGTAAAGAACAGCTGAATTCCCAGGAATTTTCCCAAGTTGTTAAAACATTTAACTCAAGACTTTTTCCCCTTTGGATTATGAAATTACTTTGACAAGTATGAATAGTATATATAGGAGTTCCTGTTGTGGCTCAGTGGAAACGAATCTAACTAGCACCCATGAGGATGCATGTTTGATCCCGGGCCTCGCTCAGTGGGTTAAGGATCCGGCGTTGCCATGAGCTGTGGTGTAGGTTGCATATGTGGCTGGGATCCTGCATTACTGTGGCCGTGGTATAGGCTGGTAGCTGCAGCTCCAATTCGACCCCTAGCCTGGGAACTTCCATATGCCGCGGGTGCGGCCCTAAAAAATACAAAAAAAAAAAAGAAGAAGAAGAAGAAGAAAGAAAGAAAGAAACAGTATATATAAAAGTAAAATGACTATATGTCTCCTACCTCGTTTGACCATTGGCCAAAGCCAGTCTAATGCTAGTTTCTTGACATGATGGGCTTCCTTTTTGCCTTGCTCAGTGAACGGGGGATCTTGGTCTGGCGAACCTCCCAGGCGGAGCAGCCACACTTTCAATTGTCGAATGTTGGTGAAACCTCTGCCTGATCCAGAAGAGGAAGGTCACGATAACCAGGAAGCGCATCAGAAGTATGAAACCATGCAGTGCTTTGCTGTCTCTCAACCAAAGTCCATCAAAGAGGAAGGAGAAGGTAGGGCCAGATCTCTAGGATGTGTTATATCGGGCCTTCCCTGTGCTACTTCTTTCATGCTTCGTAATCTGAAAGTAGAGGCCACACGAAGAAACACATAGAGGCAGTTTCTTTGTTTTTTGACCTGTTTAACATTTTTTTTTATAATTTCGACTAAGTCTTTAAAACAGTGCCATCCGATAGAATTTTCTGCCGCGATGGCAGTGTTATGCATCTTCAGTGTCCAGCACAGCAGTCATTAGCTATGTGTGTTTGTTGAGCATTTGAGATGTCAGTAATGCAACTGAGGGGCCAAGTTTCCTCTTTTCCTAAGTGTTCATGAAAAGCCACATGTGGTTAGTGGCTACCCTGCTGCAGCAGCCCCACTGGTAGTTAAATCTCTTGGGGATGCTGGGCTCCTGTGAGTGTCTACCGCAAGCTCCGAGCCACGCCCTGGAGCAACATCTTTCATATACTTCCAAGGATTATGGATTTCATACAGTTTATTAGGGATGCTGGGTTAGGATATGGTGTAATAGAACGATACTTAAGAGAGGATAGAGATGGGAGAAGGGTACCACGCTGTAAGCTCTAGGCTCTTCCCTTTAAGGAGACGCCGATGTCGTCCACCCCCTCTGCCCTCTGAGCAAGCCACCCCTCACCTCTGAGTGTCTCTATGATGTGGGACGATGCTGAAGAGTGCGCCCTACATGCATAGCCAAGGGCAGGAGCTGAGGACCATTGGTCATGGAAACATGGATTTTGTAAGCAGACAGGCCGGCTCCTAATTCAGCTGCTTACCAGTTCTGACTTTGCGCCAGCTTCTCAACCTCTCTGAATGTCTCATAACTAGTGAAGTCAAAAATTCCAGGATCACGGCGTAATAAGGATTAAATGAACATGCATGCCTGAACCGTGCTTGGCATTCAATGCTGGATATTTAATTCTTTTTTTAAAAAGTTGCATGTAAGTAATTTTTAATTTAAATTTTATTGGAAAGGAAGTAATACAACTGTCACAGATGATACATAGTTTTTCAAAATTAAATTTTTATGTAGTTACAGAATGTCAAGCAATTTTATTCTCTTGTATACAACAGAGTACCTGCTGCTAATTCATCCATCTGTGATAGTATTCTAAAGTGGTATTCTACAGCTGAGCTAGCTTAGAATTTTCTTCCATGTATTTAAACATTTTTGTACATTTAAAATCTGATTCCAGATATTTACTCAGTATAGCATAAGAGTGGGTCTTCTCAGCCACGCTATGATCTGGCCCAAGTCCCGGCTTCACCTGAGTTTTGTGTGGCATTGGGCAAGTCACTGAAACCTTGTGCTTTGGTTTCTCCTCTGTTAAATGAAGATAATGCTAGTACCTGACTCATGGAGTTCTTAAGAGGATTAAATGAATTAGTAGCCTATAAAGGAGCTAGCAGGATAACTATCTCATAGTAAGTGCTCAGAAACTTAGCTTTTCTTATGTTGAGAACGGGGATTACATTTATTTTTGTGGTACTCACTATGCCTGGATGAAGTTAAAGAAATTTTTTCCCCAGTTCAAATGTGAACAGTCATAAATCAATGACATAAGATACAAAGAGACTTTTTAACATCAGCCTTTTATCCAGCATTTTTTAAATTGAAAGGGCTTACAATGTGCTCTGCATGTTATAAGATAAACAAAACACATCCCTCTTCTCCAGACTTGAGCACAGACACATAAAACAGTTGGAGCAGGGTAAGGAGTAAATGCTTAGCATCAGCATTTGAGCACCTATTCTTGGCCAAGACTCTTAACTTGGCACACACTGCATTTTCTAGGATTTGTTCTTCGAGTCTGGGTCTAGACTCCATTTGTATTCTTTGTTTTAAATTGTGTATTGCCGTCGTAGGGTATTGACATAGTTTTTTGGGTTGGTAGAAGCTATATCTGGTTTTTCCTGTATCTTGGTGAACTTAAAACTCCAGAAGCAAACACTTAACAGGGTATCAGCTTTTCGTTTTCATCATTTGTGTATCTAATTATGAATTTGGCCGGTTGTTGCTGTCAGCCAGTTACTAAGAAAGGATTCCGTTCTTTTCCACTGCCTCCTCCCCTCGCTGCTTCCCCCTTCAGTTGAAGAGCAGGGGTACCTAGCGTTTGGTCACTTTCTCCTTTATTGATCTACAAGTTATGCTGTCATAAATGCTTTTGAGTTTGTTCGAATCACTTAAAAAAAAAAAAAAAAAGCCTAATGTAACCGTCAGTGTGTATGATTGAAGATTTGCAGTCCTGCTTGATTTGTGTGGCTAGAAGAGTCCCCATGAAGGAGAGACCAGTTCTGCCCTCCTCAGAAAGCTTCACGACTCGCCAAGATCTCCAAGGTAAATTTTCCCTCCAACGAAATCATTCTAGAATACTTAACATGTTTGTGAATGCAAGAGATGACTCTAGAAAACCGTGAAGAAGTGGTAGTGGTGAGAGCTGCTGGGCAGAGGGGGCACTGCCGACCCTCTGGGTCCATGCACTTGTGCTTCCTGTTCCAAATAAATAAAGGTTTATCTTTTTAGCTTTCATTATTTCTGTAAATAACCGATGAGCACGTAGGTATGATGCTTGCTGTTACTCGCTAGGCAAGATCACGTCGCTGGATACGAGCACCATGCGGGCAGCCATGAAGCCTGGCTGGGAGGACCTGGTGAGGAGATGCATCCAGAAGTTCCACGCACAGCACGAGGGGGAGTCTGTGTCTTACGCTAAGAGGCATCATCATGAAGGTAACCGTCTCTGATGGTGTTTTTCCTGGAGTTGATTTCACTAAATTATGGCTTGTAATTTAATTTAATTTCGGAGCTTTCTCGGAAACAGTGACTCCTGAATCCCCCGCCGGGGACCGGAGCCTGCTGAGCCCTTGGGTTCATCCGCACTTGCATTGCCCCACCCGGAATTGTTGCTGCCTGAAGGGAAATGTCCTAGGAGAACCTGTAAGGCTAAGAGCATGAGGAGAGAAGTGGAATTGGAGATGATAACTCACAAAAGGAAAGGGAAGGAGATCATGTTCTTTGATCCCAAGGCTTCTTCTAGTTGTGTCAGACGGCATAGGAAGGTCCCTCCTGGGAGCCAAAGAAAGACCGTCTGAGTCATGAGGACACTATGGAAATAAGTGAATTCCTGAGAGAGGTAACAGTGTGATCCCACCCTCCTTCTGGAGTCCAGATGATGCCACTGAAGATGCTCAGATGTTTCTAGAAGCAGCAGAAGTGATGTGTATGAGATCGCACTTAGTTAGTAGGACACCTAGTGCTAAACCCAAGCCCTCAAGAGTCCTGTTTCAGTCGTTATACCA
This sequence comes from Phacochoerus africanus, assembly GCF_016906955.1. Lineage (NCBI taxonomy): Eukaryota > Metazoa > Chordata > Mammalia > Artiodactyla > Suidae > Phacochoerus > Phacochoerus africanus. The sequence goes on from NC_062549.1 coordinate 65,440,282, forward strand.
GCCCTGGTCTTTGCCTGTGTTGTACCCCCCACAAGTCCACCTGCAAAGGGGACCTTTGACTCTCGAGCTGTCCACAGGGGAGCTGACACAGGTGAAATGACAGCCTCACACCAGAGCTGGGGGAGGGAGACATGCTCCTGGCCTCTGACTCTCCTCTCATGGGTGCTGGTGGGGTACTTGGTTACCAGGCATGGATTCCACAGGGGCAGCCACAGCGGGCCATGCTGCCAGTGAGGGACAGGGCTGTGTGCTTTGCAACTCGGTTTGGCAGATTGTCTGCATTTTTGCAGAAAAAAATTGTAACTCATTACTGAAAATAGGGTTTTAGTTGGTCATCTTCCTTTTACTGTGCATCCATGACCTTGGCATTTTACCAGCAGGTTTGTGTGTTTAAACGTTATGCTTTTAAGATCACTTACGAAAAAAGTATAAATCATAGTAAATGACCTCTCTTTCCATTCCCTTATTTTTTCTTCATCTTACTTATCCTTACATCTTCTTTATCCTTATTTCTTAGAAATGAGCACATGATCCAATAATTTGTGTCTTCCAGCATTTTTTCTTTAAGTAGAAAAGAATAAGAGGAAATAAAAATGCTACATTTGACAGAAATCAATAATTAACCTGCCATTTCACTGGATCTAGTTTAAAATTAAAAAGAAGTAACAAAGAATAAGAAATCCCCATCAGGAAGCATGTCCAATGTCCTTGGGCCCTGAGTAGCAATGCCTCACATTTAATTCTCTGGCTTCCTGATTCCTTACAAAGGGTTTACACAGATGTACCAGGCACTGTGCTAGGTTTAAACAGGTTGGACCCAGGGAAGGGATTTTATACTCCACAGTGTATAAAATACATTTCATCCAAGTGTATGAGATAAGTCAAATTGAAGGTAATCATTTGCATTAAATAAAATTCCACTGGAAGGCTTTGTTACATAGAGGAGCTTCCTAAATGCGTCTGGGTGCATGTTTGCGTGGACCTACTTCATAGAGATGTTTGATGTAGACCAAATGGAAATGGAAAATCTTAAAGGATCATAGCCAAGGTCAGATAAAATTCTGAAATTATGAGCCATTGGAAATGAGTCCTATTATAAAACATGGTGTTTATGCTACCAAAAGTGGCATACTTAGTGTGTAAAGCAATATACACATATGTGTACAGTTGGTGGCAGAAAATAATGCCTAAATACTGCATGTCCCTGAATACCTGAAACTGCAGAGGGTGTTTCATCAGGGAAATTGCTCCAAGTGAAATTTTGCCGAGAAATCAGAATCTGTGTTGTGGGTGAGCATCTCTCTTTCTCTCTCCCCCACCCCCTCCCCCTTGTGGCAATTTTGTAGAATGATGAATGTGCTTGGTCGCTTTGGGACTAACTATTCAAGCCACAAAATTTGTGCTGAGGATTATGTGGTAAAAAAAAAAAAATGGCAGTCTTCTTAAAAAGCCTTAGGAGGTAAACTAAACTATATGGCTACTTTTTTTTCTAATTGAAATGTTCTTTTTTAATCTGCAATATTTCACGGTTTTAAAATATAGTTGTTTTAAAAGATAAATCTGAACTTTTGTTTGAAGGGAAATTATTTTAACCTAGTTGATTTGTGTTATATTTTCTGCTATAGCTTGGAAATGGAAACACCTGATTCAGATATTAATCCAGTTTCATGTCACTAAGATTTGTACTTTTATTATTCCGGTTTTCTATTTAGTCATTTTTCTCTGAAAAGCTTCCCTTGATTGTTTGTTTATCTTTTACTTCCTGTTGTCCTAGCCACAGAAATAGTACTTCTCATACACTGAGAAACAGAATTGGGGATTAGTAGTGTGAGAGGCTGTGTGGAACAGTACGTAACTTCAAGATGAATATTCGAAGAATATATTCAACGTCATAAGTTTTACTGTAACATTTGTATTAGTTTAATGAGAAAGTAGAGGCATTTGTACCCTTTAGCGGTATCGTGTTTATGCATTGTATTGTTTCCTAACCTCTTAAACAAATAGTTGGAAAGCTTGTTTTGAGCTAATAAGTTGTTTACACTGTTTTGCCATGATACTGAAGATTTTAAAAAGAACATATTTGGAGGGTCCAAGCATCATTTGGGGGACAAGAAAACCAATATATTGAATTTATTGGCCTTTTGAGTGAAAGATAAGTGTGCTTTTAAAAATTTACGGTGCTCTAATATCATGAAACGTTACAACTCTGTTGAACTTGCTGATAGGAAAATATTAAATGTAATGGTGTTTATTGCTGTTACTATGTCTTGTCCCCTCCACCCCCGGATTTTGCTTTTAAATGTGTATCCTGTGCCCTTGCCTGCAGTGCTGAGACAGGGATTGGCATTCAGTCAGATCTATCGTTTTTCCTTGTCCGATGGCACTCTTGTGGCTGCGCAAACGAAGAGCAAGCTCATCCGTTCTCAGACGACAAACGAACCTCAGCTCGTGATCTCCTTGCATATGCTGCACAGGTAATGTGAGCACTGCCTTCCCTCTGGACTTAGGAGGGAGGGGTCCAAAGGGGATTCCCGTTGTGGTGCACCGGAAACAATCCGACTAGTATCTGTGAGGTTGTGGATTCGATCCCTGGCCTCCCTCAGTGGGTTAGGGATCTGGCATTGCCATGAGCTGTGGTGTAGGTCACAGACCTGGCTTGGATCCCACGTTCCTGTGGCCATGGCGTAGGCCAGCAGCTGTAGCTCCAATTAGACCCCTAGCCTGGGAACCTCCATATGCCGCAGGTGCGGCTCTAAAAAGCCAAAAAGAAAGGGTACAAAGACAGCAAATCATCCTCAGGATTTCAGGTTTGAAAGACATTTCTGTTGACCAACCCTGGGCATGTAAGATATAAATTAAATTTCAATTGTTATTAACTGTTGGCAAAAAAGCAATTCATGATACTGAAATTCACAGTAGGGCTACGCTTTGAATTTCAGCCTTATTACTCATGGACTTTAAAACCCTGCTGGCAGGACGCAGGCTTGCACTGACTCTGTTCTGACGTGACTGCCTATTACCTCTGAGAAGAACTGATGGGCCCCCAGCACTGACCCAGGCAGGGCAGGAATATTGAACCCACTAGAATGGTTTCTGCTCTTGTGTGTTTAGAACTTTCTAGTACACATAGCTGGAAGGAATACTTTAGATTGTTATTCTCAGGTTTAAATTAACTTTTTGACATTAGCCTTTAAATTGAAGGGTGATAAACATTTCCATAAAAAATAAAAGTAGGGAAAATTATTGATTTTAAAGTAAATGGCATAGAAGTTCCTGTCATGGTGCAGCGGAAATGAATCCGACCAGGAGCCATGAGGTTGCAGGTTCAATGCCTGGCCCCACTCAGTGCGTTAAGGATCCCACGTTGCCGTGAGCTATGGTGTAGGTCATGGTTTCTGTGGCTGTGGCGTAGGCCAGTGGCTACAGCTCCGATTAGACCCCTAGCCTGGGAACCTACATAGGCCTTGGGTGTGGCCCTAAAAGACCCCCAAAAAAAAGGCATAAAGGATATTATCGTAGAGTACAAACTTAGACTGCATTTCAGATAATATCAGTATATATGTGTGTGCTATATAAAACTTTATGAGGTACTGTCAGAAGGTATATAAAGTTGTTCTGGTTAAATGGTCCCCTTTTATTACACCTCTCAATTATTTACTTTCTTATTGAAGAATTTTTAAAAATCAGGCAGCCCTATTTGCCAACTGTTAATAAATCTGACCTCAAACTAAAACAACGTGGAAGTGATTACAGATGTGCCAGATTTCACCCCTGTGATGGAAAGCCACTGTTTGACAGTTTGTGAAACCTGTTTTGTTTGGATTTGTGAAGACATTTGGTAACTCACAAGTGACACCCAAGCTATCCAAGCTGTAAATGAAAGCTCATAAGGCTTGGAAAGTCATCCAGCTCAGAAAACCTGCGTTGAGTCACGAGTCCAGGAGTGGAGTAAAGTCAGCTGCAAGCTGAGGATAAGATCCCAGACCCAAGTCCCCGAAGTTTCCTCTCCTGTTCTCTGTCTGACTCTTGCTCTGCCTTCCAGGGGAGCCCTGGCTGGGGGAGGAGGGGGGAGAGGGTACTGTGAGGCAGGTAATCTAATTCTAAACAGTGTTGGTAACTTTATTGGCTCTAAAACTTGCAGTTTTGAATCGTTAGGGGCAGTTTTTTTCCCCTCGGAGTTTACTATTCATCTTGAGCCAAGTTGCACACATCAGAGCTCTGGGCACACAGATGGGTCTATTGTTAGGAATCGTAATCTCTGGCAAATCCCTAAAGACAGCTCTACTTGTTTGGGTGGTTTCTTTCTTTAAGACGGTACATGCTCTCAGTTATTTGTGATAACAGACCATTTAATGAGAAAGGTATGTTACGTAATTGGAACCCCTCTAATGTCTCGTCTGACAACTACGTCTTCGGTCATAGGCCCATTTTCACACAACTCCCTCTGTAAAACCACAGACATCTTAATGAGTTGACGGAAAAAAACATCCCTCTTGGTCCAAAACGATACATGTTCAGTCTTGTCCATAATTGCAGCTTGTTTCATCAAAGTATTATCTTTCCTTTCCATGTCATCTGTTCTTTAAAAGAAATGAGGCAATCTCATTTTTTAAAATTAATAACAACTTGCTAAATATTTTTTTTTTCCTTTTATCTTCTTGTTCTTTCCTCATCCTACAGAGAGCAGAATGTGTGTGTGATGAATCCGGATCTGACTGGACAAGCGGTGGGGAAGCCATTGAACCCACTTAGCTCTAGCAGCCCTGCCCATCAGGCCATGTGCAGTGGGAACCCAGGTCAGGACATGACCCTAAGTAGCAATATAAATTTTCCCATAAACGGCCCAAAGGAACAAATGGGCATGCCCATGGGCAGGTTTGGTGGTTCTGGGGGAATGAACCATGTGTCGAGCATGCAAGCAACCACTCCTCAGGGTAGTAACTATGCACTCAAAATGAACAGCCCCTCACAAAGCAGCCCTGGCATGACCCCAGGACAGCCCAGCTCCATGCTCTCACCAAGGCATCGCATGAGCCCTGGAGTGGCTGGAAGCCCACGAATCCCACCCAGTCAGTTTTCCCCCGCAGGAAGCTTGCATTCCCCTGTGGGCGTTTGCAGCAGCACAGGAAATAGCCATAGCTACGCCAACAGTTCCCTCAATGCGCTTCAGGCCCTCAGCGAGGGGCACGGGGTCTCACTGGGGTCATCGTTGGCTTCACCGGACCTAAAAACGGGCAATTTGCAAAACTCCCCGGTTAATATGAATCCTCCCCCACTCAGCAAGATGGGAAGCTTAGACTCCAAAGACTGTTTTGGACTTTATGGGGAGCCATCAGAAGGTACAACTGGACAAGCCGAGAGCAGCGGCCATCCTGGAGAGCAGAAGGAGGCCGGGGAGCCCGGCCTGCCCCCAGCCGTGGGCAGCGAGAGGCCTGACGGCCAGAGCAGACTGCATGACAGCAAGGGCCAGACCAAACTCCTGCAGCTGTTGACCACCAAATCCGACCAGATGGAGCCTTCGCCCTTAACCAGCTCTTTGTCGGACGCAACCAAGGACTCCGTGGGCAGCCTGCCTGGTTCTGGGTCGACACACGGAACCTCGCTCAAGGAGAAGCATAAGATTTTGCACAGACTGTTGCAGGATAGCAGCTCTCCTGTGGACTTGGCGAAGTTAACTGCGGAAGCCACAGGCAAAGAGCTGAACCAGGAGGCCAGCAGCACGGCCCCTGGATCCGAGGTGACGATTAAGCAAGAGCCAGTGAGCCCCAAGAAGAAAGAGAATGCACTACTCCGCTATTTGCTCGATAAAGACGATACTAAAGATATCGGTTTACCGGAAATAACCCCCAAACTTGAGCGACTGGACAGTAAGACGGACCCTGCCAGTAACACAAAATTAATAGCTATGAAAACTGAGAAGGAGGAGATGAGCTTTGAGCCTAGTGACCAGGTAAGTTCTGTCATGTGTTCTTATAGGTGGACTAATCCGTGTCCGTCAAGGATTTCTCCCAAGGGTGTCATGAGGCCTCAGGGGACCAGGTAAAAATAAGCCTTCTCCTTTGTTCTTACTTTGCAACACGGTTAATTCTCACTGAAGCTGCGTGTTACAAACACTCCATCTAGCAAACAGGATGTTGTGGTAGGGCAGGGTGGGGTAAGGGGGCTGACATTACTTTGTAAAGGGCCAAATGGTCATATCTGAGAATCTGCAGGCCTTCTGTGCCAATCAGCCCTGGCCGCCACGGAAAAAAGTCAGTATGCCGTGTTCCAGAAAGACTTTACCAACAGATACTAATATTTGAATTTTATACCAATCTCATGTGTCACAATGTACTCTTCTTTTGACTTGTTTTAAAGTTATTAAAAAATGTAAATCCAGGAGTTCCTGTCATGGCTCAGCAGTAACAAACGCAACTAGCATCCATGAGGTTGCAGGTTCGATCCCTGGCCTCAGTCAGTGGGTTAAGGATCCGGCATTGCCATGAGCTGTGGTGTAGCTTGCAGACATGGCTCGGATCCTGAGTTGCTGTGGCTGTGGCATAGACCGGCAGCTACAGCTCCAATTAGATCCCTAGCCTGGGAACTTCCATATGCCACGGGTGCAGCCCTAAAAAGACCAAAAATAAATAAATAAATAAATCCGTTCTTAGCTTATTGGCCATACAGGAACAGGTAGTGGGCAGTATTTTGCCCGGGGGCCAGCTGGGAATTGCTGACCCCTGTTGCTAAAAGCCACCTAAATTGGAGATAATCACTTCCTCCAAACTGGGCTTTGTCAGGAGAGACTTCATTCACTGATTTCTGACTTAGCTGTCTCTTCTTAGGATCGGAGTCTGACTGGTTTTCAGACTTAACGAAGATCATTCTACCTCTCTTTATGCTCACCTGCAACTTCTGATTAACACTGAAGAATTTCTTAGGCCATCAGTATAAAAAGTATATAGTGGGAAGTGGAGAGGTAAAGTTGGCGGCCTTGATGCTGGGATAGCTGAGCCATCATATATAAATGCAAAGCAGAAAATAGGTTGCATTCTCTGCTGTTCTTATGTGAAAAATTAATTTCCTGGAAAAAAATCTAGAAAAGCTAAATTGATACTTAGAATCATTCTCAATGACACTCGGATAATGACATCATAGGGAAAATGCAAACCGTTTTTTTGTTGGTTTTTTTTGTTTTTTTGTTTTTTTGTTTTTGTTTTTGTCTTTTTGCCTTTTTCTAGAGCCACTCCTGCTGCGTATGGAGGTTCCCAGGATAGGGGTCTAATTGGAGCTGTATCCCCTGGCCTACACCAGAGCCACAGCAACTTGGGATCTGAGCCGCGTCTGCGACCTACACCACAGCTCACGGCAACACCGGATCCTTAACCCACCGAGCAAGGCCAGGGACCGAACCCGCAACCTCATGGTTCCTAGTCGGATTTGTTAACCACTGCGCCATGACGGGAACTCCTGCAAACTTTGATTTTTCTTTATTTTAAAAAAATAAAATGGGTTGTTACTGACAGTAATGTCTTAGCATAAGGTGCTTTCCAGAGAATCACCAGCTGGCTGAGTTAAGGATCCAGGACTTTATCGACTCTGCAATCCCCGAGCGCTGTCTTAAGTCATGATGGGTTAAGAAGTGAAGAAGCTGCATAGCCTTTTTACTTAAAATGGTTCATTGATTTGACCTTGAAACTTGTTTTACAAGTGAATATTTTAGGTTTCACTGTCTTCTGGGACCAGGTGTGGATGGGGAGAGGAGCACACTTGGTCATAACCTGGGACTTCCTCAGCAGAGGCTGGCTCAGTGGAGGCTGGCCCAACAGCAGCTCTGGGGTGGAGAGCACTGATCCGAGAGCTGAGGCTACACAACCAGGCTCCTTCTGGGTCCTGAGCACTCAGCTTCGGGTCTTTTTCACTTTGATGTCCAGACAGCTGCTACCATTCCTATGAGGTGTTTATGTCCCTTCACCTAGGAAATGGACACAGTTACGTAAACACCTTCAGTGATGAATCCTTAAACTTAGATATTAGTTCAGTCTAACAGGTACTCTGTAATGCTGCGGGCTCATTGGATGGGGGAACCTGAGGCCTCAGCACAAAATTAATAACAATATCTTGGATGAAGTGTAGCGCAAAGCCATACCAGGCTGTAGGTGTTTCAATCTTGTGAGGTTTACTAGATTAGAATACACAGAACTGTAGTGGCAGTTCAGAGTGGCAGGCACAGATACTGTCCCTCAGGTCTCTTAACAGATGCTAGAGGGCAAGATGGTGACTCACGAGGTCCAGGTTAGCTTGGTGGCTAAGTGGCTGGTCCCTCCCTCCATAAACAGAATTTATTTCTATCCCAGGCTGAGGCCCTAGCGACTTAAGGGGGACTCTATTTGATTTCTATATTTAGATATATGATTACACTAACTTTGTATAGGAAACTGACAAAAGAAGTTTTTCTTTTGTTTCGTCTTTTAAATAGTCCTTGAGTCACTTGCAGTTTCTAATTAGTGTTTAAAAGAAACATTTTCTAATGAACATTATCTCACCTTAGGAACTTAAAGTGCAAAGTGTTATCAGCATAAATCTGTCATTTTGGGTGGACTCCCCCCACCACAGACACACATGCACACAGACATACACACACACACACACACACAATTTTTTTCTTAATGAAACTCAGTCCCTGGCTTCACCCTCCATCCATCCGCATTTAAAACTCCACCAAAAAAATACTGCTTCAGAGCAATTTTAACATCAAAAACATGGCAGCTTGAAAAGAAAGGTTACCACAGGAAGTATGCATTACCTAAATTTAGATCAAAGTTAGAATGACTTACTTTAAGAAGAAAAACAGGGATTCTTTCACTGCCCTCCCTCTTTGCCGCTTCCCAAACACAGACTGACTGTGTCTCTTATTGACTGCTGTACACCCTTCTGGAAGACTTTTCTTTCATTTCAAGGAAACTCATTTTTATTTAGTAAGATTAACTATGAGCAAGCCTGAATTGCCCAGTCTCCTTATTTTGACTCAGAAAAGAGCCATTATCCAAGTGAGTGTTTAACCTATCACAAACTTATTAAGGACAGGAAGTACCTCGATGGCGCTATTATACCTAAAATAGCATTCCTCACTGGGTCGAGTATTTAAACAACATTTGTTTCTACAGTGTTTCATAACCAACAGGAAACTATGACAGAAAAATTTCCAATATGTTCGCTGACACTTTTAAGTTATACTTATTTACACTATGGAGTAAACGATACTAACTAAATGATACTTTTAAGGTCGTCTTAATGCTACTGAGCCACTTATGATGAGGGTTTAGAAGTGGTCTATAAAGAGCTGCTTCTTGTTATTTGGCTCCATTAGAAAAGCAAACAGTATTTTAAACTGGTAGTGTCCTGAAAAATCCCCTCCAAGTGTGGTGGGATTGTGTTACCATTTTTTAAAACAATTTTATGTTTTGCAAATGTAGTAAAATTACACTTTTTAAAAAAAAATTCGAAATGTTGTTTTGTAATTTATTAGAGTACATGTCATTAAAATACATATGTTCTTTATATTTCCTTCAGAGAACAAATTGATTTGACGCATGAAAAATTCATAAAGCCAGAAAAATGAAAAATTACAAAAATCAAGTCCAATTTTCATTTTGTAGAACTTTTACAAAAATCTTTCTGACTCATTTTCTGCCTGAAATAGTTTAAACCAGCTATTCAAATTGATGTGGCTAATTTGAGCGTTGGAATAGATGCCTAAGCAAAACTTTGAAGTATCTTGGCAAAGCATTTTAAAGGAAGGCATTAATCTTTTTGTCTTGTGAAGAAATCATGCCTAACAAAGTACGTAGATAGGAACTGGAAGAACTTTTGATGAGAATTAAAGCTTAGAAAATTTAAGACCAGAAATATTTGATCGTAAATTTAATGGGATCAAATCCACCCTATCCAGAACTTAACAAAGAAGCAAGTACCATATTGTCAAATTTATTGCTAGACAACTGAAAGGTGTATAGATATTCTCCTAGAAGAACATTTAAAGTACATTTAAGATGATTAGCTTAATTTAAATATGTACTCCAAAAACTGACAAGAAATAAACATAAGCAAGGCAATATTATCTCTAGTGGGGAAATTTTCATAATGCATTTTTCTGATGGTAAGCCAAATGAATTCAGATCGAGTTCACAAGTATGGGTCTCCAGAGAACCAATTCCTTCTGAATATAACACCCGGAAGTTCCTGCCTGACTTTCCTAAGACAAATAAATGTTTAGTTACTTGTCAAAGCTAGAATGATCCACAGCTGAATTTGGTCAACTTTTAAAATGGCAAAGATTAGGAGTTCCTGTCATGGTGCAACAGAAATGAATCTGACTAGGAACCTTGAGGTTGCGGGTTCGATCCCTGGCCTCTCTTAGTGGGTTAAGGATCCAGCATTGGCGTGAGCTGTGGTGTAGATCACAGACTCGGCTCGGATCTGGCGTTGCTGTGGCTGCAGTGTAGGCCAGCAGCTACAGTTGCTCCGATTAGACTCCTAGCCTGGGAACCTCCATATGCTGCAGGTGCGGTCCTAAAAAGCAAAAAATTAATTAATTTTTAAAACCGCAAAGATTAAAATTTGAAAATGGGCTAAGTGTTATTTGTGGAGGTTTTTTGGCTGCACCCACAGCATACAAAAGTTCAAATTGGAGTTCCTGTCGTGGCGCAATGGTTAACGAATCCGACTAGGAACCATGAGGTTGCGGGTTCGGTCCCTGGCCTCGCTCAGTGGGTTAAGGATCCGGCGTTGCCGTGAGCTGTGGTGTAGGTCGCAGATGCGGCTCGGATCCCGAGTTGCTGTGGCTCTGGTGTAGGCCAGTGGCTACAGCTCCGATTTGACCCCTAGCCTGGGAACCTCCATATGCCACGGGAGTGGCTCAAGAAAAAGGCAAAAAGACCAAAAAAAAAAGTTCTAATTTGATCCCTAGCCCAGAAACTTCTGTATACCATGGGTACAGCCAAAAAAAAAAATGAAATCAACCAAGGAAAATCATGGATTTTAAGTTATCTAATTATTCCAAATAAAGAATCAATAAATTAGAATTCCCTGCTGGCTCAGCAGGTTAAGGATCCAGCATTGTCACTGCTGTGTCGTGGGTTTGATCCCTGGCCCTGGAATTTCTGCATGCCATGGGTGCAACAACAACAAAGGCAACAATAAATTGATTTAAACCATCCATATATATTTTAATGTTTCCATATGTATAAAGAGAGATGAATTTTAAACTTATTTTAAACTCATTAGGCACAAGAGCAGGTCACAGGAAGAATCGTAAATCCTGTCACTTGGACCCTTTGAAACTGTAATAGTTATTTTTATATTTAAGATGGTTGAAAGTGTAATTTTATTTGTGTGGAAAGAATAAAGGTAAAAAGGAAAGTGAGAGTCTAGACCCAGACTGTTAATCTATATTGTAAAGGCTTTTACGACTATCTGGGCTGGAGGTAGATATAAGCGCCTCCATTGATGAAAATAGTATACTCTATTTTTACTATTTTTATATAATCTGTTTATTTTATTTATTTATTTATTTATTTCCTTCAGAGAACAAATTATTTCAGTTATCCTGAAACTTTTGTTCTGAGAAATTGAGTTGATTCTGAAAATATTTTAAAATCATAGGCCACAATGGTTCAAGGAACTCTTCAGGTTGACTGAGTGTTCATTACTACATTGCAGGCACTGTCTTTTTTTTTTTTTTTTTTTTCCTTTGGTCCTGCCAACAGCATGTGGAAGTTCCTAGGCCAGGGACTGAACCCAAGTCACAGCAACAATCTAAGCCACTGCAGTGACAACCCCAGATCCTTAACCTTTTGCACCACAAGGGAACTCTCAGGCACTGTTCTTTGAGAACAATAGGTGTACCTTACACATTGAAGAAAACATGACAGCAGTAGCTTGACAATGGAGTCACTTTACACAGACATTTAGCTTACACAAAATCATCCATACACATTCAGAAAAGAAAAAAAAAATGAAGAAATGGCTATTAAATGGCTAAGTAGTGTGAGCAGTTTTGCCCACCTACAAGCCTTGACTGAGTTTTGGTTTCCTTGAAGCTCCATTAGTGTGAAAATGTAGCCACTGTCTTTTGAAATGCAGAATGGCCCCTGCGTGCACTACCATCACTTCTGACTCATCCAAAGAAGTAAAGATGTGCTTTCACTCTGGAGGGGAAACTGGCCTTGTTGTCCTTGGAGGGGCCTGACAGTAAAGTTCCTTCCTAAGGAGTTCTGAGGATCGTCTTGTCTGTGTCTGTCTATACTTCAGGATGCTTTTGGAACCTAACCCTTCCTTAAGGATGTAGCTCTCCCAAATTTGATCCCTCACTCTTATTAGAAGCTAACTAGAAAATGGTCTGGTAATTGCTCTAACAATGTGTTAGGAATTCCTTGGAAAATGGATCTCCAAGTTCTTGGTAAGCTAGTTGACTATGAACAAAGAATGCAATAAAATACTTCATCATTGTATCCTTCTTAACTTGAGAAATAGGTCCCCTAAAAAGGCTCCCTCCATAGATAGTACATTGGCCATAAATTGTAAAAACCTCAGTAAATCTGGTTTCTTTTGTATTGAATAAAACTGTAAGCCATTCGGCTTTAAGTATACCTCATATTTGGAGTTCCCATCGTGGCACAGTGGTAACGAATCTGACTAGGAACCACGAGGTTGCGGGTTTGATCCCTGGCCTTGCGCAGTAGGTTAAGGATCTGGCGTTGCCGTGAGCTGTGGTATAGGTCACAAGACGAGGTTCGGATCCTGCGTGGCTGTGGTATAGGCTGGCAGCTGTAGCCCCAATTCAACCCCTAGCCTGGGAACCTCCATGTGCTATGGGTACGGCCCTAAAAAGAAAAAGAAAAAAAAAAGTATACGTCTTCTTGGATGTAAATGATTTCACTTGAATTGCCAGTGTAGAAAAAAGGGTTAGTCATGGTCAAGGATTCAAAGTCCATCCAGTGACTTTGGGGAAATTGCCTAACTTGTGTTTTTCCACCTACACACATCAGGAGAATCACTCTTAACCACTCTTTGCACTAGAAAGAACTCCTGGCATTTAACTCTAGCTATTTACCTATGTGGTTGGCACCGTCTGATTTTTAAATACTTGGTACATAGAGAGATACTACTTAAAAGACCATAAATTCAATTGAGCTCTCAAGAACAAAAGTGCTAGATGTGAAGTAGTGGAGATACCTAACTTATTATTTGAACGTTGGTAATTGAAAGGAAGCTATCCTAATAAAGGAAAAAGCCCTAAGAAGCATTTTTATGGCTTCTATAAAGTCAGGTTATTAGATGCTATGTTTGGGGGCAGCCTGCTTTTATCCTGCTTCCCTACATTTGTCACCTAAGCTGGTGAGTGACTGGTTTTCAGTGTCATTCGAAACTGAAAGTGTAAGCAGGAAAAAAAACACCACTCAAAGTGAAAAGGCAGTGCTGAGCTATTCAGGGTTACTGCAAGCCTATTGTGCATTTTCCCCCTTGCTGTTAAAAAGAAAAAGAAAGTTCTAAAATGACCATTTACTAATATTGATTTGGTGTAAATTGGCATCCTACTTTCTACCAATTTGTTGTTGTTATTTCTTAGGGATTGTTAACCACAAAACATTGTCTGTAAGGTCCACTCTTACTTTATTAGAAATACACGTACTCATGATGGATTGAACCACTAGCACAAAATAAAGGGGATTTTATAAGTTGCCAGTGACTCACAATACTAGGAGAGAGCTTTCCTTCTAATTCAGTCAGCTCTATTTTTACACATGAAGAAACTGAGGACCAAGAGATCAAAGTATTTGTCCTTTGTTGATTTAATTTTTTTTACGATGATCACTTAACTGTTAGGTCTGAGGTATGCACGCGTCTGCATCTTTTCCTTGGCCTTAGGTCTGTAATTGGAAATAGGAGTGTGGCACCCACTCTTAGCTTAGGCCTGGATAAACTCTTCTGTTTGTTAACTGCAGCCTGGCAGTGAGCTGGACAACTTGGAGGAGATTTTGGATGATTTGCAGAATAGTCAATTACCACAGCTTTTCCCAGACACGAGGCCAGGCGCCCCTGCTGGATCAGTTGACAAGCAAGCCATCATCAATGACCTCATGCAACTCACAGCTGAAAACAGCCCCGTTACACCTGTTGGAGCCCAGAAAACAGCATTGCGAATTTCACAGAGCAGTGAGTATGAGATATTGATGGTTATGCCAAGAAATTCCCATGTAATCACCATCAGAAACAGGGATTATTAAAATCTGATGCAAACAGCTTAGTCACTTCAAGGTTTTTATGGTCAAATAGCACCATCTACCGTCCTAGCCCATCAAAACAATATTCAGGCTGATTCTGGTGAGCTTGGCCTTGCTGCAGGCGCTTGTGGTTAATTTAATCAGCATGGAGTGAGGCTGACCTGCATAGATAAAGTTCTTCAGATGATTGTTATAGTTCCCTTTGTTACAGTTAAAAAAGATTTTCTGTATCTTAAGATATGGCTGAATATTTAAAATACAGAAACTTAGAAAGTTATGCTGACTTTTTAGGAATAATATACTACTAAAAATCTGTATCAGAATATTATCTCTTAGGAATTCTCCTATAAATAGCAGTTGTACATGGAAATCTATTATAGATAAATGTTTTCTAAGTACATGTTACATTTAGTGGACTATAAAGCTGGAAGACTATTTAGACTGTTATATAATACATTTTTATTGTTTATTTTTATTTGGATATTTTTGTAAGCTTAAGAAGTCTTTCTTTACTATGAACACTGAACACTTAGTTTGCATAACTTGATAGTCACCTCATGTTGTCCCATAGTTTTGAGTGGAAGAAAATACCTTTCCTGCTCCAGGGACGTAGTTAGAAAGACAGAGAACCTCTGTGTTAAATTGGTAAGCAGAATGATCTTTCCCTCTTCAGAACCAATTTGACCCATTTCTCAAAGGAGAAACGGCAACCATCAACCGAATTCCAAAATAGCTTTAATTAATAGTTCCTTTCTCAAAGTGATTGCTGGAGTTCCCATTGTGGTGCAGTGGAAATGAATCCAACTAGGAGCCATGCGGTTGCAGGTTCAATCCCTGGCCTCGCTCAGTGGGTTAAGGATCCGGTGTTGCCATGAGCTGTGATGTAGGTCGCAGACATGGCTCTGATCCCTCATTACTGTGGCTGTGGCGTAGGCCGGCAGCAACAGCTCTGAATAGACTCCTAGCCTGGGAACCTCCATATGCCGTGGGTGCAGCCCTAAAAAAGAAAAGTGAATCCTGATCATTCAGAAAAAGGTAAAGCAAAATAAGGGTTTTTGCTTCTCTCTCAACCTGCCTATTTCTTAGGGAATGGAGGGTTCCTTGTGGCCCATGAGTCAGAGAATTGAGAGGTGAGGAAGAAACACAGTAGGGAGTTTTAAGTTCCCATCGTGGCACAGTGGAAACAATTCCAACCAGGAACCATGAGATTTCGGGTTCAATCCCTGGCCTCGCTCAGTGGGTTAAGGATCTGGCGTTGCCCTGAGCTTTGGCTTAGTAGGCCAGCGGCTACAGCTCTGATTTGACCCCTAGCCTGGGAACTTCCATATGCCAAGGGTGCAGCCCTAAAAAGCAAAAATAAAAACAAAACACCATAGGGAGTTTAATGGCTTCTCCTCTGTTTGTACCTCCTGATGGTATTCAGACTATTGAATGGTAACCAGATCACTAAACCTGAGGAAGTCAGATTAAGCATGTGCATAATTCTCATTCCAAACCCTAATTCTTCTAATATTTTATTTCTGGTATTGACTGTTAAGAACTCTAATACATTTTAAATGTTCTCTTTCATTCTGTGTTTAAATAATTCAGAGAAAATAACGTACTTGGTATTGTTTAATATACTAGCTCTTTGGATTCTAATTTATAGTAGCTTTGTACTTTTAAAGTCATTGTTGTCAAATTACTGGTTGACTATGTCATAGTATAGTATGCTGATGTAGTTTTTACTCCCCAGTAAATTCTTGTGAACGGACCATTAATCATTTCAAATATAAATGTATCTGGAAATTTTAAAAAGCTATGTTTAGGAAATTTAACAGGGTCCTAAAGCTTTAATACCAACTTCAAATAGTAGAGTTCACATTTAAAGATTTTAATTTCCAATGAGAGTAGACAAAACAAAGTTTAGTTAAAAATGATATTCCAGTGTCCAAAGCACATGTGTCTGGGTTTGGTGCTTTATGCAGGAGATGTTTATGGTTTCACAGCTGTGCCAAAACAATATTCCTAAATTCAAATAATATAATGTAAAAAAAAATATTTAGTAGTTTACCTAGCAAATACAATTGAATATTAGAAGCTAATATTGGGATATATATGGTATATAATAGAATGTTCTTTTTTTTCCCCCTCTTTTTTGTTTTACAAGTTTGTGAGAAATTAGGCTTGTTGGTTAGATTGCAAGTCTTTGTTTTGGCACCACCTAAGTTTTTTGGTTTGTGGATTTATCTTTTATGTAGGCAGTTGGTCCCTGTTGTGCATATCTTTGTTATTTTATAGATGCCATTTTCCCTAAGCACTATTTCTGGTACTCTACTTTTCCATTATCCTATATTAACCTTCAATTTTCATTTGTTTTCTCCTTAGCTTTTAATAACCCACGACCAGGGCAACTGGGCAGGTTATTGCCAAACCAGAATTTACCACTTGACATCACATTGCAAAGCCCAACTGGTGCTGGACCTTTCCCACCAATCAGAAACAATAGTCCCTACTCAGTGATACCTCAGCCAGGAATGATGGGTAATCAAGGGATGATAGGAAACCAAGGAAATTTAGGGAACAGTAGCACAGGTAAGGGCTCAAATGGGCTGTTAACTTTATTGGTGGGTTTTTTCGCTTAATGCTGTATTCATCCACATCAAACTAAGAGGATTTTTCAAGTGAATTTTTTATGCTAGAAATGACCATTTGAATGTAAGGAAATTCTTCATTTTTCTCTGTTGAGTGTGGCATATGAAACATTGGAGAGCATTCCAGTAAGCTGACCCAGATATTCTGTGAGCATTATTTGTAATCATTAACCTTATACGAGGTTTCTAATCATTAACCCTATAGCATAGGCTTATTTCACTTCTATTCCAATTACTATTCTAGACATCTTAATGGTATGTGTAAAATAAATGGGGGGTGCTAGCTTCCTGTGGTAATCTGCCAATGACCCCAGAACTTCCTGTTAATTGATGTTTTGTGTTTGGAGAATTTCAGAATGAAAGTTTAAAATTCAACCAACCTTTTCATACTCTTAAAGAGGACAATTCTCATTCCAAAAAATATTAATTAAAAATAATAAATTCTTGGAGTTCCCATCATAGCACAGCAGAAATGAATCTGACTAGGAACCATGAGGTTGCAGGTTCGATCCCTGGCCTCACTCAGTGGGTTAAGGATCCGGCGTTGCCATGAGCTGTGGTGAAGGTCGCGGACGAGGCTCAGATCTGGTGTTGCTGTGGCTATGGTGTAGGCCAGCAGCTGCAGTTTCTATTCGACCCCCAGCCTGGGAAACTCCATGTGCCGCAGGTGCAACCCTAAAAAGCAAAAACAACAAATAAATAAATACACATTAAAAATAATGGATGTTAAATGGTGGTACATCTGGCCTAAGAGAAGCTAATCCAGGGGCTCTTTTTTTGAAGATGTATGAAGTTGCCTGTGATCTGGTTTGGTCCTTGATCTGCTGTCACTTGAGGTGTCTGCCAAGTTGCCTGTCCCCATCATAGCAGCTCCCTCACCCTCCATCCAGTTCAGGTTCAGAAGCACTGCAGCAGCACTGATTGCTATTAGCACCGCATCCTGGACCCTGATACCCTGATTTATCACAGACAGATCAGGATGCTACGTTTTCTCATAGGAACTGCTTGCAGCTTACAGCTTTCTTCCTTTGTCGAAATGAGGTACTGGAGACAAAGGCATTGATAGTAACAGACATTCTAAGAAGAGCTTATGTTCATGGGGTTTTTTAGCTTAGACTATAGTCCTTGTATAGTTAACTGAAGAGTTCAATTTGAGGCAGAAAGATGGATTTTTTAAAACTTTACATTGTTGGTGAGCATTCATGGAAATATTTCCATTCATTGACAATATGAACTATATTGTATTAAAATAGTTTATTCCTTCAACACATATTTGCTAGGCGCCTACTGTGTGTGCCAAGCACTGACTGTATCACTGACATACAGATTCACAGAAGCAACACCATGTTAATTTTATATTATCTTTAAGATAGAAAAAGGATTCATGTATATAAATAAAACACTGATTACATAAAATCCAATAAGAGAAAAGGAGCCCATGATTTGTTAGAAGTGGCTTCCTATTAGCAGAACACAAGATCTGGGTTCTTGTAGAAACTTTTAGGCAGTTGGGGCTATACTTACATTCAAATCTGAGCCGCCTAGAGATGACCGCCATTCAGGCTATAAAGGTCACAGACCGCCTGTGCTTGTTTCCCGAAGAAAAAAGAAAAAAACCTACAAGAGACATCCCAGTTATAGCTACATTCGTGTTTCAAATTATGGAGGGTCCCCCTTCTGCTTTCTAGACTTTCTATAATTTTGTTACATTAATTAGATCATAGATTTTTTGATGTATAAAATGTCTTTTCTCCCATATCTTTGGGTGGTTCAAATCTAGTCTTAAAATGGTTTTTAAAATATGTGTTAATATAATATTATTCTAACTTGTTCAGTCTAGTTAATTCCCCTTCCCTCTTAGTCATCCTAATATAGCACGTTCTCATGACCGGTGAAAGCCCACCCACAAGACTTGTTCTCTGCATTTCTGAACCAGACCCTGTTTTCAGCTGTTTATCATAATTAAATGAAGGCAAGCCATGTATTTGAAAACAGAACTTGGATATATCTGTTTAAAATTAAACACTACAGAATGAGGGGTCCTCACCTGGGGTCGTTCCCCTTGAGGCTCTCAAGTCTTAGGGGGTGTTTGGCCGTGGCCAGCAACCCGGGGGCCAGGCCAGACAGAGCAAACACGTGGTCTGCCCTTCTCACTGGCGTGTGTGGTCACATCGCTGTTACTCTCTCACTTGTAGAAGGATACTTAGGGCTCTGTCCAGCCCACCGCAGATCTGTATCATCAGGAATGTGATGATACTGTGGTCCAGGTCCCAAGTGGTGGGCGCTCCCTTGCCTTGAGCAGGAGCGGAAAGATGCTCTCATTCCCCCTGCTTCTGAGGCTGCTGCAATCGGCTTGGGAGTGCCCAGCAAATTGTGATGCTGGGAAATGGAGTGTGGTCTGGGTGTCACGGGACAGTCTCTGTGATTTGGGTTTCTAGTTAGCGTATTGATTATCAGTTTTCACCTTGTTCCTCTTGGCCTCACCTCCCTGTTGGAAAGTAAAGCATTGACGTGTGCCTCAGCTAATGTGATTCACTTCCTGAGGAAGGAAGTTGGGGTTATCCACTCGCCACAGCACCTGTTTCTAAGTACATATGGGAACAATTCTAACAACTTTTCCGAACTGTAAAGAGTGGCAGGTCCATGTTTTGAAAAACTTCGTAGTGATTGCCAATTCTTATTTCTCAGCCCAGGGCCCACGTCCGTCCCAGTGCGGGCGTGAGCTGTGGGGCTGAGCGCAAGGTGAGATCGTGTGTTGTTGCTCATACGGGCTGACTATGTTTCCAGTGCCCGCGTCTCTCAGCTTGCTCTGGCTTGCCCGCAGGCATGATTGGCAGTAACGCCGCCCGGCCCAGCATGCCATCTGGGGAATGGGCCCCACAGACCTCCGCTGTGAGAGTCACCTGTGCTGCCACCACTGGTGCCATGAACCGGCCGATCCAAGGAGGTATGATTCGGAACCCAACAGCCAGCATCCCCATGAGACCCAGCAGCCAGCCTGGCCAAAGACAGATGCTTCAGCCTCAGGTCATGAATATCGGTAAGGCAGCTCCCAGGCTCTTTGCTTGTTGTGTTTATGCTTTCTGAGAAGAGGGGAACTGCTCTGTCGAGATAGACTCCTAATTTGCAGTTTAGGTAATTCCCCTGTGTCAAGCTGTCATAAGTGGGATTTTGCTGGAACTCTATATATAGAATCATAGAATTGCAGGTTTTCCAGTCACTTAAGAGAACTCACTACCTTTATGGTGTTTTATTTTCATTTAATTACCTAATTTCACCTTTTGTGGGGGGTGAGTTAGCGTGCAGCACTATAAATGTTGTCTAGATGATACTTAAAAGAAGGATTTCAGTGACACAGCAGTGGTTCCTAACTCTGCATGGTCATCAGAATCATCACAGGACCTTAAAGTGCAGATCCCTGGACCACGCGTCTCCCAGGTCCTTGCTGAAGGTGCAGGGTCTCATAGAGCAGCTCACAAAATGTGAAGACCACTAGAATTTGTCTGGATATGGTTCACATGTTATTAAAATTACGGGTCTAACACACAGATACCATTTCTATGAAATGTCCAGAATAGGCAGATCTGTAGAAAAAAAGCAGATTAGTGGTTTCCTAGAGCTGGGGTTTGGGGTTAGATAGTGACTCCTAATGGTCATAGGGTTTCTTTTGGGCAGAATGAAAACATCCTAAAAGTGGGAGTTCCTGTTGTGGTACAGTGGAAATAAATCCGACTAGGAACCATGAGGTTCCGGGTCCGATCCCTGGCCTCGCTCAGTGGGTTGGGGATCTGGCATTGCTGTGAGCTGTGGTGTAGGTCGAAGACGCGGCTCGGATCCCGAGTTGCTGTGGCTCTGGTGTAGGCCGACGGCTACAGCTCTGATTAGACCCCTAGCCTGGGAACCTCCATATGCCACGAATGCTGCCCTAAAAGGATAAAAGACCAAAAAAATTTTTTTTAATTTAAAAAAATAATTTTAAAAAAATCCTAAAAGTGATCCTTGTAGTAGTTGTACAACTCCGCAAATATACTAACACCCACTGAATCGTACACTTTAAATAGGCTAACTGTATGGTATGTGAATTATATCTCAGTAAAACCATCATTTAAAAAAAACTAATGACCTGTGCAACTCATGCTTGAGATTATTTTCTTAATCACTGATGTATTAACCTTCCTCTTATCTTGTACATTAGCATAATTCAGATGAGTTGGTGTTTATGTACTTGTTCGTATACTTAGATATTGCACAATGAGTAAGCGCTAAATCATTAACGGAAAGATGCCAAGATTGCTTTGACATAATTCAGAAGGCTTATCATACCCTGGCATCAGTTTTCTTTTCTGGTCGTTTTAATTGCTCAGCATATTTTGCCTTATTGTTTCTGAGATTTTTTTTTTTTTTTTTGGAATGTAGTTGAGTTAACAATGTTGTTTTAGTTTCAGGTGTACAGCAAAGTGATTCATATGCACATAACCACTTTTTAAGATTCTTTTCTCATGTGGGTTATTATAGAATATTGAGTAGAGTTCCGGGTGCTATATAGCAGGGCCTTGTTATTTATCTATTTTTATATATAGCGGTGTCTATATGTTAATCCCAGACCCTGAGATGGCACTTTCATTTTGTGTTTCTACAGAGAATGTACTTTGAATTAATGCATGATTCCCAAACATAAATTCACATAATTTGAGGCTTACATGAAAAATGCTGTAAAAGTAGGCAGATTTCTTTCTTTTTTTTTTTTTTTAACGGGCAGATTTCCATGCAAAAAATGAACTGGGAGATTTTTTAAATCAGGATAGGGAGTTCCCTTGTGGCTCAGCAGGTTAAGGATCCAGTGTCACTGCAGTGGATCGAGTCATTGCTGTGGTAAGGTTCATTCCCTGGCCTGGAAACTTTCATGTGCTACAGATGCAGCTGGGGAAAAAAAAACAAGATTGTGGTAGTTCCCGTCATGGCTTGGTGGTTAACGAACCCTACTAAAATCCATGAGGATTGAGGTTTGATCTCTGGCCTTGCTCAGTGGGTTGGGGATCTGGCGTTACCGTGAGCTGTGGCATAGGTCACAGACGTGGCTCGGATCCCACCTTGCTGTGGCTGTGGTGTAGGCCAGCTGCTACAGCTCCAATTAGACGCCTAGCCTGGGAATCTCCATATGCTGCCGGTGCGGACCTAACAAGACAAAAAAAGACCAAAAAAAAAAGGTTGTGGATTAAAAATTAAACGCCATAATAATAAATCCCTTATATCCAAAAATTTCATTTTTCCTGTCTTTCTTTTCTGAAGGACACTCAGCTTTTAAGCTCAAAATATGGCTCTATGAGCTTCATTGTGTAGTTTAATTTCTCTGGTTTTTAATAAACTCAAAAAAACCATGAACTCAACAGAAAATTATCTATTATAATGGGAAACAGGTCTACAGATAATGATAATAAAATCATGAAAGAGCTAATACCATTCATTAGCTTTAAGCCTCTAAAAAGAACGTCTAAGAAAGCACATCAAAGTTGTCTCGTCTCTGCTCCTCCCTAATTCTGGTGGAAGAGCTCACCAAAGTGCAGTTTTAACTAAGGTCTAGACCAGCACTTCCCACAAGTGTGTCCAGAACCCCGATGCCCTTTTAGGGGGTCTGCAAGGCCAAAACTGTTTTCATAATCATACTAAGATGTTCCTCACCTTCTTCACTCTCCTACTCTCAAGGATTACCATAGTGTTCACTAAAAAATCTTTATGGGAGTTCCCTTCGTGGCTCAGCAGTTAACGAAACTGGCTAGGATCCATGAGGACACGGGTTCGATCCCTGGCCTTGCTTAGTAGATTAAGGATCTGGTGTTGCCCTGAGCTGTGGCGTAGGTCACAGACATGGCTCGGATCCCGAGTTGCTGTGGCTGTGGTGTAGGCCGGCGGCTGCAGCTCCAATTGGACCTCTAGCCTGGGAACCTCCATATGCCGTGGGTGTGGCCCTAAAATAGCAAAAAAAAAAAAATCTTGTTTGTGTCACAAGATCGAAAAAGAGTTCAGACTTGTACTTACCAGAGGGGGGGAGGTGGGGGGAGAGGAGGAATTGGATGAAGATGGTCAAAAGGCACAAACTTCTTAAGTTTTCTTAAGTTCTAGGGACGTAACATACAGCATGATTAATATAAGGAACACTGCTGTATGGTATATATGTAAATTTTCAACAATAGCTTGATACAACTGGAAGAAAAAAATGTTTCTGTTAACATAGTGGATTTACTGTGATGATTTTTTAAATGAATTAACAATTATTTTTTCCTGCTTTCCAGTTTTAATTTCCAGTACAGTAAATATCAATAAGCTATAACCCACATACACAGAAGCTATATGTTAAGAATACAGAGTCCCAGAGTTCCCGTTAGTGGTACAGCAGAAATGAATCCGACTAGGAACCATGAGGTCTCGGGTTTGATCCCTGGCCTCGCTCAATGGGTTAAGGATCTGGTGTTGCCGTGAGCTGTGGTGTAGGTCACAGACACGGCTCAGATCTGGCACTGCTGTGGCTGTGGTGTGGGCTGGCAGCTGCAGCTCTGATTCAACCCCTAGCCTAGGAACCTAAAAAATAAAGAATACAGAGTCCCAAGTGCAAGAGGTTTGGAACTGCCAGTCTAGAACATCCCTGAAGTGGATGCTTAGCCTTGATATTTATTGCCTTTTTTCCTATTGCAAAGCAAAAATTCTATCTTCTTATTTTCACCTAATTATTATTGCTTCTGTCTTCGTCATTTTTGTATAAGCCAGATTATCTCTCTTTCTATTCCATAGCCAGAACAGCCATTGTAAACAGACTTCATTACAAATGATAAGATTTGGAGATTGTTTTCTTCTCCCTTTTCAGGGCCATCTGAGTTAGAGATGAACATGGGGGGACCTCAGTACAGCCAACAACAAGCGCCTCCAAATCAAACCGCCCCTTGGCCTGAGAGCATCCTGCCCATAGACCAGGCCCCGTTTGCCAGCCAGAACAGGTGAGTCTTGAGCGCTCAGGACATCATGAGTTCTGTGAGTGATCCCCAACCTAGGCCAGAATCTTTTCCTTTTGAATAGTTGGTGCCTGACCAGTTTTCACGTGTTTATTTACTAGGCTGGGAGTGCAGGGCATGGGGGAGGAAGGGGAATCGGAAAATCAGTCTGACCTAGAGCATGCCTTCAAAGAAGTTACAGTGTCATTAGGAAATAAAATATGTAGACTAATAACTATAATGTGAGGTAGTGTGTACTATAAATGCCAAAAGAGAAATAAAACGTATTTCAGGAGATCATCCAGTGGGGGTGACTGGCGGAAGCTACGGTGTCTTGAAGAAAAGGTGTCATTTCAGGAGGCAGAGATGGCAGGAAGCCAGCCCATCTGGCAAAAGCAGCCCAATCAGAGGCCAAGAGGGAGGTTACAGAAACAACACAGTATGTTTAGGGTAACAGAAAATAGTCTAGTTCTATGTTACGTATATTTTGCCACATTAAGAAAATAAAGTAAAAGTCAGTATCAGAAGAATTGGCTGAAAAAGTAGATTAGCAATAGAATAGGTTTATAGATTTATAGAGATAGATTTGTAATAGAATAGATTTATAGAGGGTCTTAACTTGGAAGAATTCAGCATTTTTTCATGAAGCCGTTGAAGAACTTTTTTGTAAAAGGTAATGGTATGTGATTTAATTGGATTTGGGGGTCTGATTATCAGTCTAATAATTTTTGTTTCTTTGTAGGTTATCTTTGCAAATGGCTTTTGAAATATTTTTTGTAATTGCTCTACTGCAGTTTCACTAGTGTGTCTAGATTTACTTATTTATACTGTCTGGTATTTGGTGTATGTCGTGCTTTTTATCTTTTTGTCTTTTTAGGGCTGCACCTGAAGCATATGGAGGTTCCCAGGCTAGGGGTCTAATCGGAGCTGTAGCCACTGGCCTACGCCACAGCCACAGCCACTCGGGATCCGTGTCTGTGACCTACACCACAGCTCACATCACCGTGGGATCCTTAACCCACTGAGTGAGGCCAGGGATCGAACCTGCATCCTTGTGGATGCTAGTCGGGTTCGTTAACCGCTGAGCCGTGCCATGAGCTCCTGTTGTGCTTTTTAAAATCTTGGATTCATGTTATTTTCATCAGTTCTGGGAATTTTAGCCATCATCTCTTTACATATTGCCTCTCTTCCATTTTCTCTATTCTTTCTTTCTGGGATTCTGATAAGACATATGTTGCATGTTCTTTTTCTGCATTCGATTTTTAACAACTCCTACCCTCCTTATTTCTTACTCCACATATTCCATCTCCCTGTTTCTCTATACTGCATTCAGAATAATTTACTCACATCTGTATTTCATTAATTATCCCTTTAGCTATGTTTAATCCAATTAGATTTTTCATTTATAAACGTTCTTTTTTTCATAGTCTCATATTGTTTGCTTATTTTTGTGATTCCATCTTTATATTAAAAACATTACGTTCATCATTATTTTCAATTTTTTTTTACTTGGTAATTTCAATGTCTGGGTTTCTTGCAGTTCTAAATCCAGTAATTGACTCAGGCTCGTGGTGGCCTGTTTTCGCTGAGCATTTTGGTAATCTTTCACTGGAAGTTCCTAGGTGATCTCTGTCTGTAAAACATCTGGGGTCAAAATTGAAGATGCTTTTCTTTTTCTTCCTTTTTTTTGCTTTTTTTTTTTTGCTTTTTTTTTTTTTTTGCTTTTTTATGGCTGCACCCACACCTTATGGAGGTTCCCAGGCTAGGGGTTGAATCGGAGCTGTAGCCCCCAGCCTACACCACAGCCACAGCAATGCAGGATCCAAGCCACGTCTGCAACCTACACCACAGCTCACAGCAACGCCTGGTCCTTAACCCACTGCTAGGCCAGGGATCAAACCTGCAACCTCATGATTACCAGTCGGATTTGTTCCCGCTGTAGCACAACAGGAACTCCAAGGATGCTTTTCTTAGGAGGGAATTTGCATGGGTCTCTTTCCGGGCTGGGTCACGCTCACCTGGTCTCCACAGGCTCCTCACCGTGGTCCAGCAGTCTCCACTAGGCTCCTTCACTTTGTTGTGACCCAGCTCCCCAACTCTAAAGGGTGAAACACACTTGTTGCTGGGGACTTAAGTGTTGCTCAAGTTTCAGCTCAGAGGTGGTTTTGTTCCATTATTCCCTGCAAAAGACAACATCACAGTTGAGTTATGTGCATGATCTCATGGTTTTTTTTTATCAAAGCACTGGAAGTGGATGTCGCACAGGTGACCTCAGGCCTACGTGATGGTGCTGCTTGGCTGGTTGGGTGGGCGAAGAGCCCTGAGGCTCGGGGAGTTAGGAGCCTACGCAGGGCTCAGCGTGGACACTTAAAGGGTGCAGCTGATGTTCTCTGGGAAGTAAACACGTTAGAAAACAAACTGGAGGGAGTTCCTGTCGTGGCACAGTGGTTAACGAATCCGACTAGGAACCATGAGGTTGTGGGTTCGATCCCTGGCTTGCTCAGTGGATTAAGGATCCGGCGTTGCCGTGAGCTGTGGTGTAGGTTGAAGACACGGCTCAGATCCCACGTTCCTATGGCTCTGATGTAGGCCAGCGGATACAGCTCCGATTGGACCCCTAGCCTGGGAACCTCCATATGCCACAGGAATTGGCCCTAGAAAAAGCAAAAAAAAAGAAAAAAGAAGAAAGAAAACAAACTGGAGAAAGTTGGCCTAAGGCTCACATGGAGAGAGTTGAGGATGGAGGCTCAGTGGGGCCCTGGCTGTGGACTGAAGGTCCTTTGGGGGTTATTCTAGTCTAAAATTATGAAATACTTTTATCAAATTCACAAATGATAAAAGCAAGGTTTCTGAAATTTCATAAGGATAGGATATTTCCAGAGCTTCCTGTTAAATAAATTAAAAAAAAAAAAAATACAGGTTTCATAGTGACTCCTACTGTGGGATGAAATGCTTTTGTATAACTTTGAATTGTGGAGTGGTGCCCATTTTCTATCTATATCTTAAGAGAATGATAAAGGATTCTGAAGATTAGATGAAGTTTTGAAAAAATCAAAATAGCAGTAGATGAATATGACCCCAGCTATAGGATGTGTGAGAAAAAATTGGGAACTAGTTATTTCACTGAAAAAAAAAATTAGGGCAACTGCTTAATAACTGTCTTAAGGAGATGATAAAGGGTGCTCACCAGCTGTATTCCATTCTCTTAGGGGGAGAAACCAGTGTTTTCAAACCCCTCTGTGCCTATGTGCCGCCTCCAGGGTCTCCTTGAAAGGCACGTCTGGGTGGAGCCCAGGATTCTGTGTTTCTAACCAGCCCCAGGAGATGCCAGCACTGTTGCTCCTCCTGATACATTTTGAGTGGAAATGAGGCTGTGAATGAACAGACAGAAGATCCACAGTGGCTCAGTGTGGCTTTTACCGAACCAGCTGCCCAGGGCAGTCTGTGGCCTCCATCACTGTAGGAATAGAGCATCGTGTAAATAACTGCTGTAGTTGCAGTTCCCATTGCTACTCAGAGGGTTAAGAACCTGACCAGCATCCTGGAGGATGCAGGTTCAATCCCTGGCTTCTCTCAGTGGGTTAAAGGATCCAGTGTTGGAGTTCCCATCATGGCGCAGCGAAAACGAACCCAACTAGGAACCACGAGGTTGTGGGTTCGATCCCTAGCCACATTCAGTGGGTTAAGAATCCAGCATTGCCATGAGCTGTGGTGTAGGTCACAGATGTGGCTCAGATCTGGTGTTGCTGTGGCTGTGGCATAGGTCAGTGGCTATAGCTCCAATTAGACCCCTAAACTGGAACCTCCATATGCCACAGGTGCGGCCCTAAAAAAAAAAAGGACAAAAAGATAAAGGAGCCAGTGTTGCCACAAACTACAGCATAGGTCACAGATGCAGCTTGGATCTGGCATTGCTGGGGCTGGGGTATAGTCTTGCAGCTCTGATTTGACCCCTAGCCCGGGAACTTCCACGTGCCAGAGGTGCAGCCCCTAAAAAAGAGAGGAAGAAAAAAAAACAAAAACACCGTAATCATTCCTGGATGTGGTATGTTCCCAGGGTCCTCCCAGCTCTTTGAGTCTGATTTCATGTCAGTGAGGTTGTGCTTTTTCTAAATATGTTTATTTGATACATATTTTTAAAAACCTATATCCATGGAAACTTGCACAGATAGTAAAAATGTAGTGCAGGAGTTGCCATTGTGGCGCAGTGGAAATGAATCCGACTAGGAACCATGAGGTTGCAGATTCAATCTCTGGCCTCGCTTAGTGGGTTAAGGATCTGGCGTTGCTGTGAGCTGTGGTGTAGGTCACAGACGCAGCTCGGATCCCTTGTTGCTGTGGCTCTTGCGTAGGCTGGCGGCTACAGCCCCGATTGGACCCCTAGCCTGGGAACCTCCACATGCCGTGGGTGCGGCTCTAAAAAGCAAAAGATAGATAAAATATCACCCCAGATTTAGTGATTTTAATTTGATTTTTTGATGATTTGCTAGATTTATGTAAGAAAACAATAGCTATTTTTCATGAAACACATTAAGTTCAAGATTTCTAGGTTAATTTGGTCTTCTCTTGTTTGTAAGGCGTCAAAGAGTAAAATTTCTTTAGTTGACTTTCCCATTGTGTCACAGCTGCTACCTTTTGCAAAATTTGGAAAATACACATAAAAAGTGATAGTAATGGTATGAGTTCTCAAATAAGAACTCAGAATTGACCTTATTCCACTTCTTATTACCATCTTTAATGTCCTGCTAGTCTACAAGTGAATTAGAGTGTAGATTTCAAGAAATGAGGTTTCTCTTGATGATGGACCTGTCCTCTAGTTTGTTATTTACCATCTTGCCAGCCTAGGGTGTGTTCTTCTCTTTATTCCTCTGAATTTCATCCTTGTCTTAATGTTATATTTGTCTGTCAGCCACCATCCCGATGGTAACTATAGCTGTAATTGCCCAAAATGTAGGAAGGTAATTTCTTCATTATGTTGGTGGCCATTTGTGAGGTTGGAATTGGAAGTCTGGATTGATATTTTTTTCTGAAAGCCAAATGCCCTGTGATGTCTCTGAGGGAAATGATCAAACTCATGACATTTCCAAATTTTCAGCGCCACACCACAGCATGATGTATTTTTCTGAGCGTAAGGTATGATACCCTGGCTAGATCAGGAACCTTTCATTTTCACCACCTTGAAACTTACGCAGTTCATGTACTGGGTCAACCAAGAGATTTAAGATGGCCTCACTGGGCACAGTCTAAAGTTGAGGTTTTAAATAAATGCCAACATCAAGTCAGCATAGCACAGTGAGTGGTACTGGAGTTGAGAGGAGAGCGGGGTGGTCAAGAGTGGCCTTGGAGGAAACATGTCAAGCCTCAGAGGGAAGGTAGGATCGTAGATGGCGAAGAAGGTGGGAAGCAAGGCCCGGCAGGTCTTGGCGTTACGGTGAAGAGGTAGCATCTCCTGGGAAAAGGCCAGTTGCCCAGGGTGGCTGGGACCCACAGGACGTCACAGGCGTTACACTGGGAACTCTTAGGCTTACCACGGTGTGCGTGTCCTTGATTTCCACCACCACCGGCGTCCTGTCCCAGGACCTGAGATCTGTCCTGGGAGAACGAAGCAAGAATTTTGAGTCTGCTCAGTAAAGTGTGTTTTGGGTAAAGGAATCTGACAGCATCATAGCAGGGGAATTAGAGAGAAGCTGTAAGCGGAAAAGTATCTTGAGTTGAAAAGGGCCTTGACCAAAGTGGGAATCAGTCATGCATTAGCTTATTTTAATTACAGAAAGAAAAGAGCAGTTCCCGCTAAGGCATAGTGGGTTAAGAATCTGACTGCAGCAGCTTGGGTCGCCGCAGAGGCATCCCCAGCCCAGCCAGTGGTTAAAGGATCCAGGCTTGGGTTCAGTCCCTGGCCTGGGAACCTCCATATGCTACAGGTGTGGCTATAAGAAAAACATTTTTTTTAATTTAAAAAAAAGGTAACAAAAGCAGGTTATTTTATTATGTTAGGAACCTGTTGCAGTGTGAATGAACATCGCGTTATTTTTTTTTTCTTTGAGCATTTGGATGTGTCTTTGAAGGTACGAGACTGAGCCCCATCCCCTTCCTTTTGAGGCTGGGTTTCAGTCAGATGCCAGCTGGGCAGATGCTGTTCCCTGGGAGCCCCTGCAGCCTTGCTCCAGTTAATAGAGAGTAGATTTCATGTTAACCTGTTAGCAACAAAGAGATCTGGGGACAGGGCTATGGTTGTGTAGGAATGAGGCTTCAGATGAAGTTGAAACTAGTAAAGCTAAAGGAAGAAAATATTTACCACCTCACCTAACTAGTCTCTTTGGGGAGTGAGGTGTCAGGCCTAAGAGAATTTGGTAAATGGACAACATCTACTCTTGGCCGACTTGATGATATTGCCCTCTTTCATGATATTGAGCACATATAAGTGTTGGCCATTCCTCTCTGGGGAACTTCCTCTGCTCTTGGCTTCTGTTTCTCTCACGTCTGTGGTTTTTCTCCTTCTGGTTGCCACTTGAATGTGTCTGCTCCTTCCTCGCACTCTCTGAGTGTCTCAGTGATGGAGTGATCTGATCACAGTCATGTTTAAAAAGTTAATTCTGGGCAAGTGCAGAACAGGAAGGGCCTTGGGAGATGGTTCCGGCGCCTGAGGTCTTCCTGGGAAGAGGCGGGTCCAGGGAGAGCCCTGGGCGAGTATGCTGGTGGGGCCCTGGCAACGGGATACTGGGGTGGATGGCACGGGCGGTATAGCACCTGCTCTGGGCTCGCAGTGGTGGCTGCACTGTCCCTTGTGACACTTGGAAGGCCGTGGGATATGGGCGTGGAGCCAGGGACCTCGGAGAAGCAGTGTCGTCTGTCGTGGAGGGCGTGCTTAATTGCTGATTTTCTTCATAAGTGACTAGGGCTAAATGGAGGATATAGATTGTTTCCGCTGAACTGGGTTAGGACTGTCTGAAACTCATCATTGGCATTAGTCCTCAACATTTCAGCATCAGGATTCTAGGCCAAAGTGGCACAAAGCTATCTTTAGAAAAGATGTACAGCGTATCAAAGGGGTTAAGTAGTTTATCCCTCAGGGACTGTGTTATTGCTTAAGAATGAGGGGACTTACCTATAACCTTATTTCTCCAAAACATCATCGTGCAGTAACTCTGAGAGTACAGATTAAAGTATTATATCCCCTTTAGGTAGTACAGTAACTCAGATGCTCTTTTTAAAATGCTTGTCGGTTAATTTGAATTCAGTTTGCCAGTTAATTTGAATTATAGAAGTTTTATCCCCCATAGTTTGGAGTAGAGTGTTCCGGTTTTATCGTCTATGATCTTACATAACAACAAACGTGACTTGCATGTTCACAGTCTCCTTTTGTTGACTAAGTCTAACAACCACACTCGTGAGGAGTGTTTTTGTAAGTGTTTACAAGTCCCGCTTAGGTGCGACGAAGAAATCTCCCCTGGTCCAGCCAAGTGCAGTCTAATGACAGCTGGGGTCAAAAAAATTAATAGAACTTTTATGCTTACATTTCTCAAGTCTGCCCCAGAGGGGTAGTTAGAGCCTCATGTGAAATGAGAAAATTCAAGAAATTCCTTTGATTACTTTAGTGCAAAGTAAATATGTATGTTCTTGAAGAGTCGGCATGGATCTGTGGAAACAGTGGTCAGGGGGCCCTAGAATTGCTGAGGTCTGTGTTGAATCCCAGCTCTGCAGTGTCTGCCTGGGTGATCACCACCAAACGGTCTGACAAAAAGCTTTACCAGCTTTAAAGTGGGGGCAGTGAGAGTTCCCGTTGTGGCTCAGCAGTAACGAACCCAACTAGTATCCATGAGGATGCAGGTTTGATCCCTGGCCTCGATCAGTGGGTTAAGGATCCGGTGTTGCCATGAATTGCGATATATAGGTCGCAGACAAGGCTTGGATCCTGCATTGCTGTGGCTGTTGGCATAGTCTGGCAGCTGTAGCTCAGATTCCACTCCTAGCCTGGGAACCTCCACATGCCTCAGGTTTGGCCCTTTAAAAAAAAAAAAAAAAAATGGCGGGGGCAATAAAAACAAAGATCCCAACACTGATGCCTGCATGTGTTTCCAGCCTGTCCGTCTTAGCCACTGAGTCAAGTCTGTCTACTGTTTTAGGTTCTTGTTTTATTCCATGTCTGGCGGGAACAGTATTTTTACTACTTTTGTCTTTAAGGGAAAGAGTTGTTCTCTGATCACCTAGCTTCTCCATAGGCCCAGGATGAAGTTTGTCTCTTTACAGGCAGCCGTTTGGTAGCTCTCCGGATGACTTGCTGTGTCCACACCCTGCAGCGGAGTCTCCTAGTGATGAAGGCGCTCTCCTGGACCAGCTGTACTTGGCCTTGCGGAACTTCGATGGCCTGGAGGAGATTGACAGAGCTCTGGGGATCCCCGAACTGGTCAGCCAGGTGGGCCCAGAGACGGATGTTCTCCTGCTTACAGATTGCCTGCAGGATCCTGATCAGGATGCTTTCTTAGTTCCTAAGAAGCAGCTCTGTTTTCTCTCTCCCCCTCACCTTGTTCCTCCCACGTAAACTTTTGCCCAAGAATGGAAAATACTTGAGAATGCATTCTGCATGTAATTTGGGTTAACTGAGCTGAAAGGCATAAACTCAAGTCCCGCTTACCTAATGACAGGGAGGAACAGGCAAGGAGCACAGACACCAAGAACAGAACATTGCTGCCTCAGTGATCTAGAACCTTCCACCTCAAAACCAGCATCCTCTCATCTTGCATTTGTGGGCTAGTGATAGGAAGCGACTTGTGCAAGAAAACGTCCCACCTAAGTTAGCAGAAGTCATGCTATGGGTAGCTACCGTTTGTTGATCATTTTACATCCTCTGTGGATTTAGCCCACAGCAGTGTGGGGATACTTAGGCATCAATGGGAGTGTAAAGAAGTTATCCAGTCTTCATGCGCTTCTGTAGCTTCCCCTTCCTGGTAGCTGGCTGGTTACATAAAGTCATTAACTACTTTAAGAGTACCTTCTAGTGACAGTATAATAAATAACCTAATAGAGTCTCATAAATAACTTAGTACTTTACAAATCCGGCTACACAACTCAGCTTGTGTGAAGCAGGCTTCCTGGCTTCCTGTAGAAAGAGTAACCTGGAAAAACCGATCGCTGCTGTCTTCCTCTTTTCTCAGCACGAATCATCTTGATTTCTTATTGCTAAGAAGCACCTTCCAGGGTTCGGGCTGCTTCTTGGACATGTGACGTGTCTGAGGATCTGTGAGAAGGGTGTTGCAGAGTCACGGAGACTTCTCCGAAGCATTCAAAATAGTCTTGTCATAATTCCCACCTTCGGCAGACATAAGTAGGAGTTAAAACTTGTCGATTCATATTGAGAGCAGCAGAATGGAAAGAAATGACGAGGTTGCATGATATAACCTGAAATAAATCAAGAAAGGAAAATGGAGTTGAAGTATTTCCTGTGTGTCTAGTTTGCTTTGCCTTTAGTGCTAGTGAGACTTTAGCCTTCTGGGTTGTCGTCCCTGAGTTGTTTCTAAGGACCTCTTGGCTACACCCACGGCAGGCGGAAATTCCCAGGCCAGGAATCAAACCAGAGCCACAGCAGTGACACTGCTGGGTCCTTATCCAGCTGAGCCACAAGGAAATTCCTAAGTGATACTTAAAAATGTGATTCTTGGGAGTTCTCATTGTGGCGCAGTGGGTTAAGAATCCGACTGCAGCAGCTCAGGTCACTGCGGAGGTGTAGGTTTGCCCGGGAACTTCCATATTCTGTGGGTGCAGCCATTAAAAATAAATAAAAGTGTGAGTCTGGGAATTGCTTTTATCAAAATTGGTATCATTTCATCATTTAATATGTTTAATATCTTTTTTCACTCATTTATGTTGTTTCTATTTTATGTCATCAAATCCATCATCCTTATGATATCATTAAACTGAATTATAGGGATATGATTATTAGGCAGCATCAGGGGAAACGTAGAATACGGATGGACCTTATTTGTATTCATTGGAATTGTGTGTCTTCTTTAAAAATGAAAATTAAACTCTCTCCCTGTTAAAGATGGGCAAATATTGAAAGTTCTGAGGTGCTTTTGTGGTGCAGTGAGAGCAGTAGTTCAGACTATCACAGACAGAGGACTGAGCCCAGTTCTCAGGGTCAACGGACGGGGTCAGAGCCCAGGACTTGGTGGCCCCAGGCGCTGCTCTAACGTGGGCAGACTGGTTTGGGGAAGGCCTCAGACCTTACGAGGCTAAAGCGAACCTGAGCGAGGGCTTTGCTGTCGGCTCCTCCGTCTCTCTCTCAGGAGGTTTGCAGCAGAGGGAAGAGGGGAATGAACCCGGGGCTCCCTGCTGCTCTGCACAGAGTCAGCAGGGCCACCTGGGTCTGTGCTCCCCTGCAGAGGCTCTGGGTTTTCTACCCCTGCCACATCCTGACCCAGATAGATAGGTAGCCCTAAGAGGTCAAGAATGACGAACACACTGAATGTGTCTAGTTCGGAAAGAGGACGGCAGCAAAATGTGCGACCTGTAGGGAATCCCAACAACCCTAGAGAACAGTCAGACCCGGGCAGTGAGTGCATCCCACTGGGGAGCAGCTCAGGTCCTAAATCACAGCCTGAAGGAGCCCACTCCCTATCAGCCAGACAGGCTTGCTGCAGTTTGGGCATTTCTGCCAGCCTCAGTTTTGTTATCTGCAAAATGGGAATAATAGGGTCGGCACCCCAGCCGGGTACCCAGGCGGCTAAGTCAAGTGATTTCTGCACGTGCGACAATCAGTCCCGAAACGTAAAGCATCCGTTTCCAGGGTGTTTTCCTTTGCATCTTCAAGCCCAGCTCAGTCTGACTGGTGGCAGGAGTAGAGGCACCCGTAGTGCCGGCCCATCTCCCTCCTTGGGAAGGGGTATTGCTGCCAGTCAGGTTTTTGCCTCATGTAGCTGGATCTTTTGAACAAAGAAGCGTCTTCTAGGAAGACAGGTGCAGGCAGGCTAGCAGCACCTTTGTGTAGTAAGTGCAGTGGAAGAAGCGAGGGAAAACGGCCTTCGAGACACGCTGCATTTTCGGTGGTTTATTTACTTGCTTCTCATCTGGCGGCTGTTTCTTCAGAGCCAGGCCGTGGATCCGGAGCAGTTCTCCAGTCAGGACTCCAACATGATGCTGGAGCAGAAAGCCCCCGTATTCCCACAGCAGTACGCGTCTCAGGCACAAATGGCCCCGGGCAGCTACGCTCCCATGCAAGACCCAAACTTCCACACCATGGGCCAGCGGCCGAGTTATGCCACCCTCCGCATGCAGCCCAGACCGGGCCTCAGGCCCACGGGCCTAGTGCAGAACCAGCCCAACCAGCTGAGGCTCCAGCTGCAGCATCGCCTCCAAGCACAGCAGGTGTGTTCCTGGCCAGTGCCTGGAAAGTCGGGGGCAGGTGGGGTGGGGATGAGATGCCGTGACCACTGGGGGTCCTTTTGGAGGCCTCAGTCTCATTCTGTCCTTTCTGTGAGGGTGAATGCATTTCCGCAGCTGTTCTACAACTTCATGCTCTTTTCTGCTTTACCTCATTCTCTGCTTTCTTTCTCTTTCCCCTCCAGCGTAGAGCTGCTCTCTGAGCCTCAGTGTTCGTATCTGGGAAATGGGCTTGTTGTACAGTCTAGGCTAACGTGTTTGTGTTTATGGGCGCAGCACAATCTCTGGCCCAAAGCACCCAGAACCAGGGTAGTTCCTGCTATTAGTCCTGCCTTGTGACAGAAACTGTCACCTTTGGCAGGATGGTGGCAGAGGGACACTGCCTTGTGGAATGCCCATTTAGTTCAAGAAGATGTGATCTCCATGAAACAAGCCTGGACAGATTCTGTAATATAGTAAATCTGTAAATATAGTAAATCTCTCATTTTTATCCCTGTGCCTTTTTCCTCATCTTCCACCGGGCCTCCTCTTCTCATCCTTCTCCCTTCTCCTTTAATAGTGTGTTCTCCAAATAGTCCACAGTAACTTCTCAGTTTTAAGCCACGGGAAACCTCACTGATAACAGCTTACCAGGGAATTCAGCCGCAAACCATGTCTTTTCAATACCCAGCAGGTGTCAGGTTGGGGATGGGGCCGGGGGGTTCTGGAGGAAGGTGATTTGAAATAAAATATATTCTGTTTAAAAATGTATTGATTGCTATGTGTATGCATTTAGAATCGCCAGCCACTTATGAATCAAATCAGCAATGTTTCAAATGTGAACTTGACACTGAGGCCTGGCGTACCCACACAGGTAAGGAACAGACCCACTGTCAGCTTTCCCTGTATCTACTTTCCTCCTCGTCATCACTCCCTCCTTGACCTCCCACACAGAGTGACTTAGAAGGCCATGCACAGACCCAGACACACACCATGGGTGTCGTGACATTCAGTTATCTCTCTGTTCTGTCGCCTTTGTGGTTCCCACCTCATCAATGCCATTTTCATTGCCAGGCACAGTCAGTTACCATTATTCGCGTTGGCCGTGTTATGTAAATTTACCTGAGTTAGCCATTATTGAACCCTGGCTCCTAGGAGAAATAAAGGCTAGGTTCCTGTGAGCCTCTGGTCACATTTTCATTAGTCAGTATGTTTCTGTTTGAGGACACTTTTTGTTTAATATATGTTGTTGATTCATTAACATTGACCTCACAGCCAGCAGCACCGGAACTCATGCCTGAATGAAGCTCATCTAACTCACAGACTCTCCATGAGGCACCTCACAGCCTCCTGTGCCCAGGACACCTGGCAGCACCGTTTAAATAGCAAAATCCCCAACAAAAAGCACAGCAGTGTGAAAAACTTGGAAATAAATAGTCCCCCGCAGGGACACTTGTTTGTGGTAGGAGAGCTGGAACAGGAAGGCCTTGTCGCCTGGCTCCGCCTCTGGCAGGGATATGCACGCAGGGCCTCTCTCAGGTTTTGCTGCTCCGCAAGTGTCTGTAAATGACGACCATGCTGTGCGTTTTGGGGTTTTGGTGACAGATACATGTGAGTGGGTTGGCAGGCTCACCAGTGCAGCATCCATGAATTGGGGGGGGGGCGGTGACTGTACATCACAAGGACCCAGGCCCAGCCTTGTGCTGCTCCCTTCCCCCCGGGCATTGGGTGCTTCCATCCTGGCCTCCCTCGCTCTCCCACTCCCTACGGTCCACCTTTGCTTCCTGCCACTGTTCAGCCTTTTCTGAAGTACTTCCAAGCCACCTTTTGGCACAGTGACGTGGTTTCCCTTTAGACTTGTATGTCCCTCGGTGGGACTATAAAGTCCCATCCTTGAGGTTTCTGTCACAGAGTCTTCCAGCCAGGACCTGTGGGGACCTTTAGTGAACTGTGTCCTCCCAGTTAGTTGATACTAACATCGACGCCCCCCCCACCGTAAGTTGTTGCCAAGTTTCAGAGTCACCGTCTCTGCAGATCTCAGAAGCTCACATTCTCAGCCACTGGTTTTTCAACCCCAAATGTCTTATTTTCCAAACAATTTTGCTCACAACAGTACCCATCATTCTTCTATTTCTAATAGACGGTTTGTTTATCCATCTTCCCACCCCCCCAATGTCTCCCTCTGTGTATTGCCCCCCATCCAGGCACCTATTAACGCCCAGATGTTGGCCCAGAGGCAGAGGGAAATCCTGAACCAGCACCTTCGACAGAGACAAATGCATCAGCAACAGCAAGTTCAGCAGCGAACCCTGATGATGAGAGGGCAGGGGTTGAACATGACACCCAGCGTGGTGGCTCCTGGTGGCGTGCCGGCAGCCATGAGCAACCCCCGGCTTCCCCAGGCAAACGCACAGCAGTTTCCGTTCCCTCCAAACTACGGTACTGGGCTTAGCACCCACCCGCACCTTTCACCAGCGGGTCCCCTAGTCCTGGGTCACAGCTCTTTGCATGGCTCCCAGATGGATGTGGCCGACCAGGGGTGCTAGAAAACCTGGGAGGGCAGGTGGGGCCCAGCAGGAGTGCCCAGGTCCAGCTTGGCACCCTTCAGCCCCAGCTTAGGTTCCACCTTTTCTCCAAGCACAGGCCTGACTTTAAGGATGACCAAAGCAGGCATGTGTGCACAGAGTGCAACAGCCGCTGAGCATGTGAGAGTGTGAGAGAGAGTGTGTGTGAGTATGTGTGTGTACATGCACCTGCAGAGACAGAAACACCTCTGAATCTGACTCACATAAATCAGTAGATATATACAAAGTGTTGAATGGCATATGTTGTCCTCAGTATGACATTCTACAGCTTCTGAAAAATAAAGGCTCTCAATGTTATACCAAATCATTAATGAATTGGCAGTTCTTGAGAAGTGCTCTACAGAAACCACAGTGGACACCCTCTTAGTTGTCTTCGTATTGATTTGTTGTTTCATGTCAGTCTTAAGAGGCAAGTGTGCAGTGCAATAGACATTAATATTTGTGTGCATGTCCTATTCAATTAATAGTTGAATATTAATAAAAGTAAGTGCTTACACCCAGGTAATCCTCAAAATGACTTTCCCTGTCTTCCTCCAGCGTTATCTATAAATAACTACCAAGTCTTTTTGATGCTTAACCTCACATCTCCTATATCTTTAAAGAAACAGAAAGATAATGTGTAGCTTTTTCCTATGTGATCTTAAGCCTTTCTTTTATAGCTAATTAAAGTATTAATTAAATATTCACGTTTAACACATCTTCTAGGCAAAAATGGGCTTGTCATCCCTGAAATTTTATAAGAAGCTGCCTCCTTTGTTTCCTCTTTCCCTCCCTTTCCTTTTTGACAGCTTAGAAATGTCTGCTAAAAGTTCTTTCTTCCCTTCTAGTGTAAATGCCATTTGCCTCGAAACCGAACAAGAAGCTTACACTGAAATTTCTTTTTCATATGCTTGCTGACCTTGTAGAGCACTGAAGTATTGTAGAGCCCTTTATAAAGATAAAACAAGCTAAGAGCTAATGCAGTTGCTTATTTTTAAAAATGTATTAATCTCATCATAAAATAACCTGAGGTAATTTAATAAAAAATTACCCAGTGTTGGCTTTTTATATATAGCTGAACTTTAATCCAGTTTAATTCAATTGTAGCGACATAGAAACATTTAAAGACTTCCTTGTCAAAGAGAAATATACATATTTGACTCATTCTTGATTTGGAAAGGGATGTGAGGAAAGAATGGTATTTCCAGAGTTCCCGTTGTGCCTCAGTAGGTTAAGAACCCGACATAGTGTCTATGAGGATGCAGGTTCCATCCCTGGCCTCACTCAGTGGGTTAAGAATCCAGCTTGGCTGCAAGCTGTGATGAAGGTTGCAGATGTAGCTCAGACCGTGTGTGGCTGTGGCTGTGGTGTAGGCTGACAGCTGCAGCTCCAGTTCCACCTGGGCCTGGGAACTTCCATGTGCTGCAGGTGCGGTCCTAAAAAGAAAAAAAAATGATTTTCTGATTTTCTGTGTGTATTCGATTTGAATGTTCTCTTCCCCTAACCCCACCCCCACTATCTGGATGATAAAACTAACACTTTCCTTTGGATTTCTGTTCTGGTTTTTAAGGAATGAGTCAGCAGCCAGATCCAGGCTTCACGGGGGCTGCCGCACCCCAGAGCCCTCTGATGTCGCCCCGAATGGCGCACACGCAGAGCCCCATGCTGCAGCAGTCTCAGCCCAACCCTGCCTACCAGGCCTCCTCGGACATGAACGGCTGGGCGCAGGGGAGCATGGGTGGAAACAGGTGTGCCGCGTAGCTGAGCCTTTTTGATATAAATGATCTCCAGGGACTCTTTCTGTAGCCCACCTGGCTCTCTTCTGCTTCTTTGCTCAAGCAAGAGATACCAAGTCAACTGCAAAGGAAGCCAGTCTACTTTTCCTAGAGCAGGAGAATTTCCGAAACTTTAGCTTAGTGTTTTTTCCTTGGAAGTGGAAAGAAAGAACTCTCCTAAGAAGATAGCACCTGGTGAAGCGGTATCGGACCCAACTTGTATCCATGAGAATGCGGGTTTGATCCCTGGCCCTGCTCAGTGGGTTAAGGATCCAGCATTGCCATGAGCTGTGGTGTAGGTCACAGACGTGGCTCGGATCCTGTGTTGCGTTGCTATGGCTCTGGTGTAGGCAGCTACAGCTCCAATTAGGGAACCTCCATATGCTGCGGGTGTGGCCCTAAAAAGAAAGAAAAAAAAAAGAATGTAGCACCCCCATCAATTTATGATGGAAACTGCTATGGAAAACAGTGGCTAGAAGCCATTCTCTACTGTTGCATGTAATGAAAGCAAATGAAAATCTTGTCTGGTGCAGACATGAAAGTGGGAAATATCCTTGCAGGCCTTCATGATTTCATTAGGAAAGCTAAGAGCATAGGGGCTCCTGCAGCTTCTCTGAGTGCTTCCCCTGCTATTTCTGACTTCTATCCTCTAGCTGTCCTGCCCTGGGTCCTTTCAGCCTAGATGTATTCATCCTGGAGTAAATGCCTGAGCAACAGTTCCTCGAAACTCCTTACCAATTTGCCCTAGGGCTCTGACGTTTTCATCTTTCACTGTATTTCTAGCATGTTTTCACAACAGTCCCCACCACACTTTGGACCGCAAGCGAACACCAGCATGTACAATAACAATATGAACATCAGTGTATCCATGGCGACCAGCACAGGTGGGATGAGCAACATGAACCAGATGACAGGACAGATCAGCATGACCTCAGTGACCTCCGTGCCTACGTCAGGGCTGTCCTCCATGGGTCCCGAGCAGGTGAGGCCACCTCGGGGAAGCTGCCCGTGCTCTTTCTGCGTGAAGTGTATCTCTCCATGTGTTTAACATCTGCCATCACTTTCCGCATTTATTTTGTAGAGTGTTTTTTCACCTTCCCATCTTTCCACCACTTGTATGGGTGCAATTAATGGAAATACTTGTTAATGACAAAATAAACATGAAAACATCCCTGACTGCTCGAAAACTGTTTAAAATATTTCTTAACTTTTTTTGGGGGGGAGGGGGGGCTGCACTCCTTAGTCTGTGGAAGTTCCCAGGCCAGGGATATGGCCTGAGCCACTGAAGTGGCAACACCAGATCCTTAACCCTCTGTGCCACAAGAGAACGCCTTAACTTTTCTTGTCTTCTAAGTTTTTCTCTTATGTGAGGGATTTCGTGATATCTAAAACAAATCTCAGGCATCCCCTGGTAGCTCAGTGGGTTAAGGATCGAGCATGGTCACTGCTGTGGTGCAGGTCCGATCCCTTGCCCAAGAATTTCCAAAAATAAATCAATGAATAAAATGAATCAGAAAGTGGAATGGTGAACTGTGCTTTTTTAAAACAGTTTTATTTCTGGGAATTCCCGCTGTGGCACAGTAGGTTAAGGATCTGACTTCAGGGGCAAGGGCCACTGCAGAGGCTCGGCTTCCATCCTAGCCTGACACAGTGGGTTAAAAGATCTGTCATCCCTGCAGCTGCAGCATAGGTCACAACTGTGGCTAGTATTCAGTCCCTTGCCTGAAAACTTCCATATGCTACGGATGTGGCCATAGAGTAAAAAAAAAGTTTTATTTTTGGATTTTTAAGAACCATTTTTTTTGTTTTTTTTTGTTTTTTGTTTTTCTATTTTTTTTAGGGCTGCACTCACGGCATATGGAGGTTCCCAAGCTAGGGGTCCAATTGGAGCTGTAGCTGCTGGCCTTTACCGCAGCCACATCAGTTCCGAGCCATATCTGTGAGCTACACCACAACTCACAGCAACACTGGATCCTTAACCCACTGGGCAAGGCCAAGAATCGAACCCACAACCTCATGGTTCCTAATTGGATTCATTTCTTCTGCACCACGATGGGAACTCCAAGGACTGATTTTTTTTTTTTTTTTCTAAACATAAAACCTGGTGAAAGGCAAATACCAAACTACCTGCCATCCAATTACCTTTTTAAATTTTTTTTATTTTTTTAGGGCCGCACTGCGGCATATGGAAGGTCCCAGGCTAGGGGTTGAATCTGAGCTGTAGCCACAGGCCTATACCACAGCCACAATAAGGCCAGATCCAAGCCAAGTTTTCAACCTATCACACTGCTCATGGCAACACCGGATCCTTAACCCACTGAGCGAGGCCAGAGATTGTACCTCATGGATCCTAGTCAGGCTCGTTACCATTGAGCCATGACAGGAACTCCCCAGTTAGCTTTAAATGAGAGTTCATTTGTGCAGGGAGGCACACAGACTATCCGAAAGCTACTCTTTAGCATCTTTGAGATGTGAATTATCTGAGTTTTCTCTTTTTTTTTCTTTTTTTTTTTTTTTTTGGTCCATTCTTTTTTAATAATTCTTTTTTGTGTTGAATAATATTGAAATGATTCTGCCATCCCTGCCTTCCTGATGCCTAAATACACACCAGCCTCACTTTAGCAAATAGACTCAAAGCCCTTAATATCTTAGGCATCCAGCCTGGGGTTCAGAAATCTGAGGTGGCCTAATCCAGAGGTAAAGATAATTGTTTAACAATTTGTGAACTGTATTAAAGAAGACATTATTTTTATTTTTTTTATTTTTTTATTTTATTTTTTTGTCTTTTTGCCTTTTCTAGGGCCACTCCCGTGGCATATGGAGGTTCCCAGGCTAGGGGTCCAATCGGAGCCGTAGCCACGGGCCTACTCCAGAGCCACAGCAACGCTGGATCCGAGCCTCATCTATAACCTACACCACAGCTGACGGCAACGCCGGATCCTTAACCCACTGAGCAAGGGCAGGGACCAAACCCGAAACCTTACAGTTCCTAGTCGGATTCGTTAACTACTGCACCACGAAGGGAACTCCAAGAAGACAATTATTTTTAAAGTGCACAAAATGCTTGGCGTTCTACTATCTCAGTAGTTTATGCAACATATTGATATGGCAAGAGCCCTAAATCTTATTTCAGATTTGGAGAAATTGACGCATGGCAAGTTTTTTTGTTTGTTTTAGGAGTTCTTTTTTTGTTTGTTTTGGGAGTTCTTTTTATTTGTTTTTTGGAGTTTTTTTGTTGTTGTTTTTGACCGAGCCCATGGCATATGAAAGTGGCCAGGGATTGAACCCACACCATTGCAATCCAAGCCACTGCAGTGACAATGCCAGATCCTTAACCTGATGCACCACAAGAGAAGTCCGAGGCATAGAAAGTTTTCATGAATTAACCAATAAGTCATTAACAGCACAATAAATTTCCGTTAGATCATGATTTGTGAGTGAGCATGGTGAAAATTTTAACTAGATCTGTTTAACCCTGATGTTAGTAAAGGATAGTTTGCATGAAAATTTACTATATCTTACAATACCTCTGTTTTATTCTATGAAAAGGTGATTAATAAAAATGCAATGTGATGCATGAGAAAATTTAAAGCCCTTTGCAATTTAAGAAGGCTCTACGCACATGTGTAATAATAATTAGTATAGTTCAGATGATGGTGGCTAAATGCTTATTTGTATAAATTCAACATAAGGAAATATAGACATTCTTCTTTTCAGTGGAGAAAATAACAGTGTAGATGTTGAATTTTCTACAAAAATGGGCCACTGGTAGTTCCTGATTTGCGTTCTGGGGCAAGTGTTATTTGTAAAAGAAGTGTACAGGAGTTCCCGTTGCGGCGCAGTGGAAATGAATCCAACTAGGAACCCTGAGGTTTCGGGTGCAATCCCTGGCCTTGATCAGTGGGTTAAGGATCTGGTGTTGCCATGATCTGTGGTGTAGGTCGCAGACATGGCTTGGATCTGATATGGCTGTGGCTGTGGTGTAGGCAGCTCCAATTCAGCCCCTAGCCTGGGAACCTCCATATGCCACAGGTGTGGCCCTAAAAAGGTTTAAAAAAAAAAAAAAAGTGAACATGTTAAGGCAGAAGAATGTTTCTAACATTATCGTCTCTTGAATTTCTAGACAGAATGCAAATAAAATTTCATTTTGAAGGCAGCTAGTCTATTATAAGCATTTATTTTCATGTTCCTCCATTCTCCCGCCAGAGTATACACATGGGAGAGTAAATAAAGTAGCCACTTTTACGTAGTCCTTTCCCCCCCAATTCTCATCCTCAAAACAAAGAAGGCTGGTGGTTGGTTGTTTCTCAGTGCACTTCTGGATGTCTCACTGAATGAAGCCCTGTCTTGTCGCCCTCAGGTTAATGATCCTGCTCTGAGGGGAGGCAGCCTGTTCCCAAACCAGCTGCCTGGAATGGATATGATTAAGCAGGAGGGAGATGCATCACGGGTAAGAAGCAGCAGAGAAATGAATGTGTGAACATGAATATTTTATAGATTAAAATTCGCATAGCTACATTGTCAGCCAGTAGATTGTAGAGAGTAGTGTGATTCTCGTGGTTTTTTAAAGAATATGTTTACCTGACATACAATGGTTTTTGTGTGAATAATTATTTATTTGAGCTGATGGTAGCTTATGAATTAAGAACACCAGTCTTGCCCTGGAATGAAATTATTCTAGCAAAGCAAAAAACAAAGTAGCAAAGAAATAGTCATGTTTGGGAGTTCCCGTCGTGGCTCAATCCCTGGCAGGAGCAGAGACGTCAGGTGCTGATGCCTGATAAACCTAAATTGGAAAAACAGGGTTAGGATCACAGAAAGCAACTTTGGCACAGACAGGGTGTCCTCTCTATCGGAAGTGCCTCTCAGGTCCGTGGTGGGATTCTCTGTCACCATCTAGCCTGGCCATTTTTACCCCCTTCACTTCCTGTTTTTTTCCAGTCCCCCTCTTGCATCTGCCTTATCCATCTATACTTTGTTCATGCTGAATGTTAAGGCCAGAAAAACACCTGTCTCCAGCAGAGAAGAATGTGTGCTGCACACACCCTAACCCATGAATCTTGTCACTTGTCACCACATTGCTGATGTGCACCAAGAGGATCCCATTGTCCTCTTCCTAGGTGTCTGGATGGACCCCGGCCGCTGTTGCTGTGAACCACAAAACTCTCTTTCCAGAATTTTTATTGGTGATCAGATCAGATTCTATTTGAACTAGAAACCACTGTGATCCTTTTTTTCTTTCTTTTTTTTTTTTTTTTTTTGCTTTTTGGGGCTGCACTTACGGCATATGGAAATTCCCAAGCCACAGCCACATGGGACCCGAGTCACATCTGTGACCTACACCACAGCTCATAGCAGCACCACATCCTTAACCCACTGA
Source organism: Phacochoerus africanus (assembly GCF_016906955.1). NCBI lineage: Eukaryota > Metazoa > Chordata > Mammalia > Artiodactyla > Suidae > Phacochoerus > Phacochoerus africanus. The sequence continues at coordinate 65,485,236 of NC_062549.1, forward strand.
GCAAGGCCAGGGATCAAACCTGCATCCTCATGGTTATTAGTCAGGTTCTTTACTGCTGAGCCACAATAGGAACTCCAGTTCTGTCTCATTTTAAGCAGAGCTAGGATAGATTACCATGAATTTACCAAAAACTAGAGAAGGGCAGTTATTTTATTTAACCCAAAGATTCTTCCTTTCACAAGGACTTATCACAGTGTTCCTTTATATTTTGCATGTATTTAAATATATTAAAATTGAGTTTACTACTCAGCCACCTGGTTCTTGCATAAAGAAAGTATAATTCTACTTTTATTTACTAGTGTTTTGGAAATTGAACATTAGCTAGAATCAGCTTTGAGTTGATGATAAAGTGATGATAGTGATGATGACACTTACTAGCCTTTACTCGGCCCCAGGAACGATTTAAGTTTCCATTTGCCATTTTGTTTAATCCCCACAGCAGCCCTAAGGAATGGTAGTGCTGCGTTCTCTCTGTCCAGACCAGCTACCAGCTGCGTATTCATGTCAGCCTGTGTGGAAGATCTGCCTTGAAGTTTCCACAGACCTCAGTACATCTCAGTAGATTTTTTTTTTTCCAGACTAACTGGAAAACTGAAGGATTTTTTTCATATTTCAGTCAGAGCCATGGGGTATTTCCACATAAAACAATATAAGAGACAACAAACTAGAAATAAATATGTTCAGGGTTATACTATAGAGAAAAGTACATTAAGTACTCTCTGAGTTCCCTGGTGGCCTGGTGGGTTAAGGATCCAGTATTGTCACTGCTGGGGCTTGGGTTCAGTCCCTGGCCTGTGAACTTGCATATGCTATGGGCACAACCAAATGAATAAATTAATAAAAATGCTTAATTTTTTTAAAGTATTCTGGAAAGTTCCCACTGTGGTGCAGTGGGTTAAGAATCCAGCTGCAGCGGCTCAGGTTGCTTTGGAGGCTTGGGTTCAATCCCCAGCTGGCACAGTGCGTTAAAGATCCTACATTGCCCCTGCTGAAGTATGAAGTCACAGCTGAAGCTCAGATTCATGCCCTGTCCTGGGAACTTCCATATGCTGCAGGTGCAGCCTTTTAAAAATATATATATATATATTCTTCTCCAAGAGAAAACATACTCAGATTTTTTAAGCTTGGGAGAATTGTGCACCTACCCAGGTTCCACTTTTGACCACTAGAACTCAGGATCTGGCGAGAGCTTCCCTGGACCCCTTCTCAAGGTGCTTTAGTGAAATAGAGTATTTGGGGAGTTCCCGTCGTGGCTCAGTGGTTAACGAATCCGACTAGGAACCATAAGGTTGCAGGTTTGATCCCTGGCCTTGCTTAATGGGTTGAGGATCCGGCGTTGCCATGAGCTGTGGTGTAGGTTGAAGACGAGGCTCGGATCTCCAGTTGCTGTGGCTGTGGCTGTGGCTGTGGCGTAGGCCAGCAGCTACAGCTCCAATTAGATCCCTAGCCTGGGAACCTCCATATGCTGTGGGAGGGGCCCTAGAAAAAGACAAAAAAAAAAACCAAAAACAATAAGAAATAGAGTATTTGAGGCTCACTTCCTTTCTAGTCTTAAACCAGATAATCACTAGTAGCCCTGATAGCGCTAGAATTCTGGGTCCAAATATCTAAACCCCGGAAGGAGTTGTTCCATGTTCCCACAACAGCCAGTAATTTTCCCCATATAACTCAGGTCCCATAGTTATTTAATTGGCTACTTGGCCTATTCAGCAACAATTAGATGGCAGTGACCAGAAATGTCGTACTATGGTTATACCCCCAGCACCTGGCACAAAAGAGATGCTCAATTAATAGTTGCTAAATGAATGAAAACTTTGGGGGGAGAGGGTAATCTGTAGCCAAAGAAAAGCTGTTGATTGACAGACTTGCACCAACAGGCTTCCACGGGGCTTCTTGCTCACTGCAGCCCGGGGTGTGCGGTCATTCAGATTGACTGTGCTTATCAGCAGCCGAAGCCAACAATGTTAGAATGTCTCCAAAACCAAAACCCTGGGTTATTTAGCTTGTCGAACCCCGGGAGAGCACACCCCATGGTGCCATGCGAATGTGGCAACAAGGGGAAGTCAGGAAGGGGACATTTTGTAGGAAGTGAGTTGGTGCTGGATGATTTGGATTTGGAGGAAAAATTAAGAAAATAGTGACCACTTCTGGATTGGGTGCTGTCCAAGAGCCAAGGCAGTTCAGCAGCTGGGTGTGTCAGGTGTGGCAACGACCTTTGTTGCTGAGGCAGGTGTCAGTGGCAAGAGAGCAGCACCCACTCAGACGGAAAGATGGGAGATTAGAAATGTGTTGTCTCTGCTCAAAGTAGTGGCGGGATCTGCCTTTGCAGCCGTCCTTTGTGTTCAGTTAGGAACCACTCTTCTGCATCAGGATCAAGCGCAACTCCTTCTGATGCAGCCTTCGTAATGGGCACCGTTTAAAACCACCAAGTGGTACTCACTTTAGCAGCTCATATACTAAAATTGGAATGATGCAGAGATTAGCATGGTGCCTGCACAAGGATGACATGCAAATTCATGAAGCATTCCATATTTTTAGGAGGCATAGGTTCAAGGGTGACACCTGGGTTTGCAAGAGATTAGTGGAAGACATCCTGTCTAGTTGGGTATGGGTGATACAGCCTACGCGGAGCCCAATGTGACCAGTTTCATTTTTAAAGTCTGCTGGCACTACGCTCGTTACTAAAGAGCTATCCTAAAGACCAATGTTGTTTTGTTTTTAAACAAAAGATATTTTTTAGTGGATGAATCTCAGCCAAACCTGTCATTATGCATAACTGTCTTTTTCAGTAATAGGCTCTGTGTGATAATAACTGTTGACTTTCTTAGATTCACTTCCTTACATGAATGTAAGCTTTTAACTGTTTCTCCATTTAATGTGTGATTTCCTTCTGAAATAAAAGCATTCATGAATATAGCACGCAAAATAAATAAAAGAACCAAGTGTTATGCTGCTTTTGTGATAGGCTTGACGATGGTTTTTCTGAAAATTCAGAGTTCTTAGACCACTTTCTCTGTGCTTTCCTGCAGAAATACTGCTGACACTGAAGGTAGCTGGTTGCTTCTTTCTTCAGCTGATTGGGCTCTCTTGCTCAAAACGCTTACCAGTCTGGAGAGCTGCGTCTATTTGTTTTGACCCAACCGACCTGCCATCCAGTCCTGCCCGAGCAAGATGGGCAGATAGGCCTGGGCCCTGCCCCCCCGGTGGAGCCCCCTCAGCTGCCGCAGGAGGAGCTGTCTCCCTGTTGACAGTCTGCAGCTCGAGCTGGACAGTTGCTCAGTCTGTTCACTGCATTCACCTTAGTGCAACTTAGATCTCTCCTGCAAAGTCAATGTTGACAGGCAAACTTCATACCGTGTCAGATTGAATGTATCTAAATGTATGTATTTAAGGGAAACACCCTTGCTCTTGTTCTGTTCCTATCTGGTTCCAGACACTGGTTTCTTGCTTCGTTTTCCCTAGCTAACATTAAATGATTAAGAGTTCATCTGAGGGAAAGAAAAGAATTTCAAAAAAAAAAAAATCAAACTAAAGATGTTTTAAGCTAAGTCTGAACAGGGGCTAAAGGCAGGGCAGACACACGGACCGCGCTGTATGTACAGAGGCACCCGAGAAGTGAAGACCAAGAAATCCTAGTTGTGTATTTGTAGGAAGCTCTTGAGACCACGTTGGAGTTTCCAGTTCCTGAACAGATGAAAAAGAGCCTATGGGAGGGCTGTTAACAAGAACTTTTTCCTCTCCTCCCGCCCCCTTTTGGTTCAAACCAATCTAATTCACCCAAATCGTGGATTGAGAAGAAATATGTATTTTCCATTTCCAAACTCAGTCCCCTTTAGCTGGATCAGACATCCTGAATCGGCTCCCGTCTCCTCCCCTTCCCTCCCTTCCCCAGTTCGCCCGCTTTCATCCATTTCTCTAAATAAAAGCAACAGAAACCAGGTAAGCCCCTTAATACCTCCTTACATGTTTTGCCAGCCACTTATCAACCGCTCTTAAATTTCAGAAAAATGCATTTATGGCAAGGAGAGGAGCAAAGTTAGGACTCAGTACCAATCAAACTTTGGACACCTGCTTTGGATGCATGTTTATTCTGTTCCCCAGCGACACTGGCCTACCCAACAGAGGAAAATAATAGTGTGCTTAAAATTGACAGCAGTTTCCACTTGACAGATTTAACCTCCGCCATGTGTTTTTTTATTTTGTTTTTTAGCAGTGCTGACTAAGCCGAAGTTTTGTAAGGTACATAAAACCCAATTTATATGTAAACAAGCAATAATTTAAGTTGAGAACCTAAGTGTTTTAATTGTATAATTTTTGTGAGGTATACATATTGTGGAATTGACTCAAAAATGAGGTACTTCAGTATTAAAATTAGATATCTTCATAGCAATGTCTCCTAAAGGTGTTTTGTAAAGGATATCAATGCCTTGATTAGATCTAATTTGTAGACTTAAGACTTTTTATTTTCTAAACCTTGTGATTCTGCTCATAAATCATTTATCTAATCTATACGATATGCAGCCACTGTAGGAACCAAGTCTTGATTTTTTATATGTTTATATTCTTTCTTAATGAACCTTAGGAAGACTACACATTACTAAGCAGGCCACTTTTCTGGTTGTTTTTCTTGCCCACTCTCGTAGGGGAATGATCTTTTCTTAATTGGCATCAGTTTCAAACAACTGTAATACCAAGAAGCTGGTGACCTCTTTTGAGCTATTTCTCCCAACCCCTAATACACATACTTTCTTACCTAAATTTCAGAATGATATCTTTTTGATGTCAAAAAGCAAAAGCATTTTATATCTCATTAGCCAGGCTTTTTAGGAACAGAGTTTGTTTATTTGTGGCAGGGTGAAAAATAGACAATTTGACTGTTTATTTGTGGCAGGGTGAAACATATACAAACTACCCCTATTTATGGTTATATCTCTCTCTGTATGCACAGGTTATGGGAAGTGTAGAGATATAGGCAAAGATAAGATGGTAAGTAGACAGTCTGAAAGTGTTGCTCCATACTGAAGGAATGTTCTGGAAATTTGCATTTCGCTCCTTTTTTCCACGTGAGGGGGTCTCACTACAGGGAGGTGGCCGAGGAACAGCACTTCTCAGGGGCCGCCAGTTCGCAAGTCCCCCTCGAAAGGCTCTACTTTGGTCAACCAAACCATTGGGTTGCCCAACTGTGATGGAAAAACACAAGCAGATGTTGGCCCGGAACTCCACGTCCTTGTTGGCGCAGTGAGGCTTATGTTACACACCACTGAACGTGACCCGTTTCAAGTTGATTTTTGGAGACACGTGAATTAGCATGGCTTTAACTTCACCCGGCACAAAAGAGAAATGGAGTTGAAACTGAATTCTTTGAATTCTAAGTCCCTTTTCACTACAAGACTGTCCAAAAATATCGGTGTACCTTTTTCTTGTTTACTCATCCGCCCACCATGTTTTCCTGTCAGTCCCAATTCTGGCAAATCTGCAATCCTGTGATGCTGGTAACTTAGAATAACTCATGATCATTACTGTTTTGAAGGAAAAGAGATTCTGAGTTCTCTTATGGTTCAGATCAAGTAATGGATGTTGCTTTACATCTAATTAAGAGAAGAAAAGTCAGTGAAGGAAGCCTCTGATCATATTGATCACAATAGAAGCAAAAGCCAAATCAATCCCCTTCATTATCAGTATTCCTCATGCTGTACACAGTAAACTTGTTAGACTGAGTACTTGGTTTTTGTTTAATAGAACAAATAATCAGTGTTTTCCTTCTATTTCTAAATGTGAAAAACACATAATGTGAAAAGTATACATACATTAACTTGGTTGTAAAACTCATTTAAGTGTTCATGTAACGTGGTAAGTTGAAAAAAGTGAAGTGAGCTATTTTACTGCAATGAATTCGTTTGACTCAAAGATTAAAATGCCCCCACCCCCACTCCACGTGTATCTCTTCTGGCCTGTAACAATTGAAAGCAATGTTTTTGCAGTTTATATAATGCAGTTTTTACATCTGTGTTTAAAAATGGAGTTCCTATGGGCTTAACACATGAAATGGGTGGCACAGACCCACTTGCAGAACCCAAAGATACACAATCAATTTTGAAATGCAATTTAAGCCATTAATTGTTGGTGTGAATTTAAAATTTTCTAGTATTTGTATGGTAGTATGCTGCCTAAGAGCAAAGCATTCTCTGCACAAAAGAAAATTACTGTAGTGGCTTCGATTTTAATTAGAATTTTCTCCCTGGTGTTTCTTTATAGACTAAAACAAAATCTTTTAAGTTTCTTACTACAGGTAAAAGCTATGTGCAAGAACCTCAAAATGCTAAAATCTAGCATAATGCCTTAGATCTGTTTTTAAGTCTTGTATATTCCTACATAGCTGTCCGATGTATTATATTTGTATAGTGAATTGTGTACAATTTTTTGAATAAGTGCATCATCACTTAACCTTTATGTTGTTGAATAGTGATGATGATACATTTCTTCAAACATGTAACTGTCTTTTTTTTTTTTCTTATGCCATTTGTGGGTTTTATTTGTACAGTTCCTCATGAAGTTGCATCTGAGATGTGTGTATATGAAAAGATTATACAAGGGTAAAATTAAGCAATATATTAACTATGGTTCTTCAGGAGAAAGCTTACCGTGTTTCAGGTTGTGATTTATTTTCAAAACGGAGTTGACTCCGAACATCACTTTGTCTTTCACTTGCATTGATGTTTGTATTTCTAGTGTGAGCAGTTTATGCAAAGGTAGATATATTCAGAGAAATTTTAAATACATTTATGCAAGTTAATATTGCTTTGCTGATGCTATTTGCTTATTTGATGTTAAATAATGCTATTGTAAATAAAGAATCCTGTTGTTATTGCATCATTTAATAAATTTTAATGCCTTCGGGTTTTACATGGCTTTGGAGAGTCTCATGTGTTTATATTGTATCTTCATTCATAACTGAAGTTAAATTATACAATTATCTGCCCTCTAATGTAATAATTTCTTACATTTATACAGTAGTTGACGCTGTTCCAGCGTATTAACATGTGTTCTCCCAATGACCCATTTTGTGGATTTTCAGTTTGGAGCCAAGAGGGGTGTATCCTGCTTAAGATTATCTAGTAACTTTTTTTTTTTTTTTTTTTGTCTGTTGTCCTTTTAGGGCTGCACCCACGGCATATGGAGGTTCCCAGGCTAGGGGTCTCATCAGAGCTGTTGCCCCGGCCTACTCCAGGGCCACAGCAACGCCAGATCAGAGCCACATCACGGCAACGCCGGATCCTTAACCCATTGAGCGAGGCCAGGGATCGAACCCACAGCCTCATGGTTCCTAGTCAGATTCGTTTCCACTGTGCCACAACAGGAACTCCTGATTACCTAGTAACTTAATGGCAATTTCAGGCCAAGTCTAAAGGAATCCTAAATGATGTTACCACCTTCATCCCCGTTTCTCCAAAAACATTTGAGAGTAATATGGACTTCTCACTGGCTTTTTAAAACATACCAAAAACAAAATTATTAGAAAAATATCTATACTACTAACTATATTAGCAAATTAAGGGGAAGGGAAAATTACTTAGATACCGTTTGGTAAATATGCATATAATAAATTTCAGTCCCTATTCATGATAAGATTGATATGTTTTTCTTTGAATTTGGGCTAGTACTAGTCAAATGAAGCCATATAGCTGGGGTTTTCTGGCAATTGGTCAGTGCGTCCTCTTTTAAAATCCATAGCATCCTTTGAGATGTTTGTCCTCTTATCCCACTGCATAGTTGAAGTTTTTTGTGCTTGTGCTTACTTTGTGTTTATTTTGGGAAGCTTTTCCTTTTCTAACTTACTGAGAATGTGAGTAATTTTTCAATTTTTAAGCTTTTTTTCTAATACATGTGTCTCAAGATTCTAAGTTTTCTGTTTACTGCTTTTAGCAACATCCCACACCTTTCATCTACTTGTCAAAATCTTCAACCATGAGAGTTCTCTTGCAGCACAGTGGGTTAAGGATTTGGTATTGTCACTGCAGTGGCTCAGATCACTGATGTGGCACAGGTTTGATCCCTGGCCCAGAAGCTTTTATATTTTTAGGGCTGCATCTGCAACATAATGGAAGTTCCCAGGCTAGGGATCTACTTGGAGCTGCAGCTGTGGGCCTACACCACAGCCACAGCAATGCCAGACCTGTGCAGTGTCAATAACCTACACCACAGCTCATGGCAACGCCAGATCCTTAACCCACTGAGCAGAGCTAGGGACCAAACCCGTGTCCTCATGGATACTAGTCAGCTTCATTACTGCTGAGCCACAACAGGAACTCTTATCCCTGGCCCAGAAACTTTTATATGCTGCAGGTGTAGCCACAAAAGAAAAAAGCCTCCAATCCTGGCCTTAGGTTTTTATTTTTCCTCTTAGTTTTTTGGGGTTTTTTGTTTTTGTTTTTTTGTCTTTTTGCCTTTTCTAGGGCTGCTTCCCGCAGCATATGAAGGTTCCCAAGCTAGGGGTCTAATCAAAGTTATTGCTGCCTGTCTACATAGCATGGGATCTGAGCCGTGTCTGCTACCTACACCACAGCTCATGGCAACGCCGGATCCTTAACCCACTGAGCAAGGCCAGGGATTGAACCTGCAGCCTCATGGTTCCTAGTCGGGTTCGTTAACCACTGCGCCACGACAGGAACTCCTTTCCTCTTAGATCTAGCAGTTTTTGCTTCTTGTATTCAGAAGCAAGGTGCATAAACACCTCACTATGTTGGGTTCTTAACCCACTGAGCCACAACAGGAACTCCCAGGCAAACAGCCTTTCTGGCCTGCCCTGGACTCCCCCGTTTTCTCTCACAAACATGTTCCCTAATAAATCGCTTGCACATCTAATCCCACCTTGGCAGCTGCTTCTCAGAGGGCGCAGAATAACAAAGTCACCCAAGCAAGCAGGCGGTGAGCTGGGGGTTGAGACAGACTCCCTCAAAGACAGTAGGAGAGGACATCACGGTCCACAAGTGTGACACAGATCGTCCTTGGCTCAAAGTGGTGGCTCAACTACTGAAGATTCCCTGGCGGGGACATTGGAAAGCATGCTGGTGAAGCAGGGGTGGCTCTGGCATGTGGGAGGATGTGGGACAGTCACAAGATTGAGGGGGAGGGGATGCCAGTGGAGGAGTCTGCCTGCTGCCAGGATGGATTGATGCCCTGCGGGGGACAGTGAGGTCGAGGGCTGTAAAGGGGCGATTTACACGCAAACCACAGAGCATTTGTGGCAGCGCCTGAAGAAACTGGTGCAGAGGAAAAGCCCACACAGCTGAGAAGCAGGCTGAAGAGTGCATTACTGGGTTTTTTTTTTTTAAATCAAAGCATAATTGACTTATAATGTGCCAAATTATGCTGTACCACAAATTGACTCACATATATACCTTCTTTTTTAGAGTTTTAAATTGCTGGACTGAGGCAGGTTGGTTACGCAAAAGGGAGGATCCTGGTAGGGAAAACCGTGGACCCTGAAACCTGAGACACTTAGATGGTTGCTGCTGGTTTTTGGGGGTTTTTTTGTTTTTGTCTTTTTGCCATTTCTTGGGCCCTCCCGCGGCATATGGAGGTTCCCAGGCTAGGGGTCTATTCAGAGCTGTAGCTGCTGGCCTACGCCAGAGCCACAGCAACGCAGGATCCGAGCCGCGTCTGTGACCTACACCACAGCTCACGGCAATGCTGGATCCTTAACCCACTGAGCAAGGCCAGGGATGGAACCCGCAACCTCATGGTTCCTAGTTGGATTCGTTAACCATTGAACCACAACGGGAACTCCGGTTGCTGCTGGTTTTAAAGCCCCCAAACCTCTGGATTTGCTTAAGTAGCCCACTCTTCCCTCCCAAGAGCTATTGACGTAATATCTACAATCAAAACAGGAAAGAATGGGAGTTCCCTGATGGTCTAGTAGTTAGGATTTGATGCTTTTGCTGCTGCGGGGAAACTGGTCCGGGACCTTCCACTAGCCAAGGGTGCAGCTAAAGAGCAACAGGGAAAACAAACAGGAAAGAGTAGAGAGCAGCAGGCTGACTGCCGTCAGCCCCTTGTTCAGTTCTCAGACCTGAGCCAATTTTCACATCCAAAACCCACTGAATGAAGAGGTCGCCGGGTCCTTAGCAGTAAGAGCCCTGGCACCTCCCCACTAAGGGAGGGGAAGAAGCAGACACTTGGAGGATTAAGGCCACAGAATCTGAGTTGACGCTGCTATGTGGAAACAACCATCATCCTGCACCCAAAAGGCCAGGGAATAACGGACTCCTGGCCAAATTCCCACTCACAGTGGACCATGAGCCACTCCATGGACCTCCCAGAAGGCAGTGCCCCAGCCCCCAAGTGTACAGTAGAAATGGATACCCTTGGCAGTTGCACTAACCCCCATATTGGGTTTCTAGCCTATAGAGAAAGCCAAGTGGAAACTTCAAAACTGACCTCCAATCAAGACGGTAAACCATAAACAATACTGATTTGGGGTGAGGTGGGGTGGTACAGACAAGCACACCATCAAAGATCTAAAGGAGGCAGAATGGAGTTCCCGTCGTGGCGCAGTGATTAACGAATCCGACTAGGAACCATGAGGTTGTGGGTTCGATCCCTGGCCTTGCTCAGTGGGTTAAGGATCCGGCGTTACCGTGAGCTGTGGTGTAGGTTGCAGATGCGGCTCGGATCTGGCGTTGCTGTGGCTGTGGTGTAGGCCGGCGGCTGCAAATCCGATTCGACCCCCAGCCTGGGAACCTCCATATGCCTCAGGAGCGGCCCAAGAAATGGCAAAAAGACAAAAAATAAAGGAGGTAGAATGCCGTCAGTCCGTGTAATTCACCAGCGAGGCCCCTGGTGATGCAGCCTGGAGAATGACCACAGACTGTCATAGATTTAACCAACTTCTCGCTCACAGCTACGGAGCTGGATGGGTACCGCTGCTGCGGCAGAGGAAGACACGAAGTACCCAGTGCTCAGCCAATGACTTAGCAGGTGCAGTCTCATCTTTTAAGGCTTTCCCCCCACACCCCAATTTATATATTTTTTCCCAGCTCTACTGAAGTATAATTGACAAAATTATATTTTAAGCAAATGCATTCTCTTATACTGTAATTAGAAAAGAGGACTGGAAATTCAAACAAGAGAAACAAGAAAATTCATTAACTTCCAGGTATGTTAATTTTCCCAACCTCTGTTACGATGTAGTCCAAAGGGGGCCTGGACCACCCGGCCATCATGCAGAATGTCACACAGACCCATCACATCAGTGACCCTGTGCTGATTGGACAGGAGGAGCAAGAGGCTAATACACTGAGACCTTGGTAAAATAGATGGGACGTAAATATTATGAAGACCCAGGGACTGGCCACTTCAGTGACACTTTCAGAGGTCCAATGATCAAAAGGCTGCCAAGATAACCACTCCAAAGTGACAAAGGAATTGCTGCATCTTGAATCTCCTACCCCAAAGAAGGACGCCAAGGACCTGGGAGACCTATTTGAGTTCTGGAAGCACCACCCTTTCCTTGCAGAACAGCAACCAATGCCTTCCACACCTGGGAATCCTGGTGACACAGCCTGGCTGCTAGGCGACACAGAGGCTCCCAGCTCTGAGTAAGGCCCAGGCCACGGTACAGACAGCCCTGCTATTTGGACCATCTGACCTGCCGCGACACCCTGTGGTGTTGCAACTGTCAGTGGTTAAAAAGGATGCGGTGTGAGGAGTTCCCGTTGTGGCGCAGTGGTTAACGAATCCGACTAGGAACCATGAGGTTGCGGGTTCAGTCCCTGCCCTTGCTCAGTGGGTTAACGATCCGGCGTTGCCGTGAGCTGTGGTGTAGGTTGCAGACGCGGCACGGATCCCGCGTTGCTGTGCCTGGGAACCTCCATATGCCGCGGGAGAGGCCCAAGAAATAGCAACAACAACAACAACAACAACCAAAAAAAGACAAAAAAAAAGGATTCGGTGTGGAGTCAACACCGCGCTCTGGGGGAGGAGCAAGACCAAGACACCCATGGCAGACGAGGGCCTGACCTTGGAGAAGCAACTCCCAGTGTGTTACTGGGCCCTTATCACCACGCACCAAGTAGCCACACATGTGTAAATGATGCTATGAACTGGCTTGTGCTGGACGCAGCAGCATAAAATTGCATGAGCCCAGCAGCAACAGTAAAATGACAGAAGTACATCAGGGGAGTTCTCTTGTGAAAAATACAGCCCAATCCTGATTGGCCACGCCTGCAGCCTAGGGAAGTTTCCTGGCCAGGGGTTGAACAGTGGCTCTCAGAGCTGCAGCAGGGATACCACCAGATCCTTAACCTGCTGTACTTGTGAGCCACTGTTCAACCCCTGGCCAGGAAACTTCCCTAGGCTGCAGGCGTGGCCAATCAGGATTGGGCTGTAATAAGACCAGAGAGCAGGAGTGAGTTTTAAAGGCAGGTAGCCCAGCTGCCCGTGCCACTCATCACAGTAGCACAATGCCCCTGCCCTGGTTCTATGCATGGCCTTTTGGGGGGGAGCCTCTAGGACTCGGTAGAAGAAACCCGAGCTGGGTCTGCGTTGCTGTGGCTGAGGTGCAGGCTGCCAGCTGCAGCTCCAATTCAACCCCTCGACTGGGAGCTTTCATATGCCGCAGGTACAGCCCTAAAAAAAGGAAAAAGGACTGGATGATTGGAGACAAGGGCTTCTGGGAAAGAGGACACACATGTGGGGACAGTCACCTAGTCTGAGAACATTCCACGCTCATGCTCGTGACACCAGAGGCCAGACACTGAACATCCAAGTAGATGCAGTGACCTGGCCAATTGGCAAGAGCCGTGTCCATCCATCACCAGCCATCCCAGAACTGGCTGGGGGTGTCGATAGGGTAGCCGGGGTGGCAGAGACGGAGGCTGGGCGGGAATTTTCACTCGCCAAGGCAGAGCTAGGCACCGGCTGCCTCTGAAGCTCAACTTATGAGTAACAGAGACCAATGCTGAGAGCCCCCTGCCGTGTGGCACTATTTGTCAAGGAGACCAGCTCTGCAAGATGACTGTATCATGGCACTTCCATCTTGGAGGAGTTGGCATTCATCTTCAGGGGTATAGATACCTAATCTAGGTGCGGGTTTGAAACTGACAGCACTGATGGCCTGAACCCAGCCAGGACACAGATTGGGACTTGAACCCACATGCCGGGACTCGAACCCAGTCTAAAGCCAGATTGGGAATTAAACCCACGGTTTTATATATATATATATATATATATATATATATATATATGTACACACACACATACACACACACACACACATATATATATATATTTTTTTTTTGGTCTTTTTTGTCTTTTCTAGGGCGGTAACCACAGCATATGGAGGTTCCCAGGCTAGGGGTTGAATTGGAGCTACAGCTGCTGGCCTACACCACAGCCACAGCAACGTGGGATCCGAGCCACGTCTGTGACCTACACCACAGCTCACGGCAATGCCGGATCCTTAACCCACTCAGTGAGGCCAGGGATCAAACCCTCGTCCTCAAGGATGCTAATCCTGTTTGCTAACTGCTGAGCCAGGACAGGAACTCCAAACCCACGGTTTTCAATTAGAATTACTCACCTTGCGGCTGGACTCCCTGAGGTTCAGGTTCTTTATGTCCCCGCGCAGAAGGAATTCAGCAAAAGACAAAGTGATAGGCAAGAAGCAGATCTATTCGGATAGGATGCTTGTGAGAGATGCAAGCGGGCAGGCAAGGAAGCTCTGCCCAAGGATCTGGTGGGCCACAGTTTTACTATCCAGGGGGGCGTGGGGGTTGGAAAGGCCCACCTCTTCCTTTCTGGGAGTCGTAGCTCCTCCTTAGTATCCAGCAAGGTGTGTATTCAAATCAGCTGAAGGGCGGTTTTCAAACTCCTGCCCTGGGTCTGAATCTGAATGCAGGCCTCTCCCATCCCCACCCAGTGACCTGAGGCAGTTCTCTCTCTCCCCTCCACTAGTTGAGCAAGGCTGCCTGGTTGTGACGGTTTTCCTGAACTTACAGTGGTCTCCCAGCCTCTCCCAGGTTTCCCTTCTTATCTGTGATCCCCTATTGGGATGTCCACAACCACCTGTGCCTACTCTATCCCTATCAGGTTGGCCTTTCCTGCCCACTCTGCCCCTGCCATCACCACTCTCTAGAAGCTTGGGGCATTCCTGATCCACAGGCTTAGAAATACACACATCTGACTAGGGGACCCACTGCCCAGTGAAGGGGGTGCAAGAGTGTGTCCCTGACCATGGCATGGTAGTGACCAAACCGCGCTACCCAGAGGCAGCTGGCCTCAGAGCACCTGGAAATAGCCTCCTGAAGGTCAAGTGCTAGCTCGGAGGCAACATCTCTAAGTAAAATCTCTAAATGGTGCTATGGGAGTTCCTGTTGTGACTCGGTGGTTAACAAACCTGACTAGGTAGGATCCATGAAGTTGTGGATTCGATCCCTGGCCTTGCTCAATGGGTTAAGGATCTGGTGTTTCTGTGAGCTGTGGTATAGGTTGCAGATGTGGCTCGGATCTGGCGTTGCTATGGCTGTGGTGTAGGCCGGCAGCTATAGCTCTGATTTGACCCCTAGCCTGGGAACTTCCATAGGCCACAGGTGTGGCCCTAAAAAGCAAAAAAAGTAAAATAAACTAAATAAATGGTGCTATGGCCCAAATCAGAAGACTGTACTTGGAGTCAAGGACTGGAAGCAGGAATGGCCCTTTTCTTTTTTTTTTTTTTTTTTGCCTTTTTGCCATTTCTTGGACTGCTCCTGTGGCACATGGAGGTTCCCAGGCTAGGGGTCCAGTCAGAGCTGTAGCCTCTGGCCTACTCGGGATTTGAGCTGCATCTGCACCTACACCACAGCTCACAGCAATGCAGGATCCTTAACCCACTGAGCAAGGCCAGGGATCAAACCCGCAACCTCATGGTTCCTAGTCGGATTCGTTAACCACTGAGCCACGACGGGAACTCCCAGGAATGGCATCAACCCCAATAATCCACTAGGGAGCATCATGCTCTCCATCCCTAAAACTCTGGGTACTTCGGGATTGGAGGTCTTGGTCTCCAAGGAAGCACATTTGCCAGGATCCTGGGACCCAAGTTATGGCTCCACAAGGGCACGTGGGACCCCATGTGCCCAGGACCACTGGGTAAGAAGGGGCAGGGGGTAACTAGTGGTCAGGCAAGGCTGCTTCTACACAGTGAGGACAGAGACAATTACAAGCAGAATCCAGGAGGTCCTCGGGGCGCCCCCTGGCAGCCCCCAGACCCACTGTCACTGTGAATGGACCCATGAAGGCTGTCTGGACTGAGGGACCTGATGGCCAAAGGCTCGGAGCCCTCAGGAATGAAGGGTTAGGTCACAGGGCTAGGTAAGTCACCAAGACCTGCTGAGGGGCTAGCCAGGCTGAAGGGAATTAAGGATGGATGGAGAAGGATGAAGAGAACCAGGGCCAGTTGAGGTCCCAAGACCAAGGGCATAGACAGGACTGTCATTCATCCCACTAAACTCCTGAATTTGCCTCTAGAAAGAAAAGCACACAGAAATTACACAGGAGCAGCGCTCGGAATGCGTTTGGAGAAGTAAATCTGAATCCATGAGGCGAACGGCAGGGTAATTGAAAAAAAAAAGATTTTTTTTTTCTTTTCTTCAATATTTCATACTACCTGAAAAAAATCTGCCTAACACAAGGTTACAAATAATTTTCTCCTATACTCCTTCTGGATGCTTTTGTTTTATTTATTTATTTTTTCTTTTCAGGGCTACAACTGCAGCATTTGGAAGCTCCCAGGCTAAGGGTTGATTCTGAGCTTCAGCTGCCGGCCTGCACCACAGCCGCAACGACATGGGATCTGAGCCACATCTGTGACCTCCATCACAGTTCATGGCAACACCGGATCCTTAACCCACTGTGCGAGGCCAGGGATCGAACTGGCATCCTCATGGTTACTCGTCAGGTTCATAACCTGCTGAGCCACAATGGGAACTCTCTAGATAGATTGTTCTAGCTTGCTGGAAGGGAGGATCAAGGTTGTTGCTTTGGTCCAGGCTCAGTCTTAGGCAAAGCTCTTCTGTACCCCTGGCACTTGGAGATGGGCCTGTCTCAGTGACTCTTCCCTCTGTCCCCAGGGCAGCTGAAACTTGCCTCATCCCTTTGGCAGGCCCCCATGGGAGAGGTGGACACTTCTCCTGGCCTGAGTCCAGGACTCTCTCCTGACTCTCTCACCGGGCAGAAAAGGTTTTTTTTTTTTTTTTGGTTTGTTTGTTTGTTTGTCTTTTTAGCTATTTCTTGGGCCGCTCCCTCGGCATATGGAGGTTCCCAGGCTAGGGGTCGAATCAGAGCTGTAGCCACCGGCCTATGCCAGAGCCACAGCAACACGGGATCCGAGCTGCGTCTGCAACCTACACCACAACTCACGGCAACGCCGGATCGTTAACCCACCGAGCAAGGGCAGGGACCGAACCCGCAACCTCATGGTTCCTAGTCGGATTCGTTAACTACTGCGCCACGACGGGAACTCCAGAAAAGGTCTTTTTGACCCTTCCTCCAGCCCCAGTGGGTCTTCATCTGCGCCCTGGGGCAGAAGTGCTGCCCTTCTCCCATCTCCTGCGTTTGTCCCCCTGGGAGAAGATGCGGGCAGGGTGTCGCATCTTTTCAGCTACTTCCCTCCAGGTTTGCACCCAGAATAAAGGCTTTCTCTGTGGAGCTCCATGGAGAAGAGCCTGCAAGCAGCATGAACTCAACCCCCTCTCTTGTGGCTCCCAAGGGGCTTTTTCCCTTGCTAACCTCCATCAGCTTGTGGCGATTTGGTCAAAAAAAATTTTTTTGTTTGTTTTCTTTATCTTTTTAGGGCCACACCTATGGCATATGGCAGTTCCTAAGCTAGGGGTTGACTCGAAGCTGCAGCTGTGGTCTACACCACAACCACAACAACACCAGATCTGAGCCGCATCTGTGACCTACACCGTATCTGGCAGCAACACCGGATCCTTAATCCACTGAGCAAGGCCAGAAATTGAACTTGCATCCTCATGGATGCTAGGCAGGTTCTTAACCCACTGAGCCACAACAGGAACTCCTTGTTCAAAATTTTTAGCTCAATTTCAAAAATAAAATAAATGTTATCTATACTTGCTTTCTGAAAACTGACAAACACTCATGAGACAGCACAAAGTAATAGAAAGAAAGAATGGAAGAAAGGAGTTCAACACTCATTTGGTTTAAAAATAATAGTGAAACATTAGAATAAAAAGGAGTTTCAAATGTGCATTAGCACCATCACCACTATTTTAAAAACAAAGAAAGTAAGACTTGATTTGCAAGAATGAAAGGTCTGGATTTATCTACCTGTCGGACTTTATGCCAGTTATTGGCTTGTTTCCTCTGAGCCCCAAATTCACCCTGCTTGAGTGCTTTCATGAAAATGAATCCGAGCCCTTTAAATAAGCTGCCGGCTGGTACTGACACTTGGTCAGTAGAGGGCGCTGGAGAGACACTACAGAGAAAAGAGTTCCACCTTCGGGTTCTGAGGTCAGCTCTGCTGGGTCCTGCCCGTTGCACGGCTTCCCCAGCGCTCCTGTCCTTTGGTGTCTGCAGCTTCTCCCGAGCCGTCCTGCTGCTGTGCCCGGCGGCCGGCAACACTCAGTGGCCAGCAGCTTTTCCCAGCAACTCCCTCATGTAGTTTTGTAGCAGGATGCCTGTACGAAGTCATGTCCTGTGAACAACTTTCCCTAGCGTGCTAGAGAGCTGATTTCCAGTAAGCTGCCAGAGGGTGGAAGTCCAGCACGTTCCTCCAGCGTGGAACCACAGCAACCTCTCTGCCACGCAGTAGCTATGGCCGAGCCGTTTCCAACACCGTCGGCATCTAAATTCAAAGGGTGTGGAGCAGCTCTTAGATATAGTATTATGTAACATTGTAGCATTATATCTGCTATTATATACTATATCTGTTATTCCTATGTTCTTTAGAATGCTCTTTTTTTTTTTTTTGGCTTTTTGCCTTTTCTAGGGCCGCTCCCGTGGCATATGGAGGTTCCCAGGCTAGGGGTCCAATCAGAGCTGTAGCCGCCGGCCTACGCCAGAGCCACAGCAACGTGGGATCGGAGCCGTGTCTGCAACCTACACTACAGCTCACGGCAATGCCAGATCCTTAACCCACTGAGCAAGGCCAGGGATCGAACCCACAACCTCATGGTTCCTAGTCGGATTCATTAACCACTGCACCATGACGGGAACTCCAAAGAATTCTCTTTACTTTTTTAAAATTTCTATTTTATATTGGCATATAGTTGATTCACAATACTGTATTAGTGTCAGGTGTTCAGCAAAGTGCTCCAGTTATACATACACATATATCCATTCTACTTCAGATTCTTTTCCCACATAGGTTATTACATCATATTGAGGAGAGTTGCCTGTGTTACACAGCAAGTCCTTGTTTATTTTTTTATATAGTAATGTGTACCTGTTAATCCCAAACTCCTAATTTACCCACCACCACCGCCTTTCCCCTTTGGTAAGCATAAATTTGTTTTTAAGTCTGAGTCTTTTGTTGTTGTTGTCATTTTGCCTTTTCTTGAGCCGCTTCTGCGGCATGTGGAGGTTCCCAGGCTAGGGGTTGAATTGGAGCTGCAGCTGCCGGCCTACACCAGAGCCACAGCAACATAGGATCGCAGCCGCGTCCGCGACCCACACCTCAGCTCACGGCAATGCGGGATCCTTAACCCACTGAGCAGGGGCAGGGATCGAACCTGCAACCTCATGGTTCTTAGTTGGATTCATTAACCACTGAGCCATGGTGGGAACTCCTATTTGTATCATTTTTAAGATCATGTGATATTTGTCTTTCACTGCTGATTTAGTTCACTTAATATGATAATCTCTAGGTCCATCCATGGTGCTGCAACTGGCACTATTTCTTTTTTATGGCTGAGTAATAATCCACTGCATATATGTACCACATCTTCTTTATCCATTCCTCTGTTATGGGCATTTGGGTTACTTCCCTGTCTTGGCTGTTGTAATGAGTGCTGCAATGAACATAGGGCTGCATGTGTCTTTTCAAATTATGGTTTTCTCCAGATATATGCCCAGGAGTAGAATTGATGGATCATATGGTAATTGTTTTTAATTTTTTTCTTTTCCTTTTTCTTTTTTAGGGACACACCTGTCACATATGGAAGTTTCCAGTTTAGGGGTCGAATCAGAGCAGCAGCTGCTGACCTACACCACCGCCACAGCAACACAGGATCCCAGTTGCTTCTGTGATTTATAACACAGCTTGCAGCAACACCAAATGCTTAACCCACTAAGCAAGGCCAGGGATCGAACCCACATCCTAGTGGATACTAGTCAGGTTCTTAACCCACTGAACCACAACGGGAACTCCTTATTTTTAGGTGTTGTTGTTTGTTTTTTTTTAAAGAACCTCCACATTGGTCTCCATAGTGGTTGTACCAATTTTCATTCCTGGAGTTCTCTTTACTTTTTTTTTTTTTGTCTTTTTGTCCTTTTAGGGCTGCACCTGCAGCATATGGAGGTTCCCAGGCTAGGGGTTGAATCAGAGCTGTTGCCGCCGGCCTACGCCAGAGCCACAGCAAGGCCAGATCCGAGCTGCATCTGCGACCTACACCACAGCTCGTGGCAATGCCGGATCCTTAACCCAATGAGTGAGGCCAGGGATCGAACCTGCAACCTCATGGTTCCTAGTCGGATTCGTTTCCGCTGCACCAAGACGGGAACTCCTCTCTTTACTTCTGACTGGCTAATCCCTAGTCATTCCACTCCACTGCTGTAGATAATTCTTCTTTATATTACAGGTTCCCTGTTCAAATTATTGTGTGGTTTTTCTCTCCTGATTTGTCCCAGAAAGAGTCAGAATTTTAAAAAAAGCCGGCTTCCTATTGTGGCTTTAATGGAACAGGGGAAATCTTGTTTTTTGAAGGTAAACATTTTGCAGATAGGTGGAATCTGTTATACATGTAATAAATTATTACTACATAGGATACAAAACAATCTCCAAAAACTAGTGAAAACCAGAGAAGTGATTTACAATTGCTACTTTTTATATATATGTTCTCCTTGAAAAAGTAAAATATCTTGAATTCCCCAAATAAGAGAAAAACAAAGGCCGAATTAAGAGAGTGTATCCAGTAGCAGAGTATATCCAGAAATGGAGTATTAGGGGGAGACTAAAAGAAAGGAGAGGTGAGCTAAAGATATTCAGAGCTGCAGGCATTATGTACATTTTCTCATTAAACATAGAGAGGTATTTTAAAAAAGAAGATGCAGGAGTTCCCGTCGTGGCTCAGCAGTTAACGAATATGACTAGCATCCATAAGGACGCAGGCTTGATCCCTGGCCTCGCTCAGTGGCTTAAGGATTTGGTGTTGCTGTGAGCTGTGGTGTAGGTCACAGACATGGCTCAGATCCTATGTCGCTGTGGCTGTGGTGTAGGCTGGCAGCTGCAGCTCCAATTCCACCCCTAGCCTGAGAACCTCCATATGCCGTGGATGTGACCCTAAAAAGCAACAACAACAAAAAAAAAGGTGCAGAGTTCCCACTGTGGTACAGTGAGTTAAGGGTCTGGCATTGCCTCAGTTGTGGCATAGGTTGCAGCTGCAGCTTGGAATCTACCCCTTGGCTTGGGAACTTCCATATTCTGCAGGTACAGCCAAAAAAACAAAACAAAACACTGAGAAAAGAGAACAGACTACTACTAGACTACTAGGAAATAAGATAATTGATAAAATTCATAAATTGTGAAAACATTTACTTTTTTTTTTTTTTGGTTGTTGTTGTCTTTGGAGCAGTGCCGGATCCTTAACCCCCTGAGCGAGGCCAGGGATCAAACCCACAACCTCATGGTTCCTAGTTGGATTTGTTTCCACTGCTCCACGATGGGAACTCCAAGCATTTACTTTATTTTCTAGGAAAGATTACACAATTTTTCAGTGACTTCTTATAAAAATCAGCAAAGTAGATTCTAGGAAGAAGGCACCTAAGTATTTGGACTTCCTCTTTCTTTCAATCCGTGTATTGACTCTCTGGAGCCAGAATAGCCTTCACAGGTACCTTTGAAACAGCAGGCTCTTGCAAAGTAGGTGTCAGAAGGCAATTTGCTGTTGGTCTCTGAATATCTTTGAGCAAAGCACACTACCCTCTTCTCTGGACCATGTTTTCCAATATGTTTGGATGGCAGACAATCTTAGAAGACAGACATATTATCTCACTAAAGAGTAAAGACCAGAATTGCTTACTGTCTTGAAAGACAGAGAAAAGGGCCGTCATGCTCACCTCCCATTTTATTTATTTATTTATTTGTTATTTTATTTTTGTTGTTGTTGTTGAACTCAGGTTTATTACGCCGGCGAGCTCAGAGGAGATCGCTCTCCAGAGTCTGAGCCCCATTTTATTTTTTATTTTTCAGTCTTTTTTTTTTTAGGGCTGCACCCTTGGCATATGGAGGTTCCCAGGCTAGGGGTTGAATCAGAGCTGTTGCTGCCATCCTACACCACAGCCACAGCAATGCCAGATCTGAGCTGCATCTGTTACCTACACCACAGCTCGCGGCAACGCCAGATCATTAACGCACTGAGCGAGGCCAGGGATCGAACCCGCAACCTCATGGTTCCCAGTGGGATTCGTTTCCACTGCACCAATATGGGAACTCCCGCACTGCCCATTTTAAGAGTGCAGCCCCCTCCATCTGCAATGCAGCCCACTATGTGCTCAGGGTTCATCTGCCCCTTTGCTTTGCCTGTGCAGTTGGGACTTGGGGAACTGGTGCAATGATGCTGTGAGTTGGACTCTTCCTATTGGCTGGAAGTGATAAACTGCCCTCATCAAAAGACTGAGCCAGTCCTACTGCACAGCACAGAGAACTATGTCCTATTTCTTGGGGAAGAACATGAAGGTGGTATGAGAAAAAGAATGTGTATATATATTCATATGAGTGGATCACTATGCTGTACTGCAGACATTGGCACGACACTGTAAATCAACTATACTCTAATAAAAAAAGTATTTAAGGAGTTCCCATTGTGGCTCAGCAGAAACAAACCTGACTAGTATCCATGAGGATGTGGGTTCAATCCCTGGCCTCGATCAGTGGGTTTGGGTTAAGGATCCAGTGTTGCCGTGAGTTGTGGTATAGGTCACAGATGCGGCTTGGATCCCACATTCCTGTGGCTGTGGCATAGGCTGGCAGCTGTAGATCCGATTCAACCCCCAGCCTGGGAACCGCCATATGTCACAGGTGTGGCCCTAAAAAGCCAAAAACTACAAACTATATGTGTGTGTGTATGTGTGTGTGCGCGCGTGCACTGACCCAAGATTCTGGTGTCTTTGACCAGCAGCCATGAAACTGCGGCAGGCTACCTTGGTAACCTGTAAGTAAAGTGTAATCTCAGACCTCAGACCTTTCCCAGATCTTTGACAGTGGGTTTCTTTCTTTCTTTTTTTTTGGGGGGGGGTGCTAAAGGTGCAGCATATGGAGGTTCCCAGGCTAGGGGTCAAATAGAAGCTATAGCTGCTGGCCTATACCACAGCCACAACAATGCCAGATCTGTGCCACATCCATGACCTACACCACAGCTTGTGGCAATGCCAGATCCTTAACCCACTGAGTGAGACCAGGAATTGAGCTTGTATCTTCATGGACACTATGTCAGGTTCTTAATCCACTGAGCTACAATGGGAGCTCCGATAGTGGGTTTCTTATATTACTGTTGTTATTTTTTTGTTGGCTTTTTTTAAGCCCTCACCAGAGGCGTATGGAGGTTCCCAGGCTAGGGATTTAATCAGAGCTGTAGCCACCAGCCTACACCATAGCCACAGCAACACCAGATCCAAGAAGCATCTACAATCTATACCACAGCTCATGGCCATGCTGGATTCTTAACCCACTGAGTGAGGCCAGGGATCGAACCTTTGATGCTAGTCAGATACTCAGGGATACTAGTCAGATCCGTCTCTGCTGAGCCATGATGGGAACTCCACTGTTGTTACTTTTAATTCAATCTGACAACCTCTGCTTCTTAATTGGAGGCTCAACTCTGTATTTGATGTAATTATTGATACATTGGATTTAAATCTAACATCATTTTCCTTGTACCAAGAGCTTCCCTTGTTTTTTTTGAGGGGGGTGCCACACCCACAGCATATGGAGGTTGCCAGGCTGGGGGTCGAATTGGAGCTGCAGCTGCCGGCCACACCACAGCCACAGCAAAGATCCATGTCTGAGTGTACACCACAGCTCACAGCAACACCGGATCTTTAGCCCACTGAGTGAGGCCAGAGATCAAATCCATGGCCTCACAGATTCTAGTCAGATTTGTTTCTGTTGAGCCATGACAGGAACTCCCATGGGGCTTACTTTTAAGACTTGCTACGGTGAATCCAGAACAGCCTTTAATATAGGGTTGATTTTCCCTACTATTCAGGTCACAGTCTTCCGAGGACTCCGCTGATGTCCCGGGTACCATGGTCTCTCCACTCTGGTTGGGTGGAACTTGACATATTCTCAGCTCTGGGTAATCCTGGAATCACCTGTCCTACGTTTTCTAGGGTTCTTCCCCTGGGCCCAGGTGGTCTCCTCTCATACCTGCACAGCACACTACTCAGAGTCCAGGAGATCCCTCTGCAGCCTTCCAGAACTCTCTTCCTCGTTGTGTATCCTGCCCCACAATTCTAACCACCTCGCCGATCTCCAGATCTTCAGCTCAGCAAGCCCGTCAGGCTTGGTTTGGGGTTCCCCTTCCTGAGGTGGGGTTCCCCTTCCCGATTTGCATCGTGGAAACTCCCTCAGGAAAGCAGTAAAGTCAGGCATCACGACATGCATCTCATTTATTTCCCTGCTCTTAGGAGCCACAGTCCTGTGCGGCCAACATCCCAAGTATTTGATGTAAATACTTTGTCCTGTCTCCTGCTGTTTACAGGAGAAGGGCAATTCCTATGGCAGTTAGTTCTTCAAGGCAAAAGGGAATTCCTGTGCAATAGATTTTTAATCTTTTTTTTTTTTTTTTTGTCTTTTAGGGCAGCACCCACGGCATATGGAGGTTCCCAGGCTAGGGGTCGAATTGGAGCTGTAGCTGCCGGCCTACACCACAGCCACAGCAACGTGGGATCTGAGCCGAATCTGCAAACTATACCACAGCTCATGGCAACGCCAGATCCTTAACCCACTGAGCAGGGGCAGGGATCGAACCCGCAACCTCATGATTCCTAGTCAGATTCATTAACCACTGAGCCACGATGGGAACTCGGATTTTTAATATCTTGCTAGAGTTCAGTGTCATTTGTTTGCAATTTTTGCCCCTAGGGATGTAGACTTTGAAAGTTCTCTATCCTTATCTGCCTTTTCCTGGACATAAGATCTACACAAACTTCTCTAATAGTTATTTTAATCTTATCTTTATCTGTGGTTGGGTTTTCTTTCTCAGTACATTTTTCTCCCCTCCCCCCTTAGCCATTTGTACCAGAGGTTTTCTCTTTAGGGTCTTTCCCAAGAAACAGCTCTTGATTTTGTTTTCTTTTTATTTTTTTAATCACTCAATGAATTTATTACATTTATAGCTGTACAATGATCATCACAAAGCTCTTGATTTTATATATCAGTTCCATTAGTTCTTGTTTTTCAGTCTACCAAGTTTGGTTTTTATTTTCTATGCATTCTTTTTTTTTTTTTAATGTCTTTTTAGGGCCTCACCCACGGCATATGGAGGTTGCCAGGTAGCAGTTGAATCAGAGCTGTAGCAGCCAGCCTACACCACAGCTCACAGCAACGCCAGATCCTTAACCCACTGAGGGAGGCCAGAGATCGAATCTGTGTCCTCATGGATGCTAGTCAGATTTGTTTCTGCAGAGCCACGATGGGACCTCCTTATCTTGAATTCTTACATTGTTTGTTTTCTATCCTATTTAAATATTAAAAGCATTTATGGCTATGAATTTTTCTCTGCTTATGGCTTTGACTGCCATGACTGTGAACCACAGCCCTCATCAGTTATCTAAGATAGAACCAAAATAGTCCTATCAGTTCCTCGATTACAACTGTGCACAATTTTGTGTTTAAGTATCACTTCCTTCTTCAATCAGAACCTCACTTCAGAGTCCCCTGTGGCACAGTGGGTTAAGGATCTGGTGTTGTCACTGCAATGGCACAGGTTTGATCCCTGGCCCAGAATTTTCACATGCCATGGGCATGGCAAAAAAAAAAAAAAAAAGACCCTCCTCTCCTCACTTAGATCACCCCTGGCCTTGAGAAATCAGTCGAAGAGTCATCCTACTTCTGATATCCCATCTTAGGAACTTCCAAATACAAAATATAAGAAATAAAATTTGAGGAGTTCCTGTCATGGCACAGTGGTTAACGAATCCGACTAGGAATCATGAGGTTGCGGGTTCGGTCCCTGCCCTTGCTCAGTGGGTTAAGGATCCGGCGTTGCTGTGAGCGGTGGTGCAGGTCGCAGACATGGCTCAGATTCCTCGTTGCTGTAGCTGTGGTGTAGGCTGATGGCTATGGCTCCGATTAGACCCCTAGCCTGGAAACCATAATGCCGCGAGAGCGGCCCTAGAAAAGGCAAAAAGACCAAAAAAAAAAAGAAATAAAAGTGGATACTTAGGAGTTCCCGTCGTAGCTCAGTGGTTAATGAATCTGACTAGGAACCATGAGGTTGCGTGTTCGATCCCTGGCCTTGCAATGGGTTAAGGATCAGCTGTTGCCGTGAGATGTGGTATAGGTCACAGACTCGGCTTGGATCCCGAGTTGCTGTGGCTGTGGTGTAGGCCTGTGGCTATGGCTCCGATTAGACCTCTAGCCTGGGAACCTCCATTTGCCATGGATGTGGCCCCAGAAAAGACCAAAAAAAAAAAAAAACCCAAAACAGAAAAAAAACAAAACACTCTTTAAAATAAAGGTTGATACCTAGACAAACTGTAATTCAAAAAGATACATGCACCCATATATTCATAGCTACACTCATTACAATAGCCAAGACATAGAAACAACCTAAATGTCCATCAACAGACAAATGGACGAATCATTATCAATCCTCATGGGGTCATTCGGTCCAAGCCCATGACTCCAGCAGGTTAAACACCTGTTTCGTTTCTTTTCTTTTTTTCCTTTTTTTTTCTGCTTTTTAGGGCCGCACCCGTGACATATGAAGTTCCCAGGCTGGGATCAAATTAGAGCTGCAGCTGCTGGCCTACACCACAGCCATAGCCACATAGGATCCAAGCCGCATCTGTGACCAACACCACAGCTCATGGCAATGCCAGATCCTTAACCCACTGAGTGAGGCCAGGGATCAAACCCACATCCTCATAAATACTAGTCAGGTTTGCTGAGCCATAACGGGAACTTCTAAACTCCTGTTTCTTGTGTATATGCTCATTACCCTTCAAATTCTCAGGCATAACTTACAAAATGATGCCGTTTACCAAGTGACCACATTGAGGAGCTTTCAATACGACCAAAATTGTCCAACCCAGGAGCCCCTTAAAACAGAAGGGCAAATTGGGAGGAGGCAGCCAATTTAATTAGTTATTTAATTTAATATTCAGTGCTCAATCTTTTATGACCAATATGTAGAATTTTTAAATTTAAGAGGTTCAGGGGGGAGTTCCCATCTTTGCACAGCAGAAACAAATCTGACTAGTAACCATGAGGATGCAGGTTCGATCCCTAGCCCGGCTCAGTGGGTTAAGGATTGTGCGTTGCTGTGGCTGTGGTGTAGGCCGGCAGCTGTAGCTCTGATTCGACAACTAGCCTGGGAACTTCCATGTGCTGTGGGTTTGGCCCTAAAAAGCAGGAAAAAAAAAAAAAAAAAAGGGAAGAATTAAAGCCCATAATAAAGGACAAAGGACTCATTTCACTTTGCACTGGTGTTTATGATACTCCTGCCTTGACTATTAAGTAATCAAAGATGAGTGTACGGACTTACCATCTCAGGGCAATCATTAAATAATTATACCTCACATTCCAATAGTGCCCATTCCTAATACTCATTCCCCCCAGTCCCACCCATGTCATCCGTTTTACAGTTGAGCATTTCCATTCTGCTTTCTTTAGAGCCTGTTCTCTTGAATTCAAATAATCAGTATCTGTCCACCTGCCTTTGTGAGAACCCGCAGCATACATGCACCATTATGCCTCCAAGATTCACTGTGGTTCCTTACTTTTCACAAGTTCTTAATAAGGACATCAAAGTTTCTCTATGGAGGAGTTCCCATTGTAGCTCAGTGGGTTAAGAACCTGACATAGATGCAGGTTCAATCTCTGGCTTTAATCAGGGGTTAAGGAGCCCAAGTTACTGAAAGCTGCAGTATAGGTCTGCAGTTGTGGCTTGGATCTGGTGTTGCTGTTGCTGTGGTGGGGCTGTGGTATAGGCAGCTGCAGCTCTGATTCGACCCTTGGCCTGGGAACTTCCATATGTCACAGGTGTGGCCATAAAAAGAAAAAAAAAAGAAGTTTCTCTATAGAATGAGCTTTTGCTAAACTTAAGATTGAAAAAGAACTGGAACTTCTAAATGCTGCAGGTACATCCCCTCTCCCCCCAAAAATTGGAGTTCCTATTGTGGCTCAGCAGTAATGAACCTGACTAGTATCCAAGAGGATGCAGGTTCGATCCTTGGCCTCTCTCAGGGGGTTAAGGATCTGGCATTGCCGTGAGCTGTGATGTAGGTTGCAGATGCAGCTCGGATCCCAAGTTGCTGTGGCTGTGGTGTAGGCCGACAGCTGCAGCTTCAATTCAACCCCTAGCCTGGGAACTTCTGTATGCTACTACTGAGGCCCTAAAAAGCAAACAAACAAAAAAAAGGATTGGAGAAGCACTAAAACGATTTCTATCTAACTTCTGACTTTAAACAAAAAGACACTGTCTAAAAAAAATTGCAGTTTTCAGCCAAAGGTTCATTATCTGGGGCATGACTTGTCTCAGGCAAGTTCTTACCTCTGATTGACTAACTTCAGGCATCCAGAACCTCCCCAAACCCACTGCAGAAAAGGCGATTGAGACAGGGCATTCTCAACGTCCCTGATGCTACTTCATCTTTAGGACCTTTAGGTGACAGATCCCCTTTCCTGGAAACATAGGCCATGAACATGAATTTTGTAGACCAGACCTCGCTCGTCAACACCCCTCTATCCTTGGTCAGTCTAATTGACCCAGAAGGTTTAGAATCTTCCTAGAACCTGAGGGTCCCCCAAGCTGTACAACCTTTGCTAGCTGGGCCAGCTTGCATACCAGCACACAGCATTACTTTCTCTGTCAGTGTGATTTTTTGAACCCTGCCATGTTTCTTCCACCTGCAAAGAAGGCAAAATGCATTTTCCCTGGTGTTGGTGTTAGAATCACCCACGTCCCGTGCAGGCTTACTAGAAATGCCTTTGGAAGGTTCCCACTTGACCCTAATTGTTGATGGGTCAGATTTACAGAAACAGGAAATGATCAGGCTGACTACGCCGTAGCAGATCTCAAACCACTCTTAGCGTGGTTCCTTACAGCCTAGATGACAATTGATTTCCCTTACTAGAGCCTGCCAACCAGCTAGAGGTGAGGGAGTTAATATAGACAGACAGTAAATATGACTTCAGGTCATCTATTATGTCTGGGGGCATTTATTTTTTCTTTTCTTTTTCTTTTTTTGGATGTGGGGGGCTATGCCTGCAGCACGTGGAAGTTCCTGGGCCAGGGATCAAACCTGGGCCACAGTAGCGACCCAAGCCACAGCAGTGACAATATCTGGATCCTTAACCCACTGAGGCACAAGGGAACTTCCTATTGTTTATGCTTCTTTTTTTTTAATAATGATTTTTATTTTTTCCATTATGGGTGGTTTACAGTGTTCTGTCAGTTTTCCACTGTGCAGCATGGTGACCCAGTTATACATACATGTATACATTTTTTTTCTCATATTATCATGCTCCATCATTAAGTGACTAGATAATAGTTCCCAGTGCTACACAGCAGGATCTCATTACTTATCCATTCCAAAGGCAATAGTTTGCATCTATCAACCCCAAATTCCCAGTCCATCCCAGTCCCTACCCCTCCCCTTGGCAACCACAACTCTGTTCTCCATGTCCATGATTTTCTTTTCTGTGTAAAGGTTCATTTGTGCCATATATTAGATTGCAGATATAAGTGGTATTATATGGTATTTGTCTCTCTCACTCTCTCTCTTTTTTTTTTGTTTTTTCTAGGGCCGCACCTGCAGCATGTGGAGGTTCCCAGGCTCGGGTCTAATCGGAGCTGTTACTGCCAGCCTACGCCAGAGCCACAGCAACACAGGATCCGAGCTGCATCTGCTACCTGCACCATAGCTCACAGCAATGCTGGATCCTTAACCTGCTGAGCAAGGCCAGAGATCGAACCCGCAGCCTCATGGTCTCTAGTTGGATTCATTAACCACTGAGCCACGACGGGAACTCCCTGTCTCTCTCTTTCTGACTTACTCCACTTAGCATGAGAGTCTCTAGTTCCATCTATGTTGCTGCAAATGGCATTGTGGTGTTCTTTTTTATGGCTGAGTAGTATTCCACAGTTTATGTTTCTTGAGGATACACCGATTTATGCAACTGTCAAAACTCATGGTAGGGAGTTCTTGTTGTGGCTCAATGAGTTAAGAACCCAACATAGTGTCTGTGAGCATGGGGGTTGGATCCCTGGCCTCAGCCAATGGGTTAAGGATCTAGCATTGCCACAAGCTTTGGTATAGGCACAAATATGGCTGCTTAGGAACTTCCATATGCTCCAAGTGCAACCATAAAAAAGAAGAAAAAAAGAAAACCCTCTTGGTACCTATGAAATGGTTTATGTCATCATATATAAATTTTACCTTAAAAAAAAGCAAAGAAATATTGAACTTTAGTGACACACATGTTGAAATTATTTCTAGATGAAGTAAACTGATGGCTGCAGTAGCTCCTTATTCCTTCCTATTACTCCTTCAATAAAGACCTGCAAGTAAGGCTGTAAGGAAACTGAATCTTCACGAGTGTCTTTTGCAAGCCCTGGCCTCTGCTGATTCTACAGCCTCCCCAGCTGTCTTTCCCACACCAAGCATCCCTCAGTTCTGTGAACCTGCCACAGTCCTTCCTTGGCACCAAGTATTCCACCGACCTGGAGTACCACTTTCTTTCCCATCACCTAATTAATTTCTACAGATTTTTCACATCTTCTGGGGCAGGGGAACCTGCCCTGTCCTCCCAGCCCAGGTCGGGGCATGCTCCTCTTTCCTATTGCTACTTTCTTCTTTGCTAGCATCATGGTTCAGAGTGACACATTCATCAAGCATTCACACCCGTATTTATGTTCCTTGTAAAACATCAGCTGATCGGGGGCTTTGCTCACGACTGTATTCCCTGTGCCCAGCACATCAATATCAAGGTGTTCCGGTTTGGTGGGTAACTGACTAAAAGGCAAATCAGGAGTTCCTGTCATGGGGCAGTGGAAACGAATCCGACTAGGAACCATGAGGTTGCAGGTTCGATGCTTGGCCTTGCTCAGTGGGTTAAAGATCCAGCGTTGCCGAGAGCTGTGGTGTAGGTAACAGACACGACTCAGATCCTGCATTGCTGTGGCTGTGGCGTTGGCTGGCAGCAACAGCTATGATTAGACCCATGGCCTGGGAACCTCCATATGCCATGGGTGCGGCCCTAAAAGGACAAAAGACAAAAATAAAGACAAATTAGGAGTTCCCGTCGTGGCGCAGTGGTTAACGAATCCGACTAGGAACCATGAGGTTGTGGGTTCGGTCCCTGCCCTTGTTCAGTGGGTTAACGATCCGGCGTTGCCGTGAGCTGTGGTGTAGGTTGCAGACGCGGCTCGGATCCCGTGTTGCTGTGGCTCTGGCGTAGGCCGGTGGCTACAGCTCCGATTCGACCCCTAGCCTGGGAACCTCCATATGCCGCGGGAGCGGCCCAAGAAATAGCAAAAAGACAAAAAAAAAAGACAAATTAGAATAAGATACCTTTTTTTGTTTTTTTGCCATTTTCTTGGGCCACTCCTGCAGCATATGGAGGTTCCCAGGCTAGGGGTCTAATCAGAGCTACAGCTGCCAGCCTACACCACAGCCACATCAGACCTTTAACCCACTGAGCGAGGCCAGGGATCAAACCCACGTCCTCATGGGTGCTAGTTGGGTTAGTTAACCACTGAGCCACGACAGGAATTCAAGATAGTAAATAATTTAAAAAAAATAAATAAATAAAATAAATAAATAAATAAATAAAGGTTGGGAAATATTCAGTATTAGGTGAGAACTTGAAGACCCAGGCCATTCACACTCATTGCTTTTTTTTTTTTTTTTGTCTTTTTGCTATTTCTTTGGGCCGCTCCCTCGGCATATGGAGGTTCCCAGGCTAGGGGTCGAATTGGAGCTGTAGCCACCGGCCTACGCCAGAGCCACAGCAACGCGGGATCCGAGCCGCGTCTGCAACCTACACCACAGCTCACGGCAACGCTGGATCGTTAACCCACTGAGCAGGGGCAGGGACCGAACCCGCAACCTCATGGTTCCTAGTCGGATTCGTTAACCGCTGCGCCATGACGGGAACTCCTACACTCATTGTTGATAGAGGTATAAATCCGTAATGGTTTGAAGTGCTTATCAAAAACGGTCAATGTAGATACCTGTTGATCCAGAGATTTCATAGCTAGGTATTTATTCTCTACGCACAGTAGCACAAAGAAATATCTCTATAACAATGTTCCCAGAAGTTGCTGGAAGTGTTGAAAAACTGGAAAAAACTTAACTATCTTTCAAGAGGAGGCTGGAGTTCCCTGGTGGCTCAGTGGGTTAAGGATCTGGCCTTGTCACTGCTGTGGCTAGGGTTACTGCTGTGCGGTGGGTTGGACCTGGCCTGAGGAAATTTTTCATGCCTTGAGTGAGGCCAAGAAAAAAAACCCGAAAACAACCCACAGAAGGGAGTTCCCATCATGGCACAGGGGGAACGAATCTGACTAATATCCCTGGCCTCGATTAGTGGGTTGGGGATCCGGCATTGGCTGTGAGCTGTGGTGTAGGTCACAGATGCGGCTCAGAACTGGTATTGCTATGGCTGTGGCACAGGCCAGTGGCTTCAGGTCTGATTCATTCCCTAACCTGGGACCCTCCATATACTGCGAGTACAGCCCTAAAAATACAAAAAAGCCCCCCAAAACAAAAAACAACCAAAAACCCACAAACAAAAAACCCACAGCCAAAACGAACAGCAACAACGAAATCCTACATATGTAAACACAGTTTTTTTAAATAAATAATTTAAGGTGTTCCCATTGTGGTTCAGCAGATTAAGAACCCAACTAGTATCCATGAGGATATGGGTTCAATCCCTAACCTCGATCAGCAGGTTAAGCATTGCAGCATAGGTTGCAGATGCAGCTTGAATCCCAAATTGCCAAGCTTCTGTGATAGGCTGACAGCCGAAGCTCCAATTCCACCCCTAGCTGGGGAGCTTCTATGGTGCAAGTATGGCCATAAAATTAAAATAAATAAACGATTTAAAAGTCTGATTTTTCTCCCCCCACCCCTCCCACAGCCTGGCATATGGAGTTCCTGGGCCAGGGATGAGTCCAAGAGGGAGTTGCCACCTACCTACATGACAGTGTGGCAATGCTGGATCCTTCACCCACTGCATTAAACCCTCCCTGGCAGATCCCATTGGGCTGCGGCAGGAACTCCACCACTTTTATTTTTTTATCCATTTCTCTAAACTGTTTAAACAAGCAAGCTTATAATTTAACATATATATATATATATTTACATACTTTAAAGCCTAGATTCTTTGCAGAACAAAACTTGACCATAAGGCTCATATGGTTTCTGCTAAAGGAAAGCTGCAACCATTGAGCAACTGCACTAAAAAATGGCCTCGTGAGGACCTGACATCGATGGACCACCCAAGTGCCGGCACATCAGTCTTTAAATCCTGCGGGTGAGGTCTGGGAGGAAGGAAGAAAGGTAAAGTAAATGGAATTGGGCAATGGGGGTGCTGGGGTGAGCAAGCCTCCGGAAGTTAGACGACAGCAGAATTTATTTGGCTTTTCCAAGTACATGACCCTTCCCCCAAGAAGTGCTGGTTCTCAGGACGGGACAAGATTCGACAGACACATGTCACCTATTAGCCAAGATTTAAGAACTCGGGGAGAGGTAGAGTGTAGAACCAGGAGAGAAGGAAACCCTGAGCTCCTACTCATTCCCATCCCGGTTGAGAAAATCACGTGTTGCGCCTCATCTCATATTCTCCCTGCGACTGGGAAACGCGTCTGCACGCTGCCAGCAAGGGTCGCCCCGACGGCGTCCCGCGGGCGCGGTGACTTGGCCCCGCACGTGGGTGCGGCGGGCTGCGGGGTGAAGCCAGGCGCGCGCTGCCTGCGCACTCGGAGACCCCGGAGCCCCGCGCCCAACTTCCTTCCTCCCGAACCGCCGCTCCGGCGGCGAAGGGTGAAAGGTCAGGTCCCCAAGGCTGAGGAAGGGGGCGCCCGCCCGGCCGCGGCTGCTCTAGAAAGTGGGGTGAGTCCCGGAGGAAGCCCTGAGCCGCCAAAGGACCTCCCACCTTTGCCGACTTAGGACATTTGGCGGCGCCTCTCGGCCGGATGGATGCTGCCTCCTTCCCTTCCCTCCACGTTTAGTGACCCAGCCAAGGCTAGGCCGGGCGAGCGGGTTAACGCTTCTACTTTCTACCCGCACGGCCGCGCCCAGAGACAGGGAGTGCTCGCCGGGCTTTGCAAAGAGGAAGCAGCGGCGGGGGTGGCGAGAAACCTGGCCAAGGTCACTAGGCATTATAAGGGTTTCCCCCACCCTAGATGCTTCCCTGTGTGAATGTGAATGGGCCTAAGTGCTCCTTTCTTTCCCTCAATGGCTGGCAAGGAGAATAAAAATGCGGTCTTTGAGCGCCGGGTATGGGTCTGAAAAGCCCCGCGCGTCCGAAGTGGCGAGCCTCCACCGGGGGAAGGGACCGCGGTAGCGGCGCAGGGGCCGATCTTCCGACGGTGAAAGCTGCTTTAGAAGTAAAAGCCCCCGAGAAGGCTCAACACCCACCCGGAACCTCGGGGGCAGCATGGGTGCCGATCCCACCGCACCTAGGTGTCCCCACCTACATGTCCCCACCTGGGAACCGAGGGGTGATTCGCAGCTTTCCACAAGGTGCCGGGGGAAACCGTCCGTCTTGGCGCTGGACGCCGCTTTCTGCCAAGCTCAGCTCTTGGGAATTGGAAGCCGCAAGGCAGGGGAGAGACCCCGGCACACGAGTCCCGGCCTTATGCGCGCGGGTACGGGGTTGCTGTGAGCGCGGAGGGGCGGGTCTGGGGACCCCGGCGTCACTTGCCCGGGCC
Source organism: Phacochoerus africanus (assembly GCF_016906955.1). Taxonomy (NCBI): domain Eukaryota; kingdom Metazoa; phylum Chordata; class Mammalia; order Artiodactyla; family Suidae; genus Phacochoerus; species Phacochoerus africanus. The sequence goes on from NC_062549.1 coordinate 65,519,555, forward strand.
TTTTGCTGCCCCATCCCGCCAGCCTAGAGCGGCCACAGTGCCCGCCCCTAAAGAGCGAGGGGCGAGCGCTCTCCGCTGGGTGCCCGGCAGGGTTTGGAGATGTGAGTTAAGTGCGCGACCCCCTAGGGACCGAGGGCAAGTCGTGCGTCGGCCAATGGCCGCGGTGGGCGGGGAGAAGGGTCTGGGGACCTGCGTGGGCCGAGTCCCTTCCCCACCCTCGCGCTCTCTTTGCCCGCTGCCCCGCCCGCCGCGCTCTTAAACCCGGTTCAGCCCTGCGGGCCGGCCCGAAGCCTACCGGTCCCGAGCCCGCGCAGTCCTTTAGCTGTCCGGAGGCGCCCGCTCCGCGGCTTAGCTCTCCAAGGTGGGTGCCAGACCCGGCGCGACGCGGTGGCCCGGGGCCGTCACCCGCCGGGGTGGTCGGTCGCGCAGGCAGAGCTGTCGCTGGCGCCGTAGTTTTAGGGGGGTGGTTTTGCCCTCTTGGGGCTTTTACTCCTTAAGTGGCTTTCAACCCCAAATCGCAGATCCTCGGGGTGAGGCGAGGGCAGGAGCGGAGCGCAGTTGGGGGGCTCAGGAAGAGACAGGCAGATGCCTTCGTCGTGGCTGACCTCTTCTCCTGACCCCATGTTCTGTAATTTCTGAGTCACGACCCTGGTTCGTTTCCATATCGGGCTCATTGATCTTGCCCTCAAGACCCGCTGGCCCTGAAGGGGCTCCATCCCCCAGCCTTGGTGAACTTTTGTCCATTAAAACGCCATCCATTCCGAGTGGAGGCGGCAGCGGCGCGGGTCCGGGAACCTTCTCTCAGCTGCCTGGCCTGGGGTTCGTCCTCGCCTACTCCTAAGCCGCCAGGTCGGGAACCTGGGGGGATGTGGCGGGACTCGGCACACGTGGGGAACCCGCGCTGGCTGCGGAGCTCCGAGGGGAGCCGAAGGTGGCGCCCTCCTCCTCCTCTCAGCCGGGTCCGCGGGGTCAGCCCTGGGCCTCGCAGCGGGGCGGCCTCCCTGAACCTGCCCCCGGGCTGGGGGAGCGCGTCGGCTGCGTTATCCGACCCGAGCCCTTGGCTCTGCCCTCCGGGATAGGGACCCAGGAGCGCCTGGAGCTGCCGCCTGCGCCCGAGCTCAGCCCGGTCTTTCTCTAGGCTCCCAGCCCCGGCTGGGAAGGCCCTGCGGCTCCGACCCACCCTGGAAAAGAGGATTTTTTTGTTGTTTTTTTGTTTTGTTTTGTTTTTTTGGATGAGGAAGAGGGCAGGATAGGGAACTTGAAACGGATTTTGCAGGAGCCGGGTTTGGGCAGAATGTAGAGAGGGGGTGTTGGAAGCCAGCCGTCCTGGGTCAAGGTGGGTTTGGAGAGAGAAGGCAAAGGCGACACTTACCAGGAACCTGAAGTCAGGCAGAATCTCGGTAGATTTTCGTTTTGTTTTGGGTTTTTTTTGGGGGGAGGGGGGCGGTTTTATGGCTGCTTTTTGTTTTGTTGGTGGGGTAGGTCTTTCGGGATCGAACTGGGAAGTGTATCCAATTCCCTTCGACCCGGGGCTGCCTCGGATGGTGGAAGTGTGGCAAGAAGGGATGTCCGCAGCGCCCGGCGCCCCTCACTCGGCCGCGCTTGCTTTTCCCGCAGGCGGACCGCTCGCCGTGGCCAGGATGGCTCTGCGGCTGCCAGGTGAGACCGGTCCCCAGGACAAGGAGTGCTACCCGCCCGACAGGCTTCAGAGCAGCCCCCAACACCTGGCCGCCTACTACACCCCTTTCCCGCACTATGGCCATTACGGGAACACCCTCACCACGGCGGAGGAGGGTTTCCAACCTTTCCGGCAGCTGGAGGCCCTGTCGGCGTCCCCGGCTCTGCCCCCCTTCGCCTTCCGGACAGCGCCTCCCTTGCTGAGCCCCGGGCTGGCGCTGCCGAGGGAGCCGCTCTATGATGTGCCCTGGTACAGCAAGCTGCCGACGTGGTACCCGATCCCCCACCTGCCCAGGGAGGTGCCACACTTCCTGAACAGCCCGCGCGAGTTCACGGGCGCCCCCGCCGAAAACTTGGGCCAGGTCGGCGGCCGGAGCGATGGTGGCCAGTGTTGGGGACCTGAAGTTTTCCTCCCGCTGCCCCCAGTGGATGCTTCTCTGCTACCCGAGAGGCCGAAGCCCTCCCAGTTGTTACCTGGCTCCCCTGGCGAGCGCTCTGAGGATGGCCCCAAACTCGTGAACCAAGAGGGAAAGGCATCGCCCCGTTACCACTTCACCCAGGAAGACCTGCACTTAGTTCTGTACGGGGTCATTCCCAGCCCTCAGCACCCAGCCCGCTTGCACCACGCGATGTCGGGCCTCCTGGTCCCCACCAACAGCTCTGGTAAGGGCAGTCCACAGGATCCAGGACCTGGGTGGGAAGGGAGAAGAGGTGGGAAGGAGGCAGGAGCAGCGAAGGGGCGCTTCAAGGTGGATTCGAGGCAGTGCGGGTCCTGATCCGGAGTGTACCCGGCTTCCAGGAGAGGATGGAGCTGCAGAGGTCAGGCTCACCTCCCAGCCCCTATTTACTTAACTCCTCGACTCCTGAGGTGGTTTTAGTGAGAACGAGGGGGAGGGGAGAAATAGTTTGTGCTGTGGGCTAATCAGGCCGGCTCAGATTCTAGCAGAAAGTACGAGGTATTTCAATGAGAACCTCGTGCCTTTTACACTGGGAGTCTCAGCTCAGCCACCTGACCTCAGCCCGAATCAGCATTATCTCTGATTTCTCAAGTTCCTTGCATGTGCAAGGGGGGTTAATTACAGCATAACCAACTAGCCTCCTTCGGAGTCTCAAATGAGAAATTGCATATGTAAAAGGAGCAGGAAAAAAGACAGGTAACATCAAAACTGAGTACAGGAGTTCCCGTCGTGGCGCAGTGGTTAACGAATCCGACTAGGAACCATAGGGTTGCGGGTTCGGTCCCTGCCCTTGCTCAGTGGGTTAACGATCCGGCGTTGCCGTGAGCTGTGGTGTAGGTCGCAGACACGGCTCGGATCCCGCGTTGTGGCTCTGGTGTAGGCCGGTGGCTACAGCTCCAATTCGACCCTCCTGGGAATCTCCATATGCCGCAGGAGCGGCCCAAGAAATAGCAAAAAGACAAAAAAAAAAAAACTGAGTACAATGGTGAGCTCCAGCTAGTGGGTTGGAAAACGCGGCATGAAAGCCTTTCATACTACGTTTCATCGAAACATAAACATTTAACTCTGTCTTTTTCTAGGGTCTGATTCTCTTCCTCAGACTCTGGATAACAACTCCCTTAAGCTCCCGGAAGGTAGGCAGGGCTCCTGGCTTGGAATCCTTTTCCCCAGCAAATGCAGTCAGTTTCCTGACTGGCTTTCTTTTCTGCCTTGGGATCTTCCTAGGTCTCTGCCTGCGGCAGACGATGTTCGGTGAGGTCGCACATTTTGGTGTGTTCTGCAATAGCCTCGTGGCCAAAGGAGTCAGGTTTGGACCCTTTCAGGGTAAAGTGGTCAATGCCAGTGAAGTCAAGACCCACGGAGACAATTCTCTGATGTGGGAGGTAAAGTTCTTTCCCGTGGGGTTGGCGGAAAGTGGGGAGGGAGGCCGGTGGGGAAGAACATTGGCCCCTGCTCCTCTGGGAGGGGGGACTTTGTCTCTCTTGGGGCCATAATCCGCTGTCTGTGCTGCCTCTTTTGCAACATAAAGGAAAAGAAAGGCAGATGTTCCATCCAGAAGGATTGCACTTCTGCACGGATTCTATGTATTTTTTGGTGCCTTAAGGCATTTTCATCAAGATTGGCCATGGAATATACATTTAAAGAATTGATACATTGGGTTATATGTATACACAAGCCAAATGCTTTAAAGACTGGTATGAAGAATACGCCAAGGGACTAAAACCAGATTTAAAATTTTTGACATTTCCCTTTGAGGATTTTTAAAAACTCATACTCTTGACTCTGTCTGAGGCAGGCTGGTAGGATTGCAGTTTGTCAGAATTTATCAGATTATTCTACCTTGTCCTGAGTATCTACTTCAAAGATTATCGTTTAGGAAAATGATCTGAAATCCAGACCTCACAGGATTATCTGTAATAACAAAACATTAGAGATGGTAGAATTGCCAACGGCAGAGAAAGAATTAAATTATGGCTTTGTTGATACACACGCAAACTAAGTCTAGAGAAAATACAAAACCAATAGTGGTGGAATTAAATGTAATCCCCTATTTCCCTTACCTCTGTTTATGAAATTAACTTATGCTCACTAGAAATTTGGAAATCAAGGAAGTGACAAAAGACTCTTTTTAAAATGTCACATCACCTGTAGAGATATTTTTAAACTAATAAATCTATTTAAGCTGAATAATATTAATAAATCTCTTCAGTGGGTCAAGGATGAGATTTGAATGTTGCATTTTTAATAAATAAATTAACTTTATAGATTACAGCAAAAAAAAAGTAACTTTCGACCTTTTTGTTGGATTTCATTTAGATTTTTGAAGATGGTCATTTGAGCCACTTTATTGATGGAAAAGGAGGTGCTGGGAACTGGATGTCCTATGTCAACTGTGCCCGTTTCCCCACGGAGCAGAACCTAGTTGCGGTGCAATGTCAAGGGCAGATATTCTATGAAAGCTGCAAGGAGATCCACCAGAACCAAGAGCTCCTGGTGTGGTATGGAGATTGCTACGAAAAGTTTTTGGACATTCCTGTGAGCCTGCAGGTCATAAAGCAGGGGAAGCAGGCATCTGGGCCCTCAGAAGGTGAGTGCACGACTTTGCCTCACCCAGTGAGCCCCTCTGGGTGCCAGGTCAGGGCTCTTCTCGAGGCACAGCACCTTGCACATGCTTGTGGAGATTCTCCCCGCAAAGGCTAAGGCAGGGGACAGAACAGGGTGTCTAACCAGGCGGCCATTACCCTGCTGGAGGAAGGTGCCCTCGTCTTTTCAGAGCTGCTAAAACTACTCCTGTTCCTGAGGATACCTTTAGTTTGGAGTTCCCTGGGGGCCTTGTGGTTAAGGACCGGCATTGTCACTGCTATGGCTCAGGTTCAATCCCTGGCCCAAGATGCTGCAGGTGCAGCCAAAAAAAAGGGAGACTTTTCTTTCTTTTTTTTTAATTTATTTTTTCCTGCTGTACAGCATGGGGATGAAGTTACTCTTACACGTATACATTTTTTTTTTTCCACCCTCTGTTCTGTTGCAATATGAGTATCTAGACATAGTTCTCAATGCTACTCAGCAGGATCTCCTTGTAAATCTATTCTAAGTTGTATCTGATAACCCCAAGCACCCCATCCCTCCCATGAGACCTTTATTTCTTTACTTCTATCCCCTCATTCACTCCCAGAGAAACAAAAGTGAATTAAATGGATGCAGCCACTGCTCAGGTGAGCCACCTTCTGATTCCTGGCCGTTAGGGCTCACATCGCTCCTGAAGTCAAAGCTTTAGAGCAGCCGTGTTTTTCAGATGGCGGCCTGCAATATCGTGATGTGGTGGGAAATTGATTTGGTGGTAGAGACCAGCATTAAAGATGGAAAAAAGAGAGAGGATAAGAATAAAATAGAATAGAAAATATTGATGCTACTCTCACTTAAGTAAGCATTGTTTGCTGAGGTTTTTGTTTCTAATGGATATGTGTATGCTAAGTCTCCAATATGAAACGTGTAATTTCTTTCTTTCTTTTTTTTTTTTTTTTTTTCATTTTTGGCCACCCCTCAGCACATGGAGTTCCTGGGCCAGGGATCAGATCTGAGGTGCAGTCATGACCTAAGTTGCAGCTATGCTGATGCCGGATCCTTAACCCACTGTGTAGGGCTGGGGATTGAACCTGCGACCCAGCGCTCCCAAGACTCAAAGGATCCCATGGCACCATAGCAGGAACCCCTAAAACCTTATTTTCTTACCATGGGTCTCAGTCAACTTTGGGAAGCATAGTGCTACACTCTCCAGGTTTTTTTTGTTTTGTTTTGTTTTGTTTTGCTTTTTAGGGCCACCCTTTCGGCATATGGAGGGTTCCGGGCTAGGGATCAAATTGGAGCTACAGTTGCTGGCCTACACTACAGCCACCGCAATGCAGGATCTGAGTTGAGTCAGCAACCTACACCACAGCTTATGGCAAGCCAGATCCCCAACCCACTGAGCCAGGCTAGGGATCAAATCCACAACCTCATGGTTCCTAGTCGGATTTGTTTCCGCTGCACCATGACGGGAACTCCTACACTTTCCAGTTTTGATGTGGCTGTGAACACATGGGGATCATGGGAGGATGAAGATTCTCATTCAGGGTTGGAACCCGGGATTCTGCATTTCTATCAAGCCTCCAGGGGATACTGAAGGTCTGGTCCCTGGGTCACATTTTAATAGCAAGGAGCTAGAAGACCACCCACCCCCTCTCTGGGAGCTAGCCTCTGGAATTTGCATTTTAAAAAAGCTCTCTGAGCAATTGGTTTTTATTTTTATATCCCTAGGAACCAGTGATCTCATTCATGGAAATAAGACAAAGCAAATTGCTATAATAGGTGTAGTCAGACAGAAGACCTCCTCCTGCCATTGCTGAGGAGAAGGTTCAATCCCTGGCCCAGGAACTACCACAGGCCAGGGTGTGACCAAAAAGAAAAACAAGAGAGAGAGAAAGATGCATGTAACTCACAAAATATAATCATCCTTTTGAAAAAATTAACACTGTATCAGAGCTATTAAAATGTTCATAGGAGGAGTTCCCACTCCTGGCGCAGTGGTTAAGGAATCTGACTAGGAACCAAGAGGATGCAGGTTCAATCCCTAGCCTTGCTCAGTGGGTTAAGGATCTGGTGTTGCCGTGAGCTATGGTGTAGGTTGAAGAAGACTTGGCTCGGATCCCGTGTTGCTGTGGCTCTGGCGTAGGCCAGTGGCTACAGCTCCGATTTGACCCCTAGCCTGGGAACCTCCATATGCCACGGGAGCGGCCCTAGAAAAGACAAAAAAATAAATAAAATAAAATAAAATGTTCATAGGAGTTCCTTTTGTGGCTCAATGTTTACAAACCTGACTAGTATCTATGAGGATGTGGGTTCGATCCCTAGCCTTGCTCAGTGGGTTAAGGGTCTGGTGTTGCCATGAGCTGTGGTCTAGGTTGCAGACATGGCTTGGACCTGGTGTTGCTGTGGCTGTGGCGTAGGCCGGTGGCTACAGCTCCGATTAGACACCTAGCCTGGGAACCTCCTTATGCCGCAGGTATGGCCCTAAAGGGACAAAAAAATAAAAATAAGAAATAAATAAAATGTTCATAATGTTTGATATATCAGTAATACTCTTCTGGAAATTTATCTTCAGGAAATAGTCCAAAAGGAAAAGCTTTGTCCACAAGAATTTTTTTGTTGTTTTTTGTTTTTTTTGGCTTTTTAGGGCCTCACCCACAGCACATGGAGGTTCCCAGGCTAGGAGTCCCTTCGGAGCTGCAGCTGCTGGCCCATACCACAGCCACAGCAACACTGGTTCCTCAAACCGCTTATTGAGGCCAGGGGTCGAACCTGCAACCTCATGGTCACTAGTCTGATTCGTTTCCACTGCGCCACCATGGGAACTCCAAGAATTTTTAGTATAACATCATCCACATTACTGAAAAATCACAAAATGCCTGATAGTAGAATAATTACCAGGTAAATGAGGATATATCAGCATGGAATAATATGCAGACATCAGAGATTACAATCATATAAGCAATAAGCCTGAGGGTTATCATGGTCCGTGGCGAAAACCCCCAGTTATCTGTGCTCCACTTCTTTTTGTCTTTTTGCTATTTCTTTGGGCCGCTCCAGCGGCATATAGAGGTTCTCAGGCTAGGGGTCTAATTGGAGCTGTAGCTGCCAGCCTACACCAGAGCCACAGCAACACGGGATCGGAGCCGCATCTGCAACCTACACCACAGCTCACACCAACGCCGGATCATTAACCCACTGAGCAAGGGCAGGGACCGAACCCGCAACCTCATGATTCCTAGTCGGATTCGTTAACCACTGCGCCACGACGGGAACTTCCTGTGCTCCACTTCTAACCAAATCATAGCCGATGCTTATTTTTACTGTTATGACAACGGGTATTTTTGGATCATTTGTGGCGGAAAGCTTGTAAATAACCTAATTTGTTGGGGAGACTAAGGGATGAAGTCATTCGTTTGCCGTTCATAGGAGTGTTTTAGGATAGGAGAGAAAGAATCAAAATGCCTCTCTCCCCTCAAAAGAAAAGAAAGGTCCTTTTTTCAAAGGCTTTCGGTTAGGCTTGGTGGACATCTTCCCCTTTAAAGGGGTCTTGAGTGGGAGGGAAGGGCCTGGGCCCTACGTGGGCGGGTTATTTGAGTTTTTGCGCCTAGTCAGTGTGTGTTTGGATGGGTGGGGGTGCGAGGTGTGAAGACAGCTCTTAATCTTTACCAAACCGAATGGCAATGGGGCAGAAAGCGTCGGTTTTGGCCTTGAGAAACCCTTGGTCATAAAGATTGAGCTGGGAGGGAGAAAGAAAAGAAACAGGACAAAATTAGGTTAAGATATATTTCCGAGGACCTGAGCAGAAAAGTAGGTGGCTGAAGCCTAATTAGTCTGGGTGCTGTGTCATTTCTGGCTAAGTGTGGTTGTTCTTATGCAAATTCACGGTCGAACCCTTACTCTGAATTGCGGTGTGCCTTCGTGCTTTGATTTGTAAAGGTCTGTCGTGTAGGCCCCCCCTTCCCACCCCAGGAAGCAGGAAGGCCAGGTATTTCTAACCAATGAAAATTCTAGCTTGGAGCCAAACCTGTCTCAGCAGGGGAATTCTGAGAGTATTAGCACCTCAATGAAAGCGATAGACGGGACCTGGCCAGGGATGGCCCTGGGGCTGGTAGTTGCCTTCCTGGGTATTACTTAATAAAATGATTTATTACCTTAGCCACCTGTTGCACGTGCATGGGACAGAGTTATCAGCAAAACGCCCAGTGGTTGGCTTGGTGGTTGGCTTTTCCCAGTGGTTGGCTTTAATGCCCTTTAAGGTCCTGATGCTAGAGATTTCCACCTACACACTTTGCAGAAACTCTCTTCCGGCTCTCCTCTCTCTCCCTGGGGCCAATGAGGTTTCAGAGATGCATTCACAGTCAAAGCCACTTGATCCTCTGGAATCCAGAGTGTCCTCAGCAGGGGATGCTTTTGTAGCTGGCCCCAGTTCTCTCCCTGCCCCCCCAAACACATAGACACCCCTGAGCCTGGCACCTACTCGGCTAGAGTCGGCTAGAGTCGGTTGCACCCTCTCTAACCTCTTCCCCCCGCCCCGTTCCTCTGTAAAACCAGACTTAACCGTTCTCAGTCTTGTCTGTGGCTCCAGGACGGTATCACTCAATAAGTGTGTTAGGATCAAAGGAATCATCACAGTAACCCTATATGTATCAGGGAAGGCAAGATGTGGTCATCCTTACTTTATACATGATTCTAGTTCTGGAATCTTTCCTCAAATTTCAGAGAAGTGAATATAAGCTAAAAGCATGTCTGGAGTTCCCTGGTGGCTCAGTAGGTTAAGAGTCTGGTGTTGCCACTGCTGCAGTGTGGGTTCGATCCCTGGCCTGGGAAGAAGCTCGGATGCCCTTTAAGGTCCTGGGTAAATGGCTTTGAACTTGGAGCCCAGGCTGATCAAAAAGGGACAAATATAGTGGGTATTCGTACATGACGCCAGTCGGGAACATGATCAAGGAGAGGATGACTTGCTCTTAAATAGGGCTGGGGAAGGGCTTCAAATGTACTTCAAAAGGGAGGGAGAACCTATAGCTTAAGAGATTGAAAAGACAGAGCAACCGCAGACAACATGTTGGCTTTGAATTTGACATTGAACTAACTGACTACAATAATATATGTTGTATATTTATATACATTAATATATGTATTTCTATTAAGGAATAAGGGTTAACTCTTTAGGTATGACAGTGACTTTATAGTTATGATTTTTTTAAAGTCATTATCTTTTCAAGATTATGATTTGAAGTGCTGATGAACCAAATGAGAAATTAGTATTAAAAATAATCCACTGTAAGGAATTCCTTGGTGGCTCAGCAGGTTAAGGATCTGGCATTGTCACTGCAGCAGCTCCAGCTGCTGATGAGGAACAGGTTTGATTCCTGGCCTGGGAACTATCATGAGTTGTGGGTGCAGCCAAAAATAAAAATCAAAAAAACTGGGTTCCTGTCGTGGCGCAGTGGTTAACAAATCTGACTAGGAACCATGAGGTTGCAGGTTTGATCCCTGGCCTTGATCAGTGGGTTAAGGATCCGGCATTGCCGTGAGCTGTGGTGTAGGTTGCAGACGTGGCTCGGATCCTGCATTGCTGTGGCTGTGGCGTAGGCTGGTGACTACAGCTCTGATTTGACCCCTAGCCTGGGAACTTCCATATGCCGTGGGAGCAGCCCTAAAAAAAAAAGACCAAAAAAATAAATAAATAAAAAAACCCACTATGGAGGGAAGTGACACAAATGAGTTGGTCACTGTCAAAGTTCGGGGTCTGGGTACATGAGAGTTGATTTTATTATTTTGACTTTGGTTTTTTTTTTTGTTTGTTTTTTTCTTGTCATTTTAGGGCTGCACCTGCGGCATAGGGACGTTCTTAGGGTAAGGGGTCAAATCGGAGCTGTGGCTGCCAGCCTACACCACAGCCACAGCAACTCGGGTTCTGAGCCACTTCTGTGACCTATACCACAGCTCATGGCAATGCCGATCCTTAACCCACTGAGCAAGGCCAGGGATCAAACCCGCATCCTTATGGATCCTAGTCAGGTTCGTTACCGCTGAGCCACGATGGGAACTCCAACTTTGGTATATGTTTTAAATTTTCTGTAACAAAAGGTTTTAAAAGTTGTCTTAAAGAAAATAAGACTGAAGGAAGGTAGCTGACCAAGCCACTGGCCCTTATTCCCCTGTGTTTGACAGAGTCTGCAGAAGGGTACAGATGTGAAAGATGTGGAAAAGTATTTACCTACAAATATTACAGAGACAAGCATCTCAAGTACACCCCCTGTGTGGACAAGGGTGACAGGAAATTTCCCTGTAATTTGTGCAGACGATCCTTTGAGAAGAGAGACCGGCTCCGGATCCATATCCTTCACGTCCATGAGAAGCACCGACCCCACAAGGTAAGAGTCAAGGTGATCCCTGCTCTCAGGTAAGAGTGAGCCCACCCGCCACTCCAACACTGCTTTTCCTGCTTCTTCCCAAACCCCTGAGCACATACCAACGGCCTCCTGTATGCAAGTTGCTGGGACCCAGGCCTGACAGGACAGAGTCTGTGGAGGGCAGAAAGCAGAAGAAAAAGGAAACTCTCATCAGCTGGACAACCATTTGCACGAAGGGGTTAATTTCATGGTTACTGACGCTCATTGACACAAGTTCTGTGTTCTGCAATCAACGGACCCTGGGTTTTAATGCTATAGAGCTCTCTCTATCAACAACAGTAGCCTTAATAAAAAGGGACATGATTGACCTGTTGCTCTAGCTGGGTTTGGGTGGCACTGGTTAAAACAGTGGCTCTTCAATGGCTAAGATCACCAGGGCGGGGAGTGGTCTAGTCAAAAATGCAGATTGACGGGTTCCCATTGTGGTTTAGGGGAAATTAATCTGACTAGCATCCGTGAGGATGCAAGTTCGATCCCTGGCTTTGCTCAGTGGGTTAAGGATCCAGCATTGCTGTGAGCTGTGATGTAGGTCACAGATGCAGCTCCAATCTGGTGTGGCTGTGGCTGTGGTGTAGGCCAATAGCTATAGCTCCGATTTGACCCCACCAAGTCAGGGGGTGGGAGGGAGCTTCCATATGCCGCAGGTGCCACCCTAAAAGACAAAATTTTTTTTAAAAAAGGCAGATTGACAACCCCAAAAAGTGTACCATGATGTCTGGGTGTGAAGACTGAGATACCTGGTTGATGGGGAACAGAGGAACTGTGTCCTCCTAGCTGGACACATGGGTTATGAAAAGCTTCATAGACAGGTGGCTGAGAGCTGAGTCTCGAAGGACAGGGAGGTGTCTGGTTTATATTGGAGGCGGAGTTGGTTGGGGAGGGGAAAGGGTTGAGACATTCCCGGCAGGAAAGGAGCCTGGCTCAGGGGTTTAGGTTACTATACCTGGCTCCGTGATGTGTGCAGGTACATGGATAGCTCCAGGCGAGGATGAAGCATAGGCGAGGTCCAAAGGATGGATGGCCTCTACGGTGTGCCAGGGACTTTGTAAGGAAGAAAGGCAATAGTGGCCTTAGGGAGCCATTGTCCACCATTCTGGATACCTGGTCACCTTGCCAGGTTTGGTTCAAGAGTGCTGGCTACCATTGGTCCTAATTAGGAGAAAGAGGATGGGGCTTGGGTGCAGAAAGATGGATTGGGTTGGGTTCCCTCGCTGTCAGGACTCCTTCAAGCCCCAGTTTTTTGGGGTTTTTTTGTTTTTTTTTTTAATTTTTTTAAATTAAATTACAGTTGAGGAGTTCCCATTTGTGGCTCAGTGGTTAACAAATCTGACTAGGAACCATGAGGTTGTGGGTTCAATCCCTGGCCTCACTCCCTACAAGGCCCCACAGCCTTATAAATCAACTGGACTTTATTTTATTTTTATATTTTTTGTCTTTTTGCCTTTTCTAGGGCTGCTCCCATGGCATATGGCAGTTCCCAGGCTAGGGGTCTAATCGGAGCTGTAGCCGCTGGCCTACACCAGAGCCACACGCGTCTGCGACCTACACCACAGCTCACAGCAATGCTGGATCCTTAGCTCACTGATTGAGGCCAGGGATCAAACCGAAACCTCATGATTCCTAGTCAGATTCGTTTCCGCTGCGCCATCATAGGAACTCCAAAGGATGTTTGTTTAAAAAGCACGAGCTAGATTTCCCTTATGGCTCAGTGGGTTAAGGACCCAGCATTGTCACTGCTGTGGCATGAGTGCAATCCCCAAAAAGCTCAAGCTACAGGATTAGTTTGGGTTTGTTTCGTTTTGCCTTCTGGCTAGAGCAGAGGGCAGGAAAATGTTATATGAGTCAGATAAAAAAATGTCCACTCGGATGTTATGTGGGTCATTTGCCTAAACACTGAGGATCATGGTGACTCTTGGTTTGGGGTTCGAGGAAGGGCAGATGGTAGACCAGGAGGTCCCACAGATAACAGGAATGATAGAAGGGGTGGAAGTTGGTACTAATAACCTGGGCTTCAAGAGAGGAGTTGTCTTTTTTATCTTGGTTTGGGTTTGGAGTTTTTTTTGTAATTTTTTACTGTGTTGTCTTAAACTCAGTGTTCTGAAATTTGGTCAGTATCTTCCTGAGTGGTCTGACCCTTCCTCATGACTCTAGATACCTTTTAACTTTGGGTTTCAGATCGAGCAAAAATTCTTTTTAAAAATTTTTTTATTTTAGGCGTTCCAGTTGTGGTGCAGTGGTTAATGAATCCGACTAGGAACCATGAGGTTGTGGGTTTGATCCCTGGCCTTGCTCAGTGGGTTGAGGATCCGGCGCTGCCATGAGCTGTGGTGTAGGTTGCAGACGTGGCTCGGGTCCCGCGTTGCTGTGGCTCTGGTGTAGGCCTGTGGCTACGGCTCTGATTCGACCCCTAGCCAGAGAACCTCCATATGCCTTGGGAAGCGGCCCTAGAAAAGGCAAGAAAACACACACACACAAATTTATTTATTTGTTTGTTTGTTTGTTTGTGTTTATTTTATTTATTTATTTATTTATTTTGGTCTTTTTGCCACTTCTTGGGCCGCTCCCGCGGCATATGGAGGTTCCCAGGCTGGGGTCAAATCAGAGCCTCAGCCACTGGCCTATGCCAGAACCACAGCAACAATGGATCCGAACCAAGTTTGCAACCTACGCCACAGATCACGGCAACGCCGGAACCTTAACCCACTGAGCAAGGCCAGGGATTGAACCCGTAACCTCAGGGTTCCTAGTCAGATTTGTTAACCACTGTGCCACGACAGGAACTCCCACAAAAATTTATTTTAAATGATTTTTATTTTTTCCATTATACTTGGTTTACAGTATTCAGTCAATTTCTGCTCCACAGCAAAGTGACCCAGTCACCCAGATAGATACATTCTTTTTCTCATTATCCTCCATCATGTCCCATCATAAGTTACTGGATATATAGTTCTCTGTGCCCTACAGCAGGATCTCGTTGTTCATCCACTCCAAATGCAATAGCTTGCATCTATTAACCCAAGACTCCCAGTCCATCCCACTCACTCCCACTCCCCCTTGGCAACCACAGGTCTGTTCTCTGTCTGTGAGTCTCTTTCTGGTTTGTAGATTTATTCCCTTGTGTCCTGTTTTAGATCTCAAATACAAGTGACATCACGTGGTATTTGTCTTTCTCTGACTTACTTCACTTAGTATGCTAATCTAATCTCTAGGTCCATCCATGTTGCTGCAAATGGCAAATCTTCATCCTTTTAATGGCTGAATAATATTCCATTGTATATATATACCACTTCTTTATCCACTTATCTGTCAATGGACATTTAGGTTTTTTCCATGTTTATATAGTAAAGAATACTGCTGTGAACATAGGGGTGCATATACATATATATCTTTTTGAATTATAGTTTTGTCTGGGTATATGCCCAGAGAGCTCACATATATCCTTGATATTTTAGTTGGATATGTAACTTTAGATAGAAATAATTTCCCATGGAACTTTCAAAGAATCATTCCATTTTCTTCTAGCATTTGTTGCCAATCTGGTTCTTATTTCTCTGTAAGAAACCAGTTTCCTAGCTTTGTGAAAATTGTTCTTTAACTTTGGAGTTCTGAAATTTTAACAAAATGTGTTAAATTAGATGTCTTTTTCTTTCTTTTTTTCCTCTTGCTTTGTAATCAGTGAAAGACAAAGTATTCTTTCCATTGGGAGACACAAGTCCTAAGCGCAAAGGAATTCTTTTTTTTGCCCTTGGCTGTCATCTGTCTTCAGGTTTTTGTTCTCTCCTGGGATCTTTTTGGCCAAATATTAGGTTGAATCAGCCTCCCTGTACTTAACTCTTAATTTTTTTCATTAGCATTTCTCTGAGAGTTCCCCAGCCTTATTTTAATTTTATATTATTTGGCCTCATCATGCAGCAGCTTGATGTGGGATCTCAGTTACCAGACCAGGGATTGAACACAGGCTGGAGCAGTGAAAGCACCAAATCCTAACCACTAGGCCACCAGTGAACTCCCTACCCACCCTTTTTATGTTATGTTATGTTATGTTATTTTATTTTATTTTATTTTATTTTATTTTATTTTATTTTATTTTATTTTATTGTCTTTTCTCTTTAGAGGGCTGCACCCCAGGCATATGGAGGTTCCCAGGCTAGGGATCTAATCGGAGCTGTTGCCGCTGGCCTGCACCACAGCCACAGGAACACAGGATTTGAGCCGCGTCTGTGACCTTAAACCACAACTCACGGCAATGCCAGATCTGCTGTGCCATGACGGGAACTCCACACCCTTAGTTTTTTTTACATCAGATATTCGGTCTTTAGGAGTTCCCGTTGTGGTGTAGTGGAAACGAATCCGACTAGGAACGGTGATGTTGTGGGTTTGATCCCTGGCCTCGCTCAGTGGGTTAAAGATCTGGCGTTGCCGTGAGCTGTGGTGTAGGTCGCAGACGTGGCTCGGATCCGGCGTTGCTATGGCTCTGGTATAAGCCAGCGGCTGCAGCTCTGATTCAACTCCTAGCCTGGGACCCTCCATATGCCTCGGTGTGGCCCTAAAAAAAAAAAAAAGGATTCTTGATCTTTAGCTGTCAGCTGAGTCCATTACATACACTATTTCTAGTCTATACTTTTTTGTTGTTTATTTTAATTTCCAAGAGCAGATTCACGTTCTAATTGCTGCCCCTTTATAATTGATCTACTCTTTTTGCAATATTAATTCAACATCTGACCTTTTTTGCTTAACTAACGATAATACATGTTCATTATTAAAACTTCATAGTACAGAAAAATTAAGGAAGACTTTAAAAATCAACCCCATGGAAGGAGTTCCTGCTGTGGCTCACTGGTAACAACCCGACTAGTATCCTTGAGGATGAAGGTTCTGTCCCTGGCCCTGCTAGTGGATTAAGGATCCCGCATTGCTATGAGCTGCGATGTAAGTTTCAGCCATGGCTCAGATCTGGCGTTGTTGGTTGCTGTGGCTGTGGTGTACGCCAGCATCTGCAGCTCCGATCTGACCTCTAGCCTGGGAACCTTCATATGCCACACCTGCGGCCCTAAAAAAAATATAAATAAAAAATAAAAATCAACCTCATGGAGTTCCTGCTGTGGCCCAATGGGATTTGGCAGCATGTCTGCAGACCCAGAACACAGACTCGATCCCTGGCTTGGCCCAGAGAGTTGAAGGACCCCATGTTGCCACAGCTGTGGCATAGTCACATTTGTGGCTCAGATCTGATCCCTGGCCCGGGAACTCTATATGCTGTGGGTGAAGAAAAGAGAAAAGAAAACAATTTTTAAATAAATAAATAGGAGTTCCCGTTGTGGCGCAGTGGTTAACAAATCCGACTAGGAACCATGAGGTTGCGGGTTCGGTCCCTGCCCTTGCTCAGTTGGTTAACGATCTGGCGTTGCCGTGAGAGCTGTGGTGGAGGTTGTAGACGCGGCTCGGATCCCTCGTTGCTGTGGCTCTGGCGTAGGCTGGCGGCTACAGCTCTGATTCGACCCCTAGCCTGGGAACCTCCATATGGCGCGGGAGCGGCCCAAAGAAATAGCAAAAAGACAAAAATTTAAAAAATAAAAAATAAATAGATAGATAGATAGATACAATTCAACCTCAAAGTCCCATCATCTAAAATACCCACTTTTTGGAGTTGCCATCGTGATGCAGTGGTTAATGAATCTGACTAGGAACCATGAGGTTGCGGGTTTGATCCCTGGCCTTGCTCAGTGGGTTAAGGATCTGGCGTTGCCATGAGCTGTGGTGTAGGTCGAAGACATGGCTTGGATCCTGTGTTGCTGTGGCTGTGGTATCGGCCAGCAGCTACAGATCCGATTAGAGCCCTAGCCTGGGAATCTCCGTATGCGTGGGTGCGGCCCTAAAAGGACAAAAAGACAGAAAAAATAAAAAATAAATAAAAACTAAAAACAAAATACCCGCTTTTCCACTCGTGCCCATAAGGACATCTGGGGAGCAGGGCACAGAGACACAGTAGATTCCTTTACTGGTTCAGAATTGCTGAGAAGATTTGACAGGAGGCATCAGAGTCAAGAGCACAGAGAAATGACAGGAACTGTTCATAGCAAGCGGATCCCCCAAATACTACCTTTTTCTTGTAGGTACAGGTCTTGGGTCTTCTGCCAGGTGCATTGCCATCATGGTCTCCACATTTGGCCCCACCCGCACTCCATATCTGTACAGTATTGAGAAGTTCCCTATAAACGCTTGTTGAATTCATTGCTAGGGGCTTGCAATTCATTTATTTATTGTCTTTTTAGGGCTACACCCACGGCACATGTAAGTTCCCAGGTTTGGGGTCAAATCGGAGCTGCAGCTGCTGGACTAAGCCACGGCCAGAGCAACATAGGATCCAAGCCATGTCTGTGACCTACACCAAAGCTCAGGGCAACGTGGGATCCTTAACCCATTGAACAAGGCCAGGGATCGAACCCACATCATCATGGATACACATCACCAGGTTTGTTACTGCGGTGCCGCCACGGGAACCCTGGCTTACAATCTATTCATAGCCTGTGAGGAAGTCAGGATAGGTATTTTGCCCATGAGACAAATCGGGGGAACCAAGATTCCAAGTTGAACCGAGTTGTTCTGGTCACACAGCTACTCGTTGGAGCAGGATAAATTCAGACCTCTCTTATAACCCCAGTCCTTGTCCCTTCCCACATTACCCATTAGAAGCAGCTGACACCCAAAGACTCTACCCATACTGAACAGCTTCTGGACCAGTGCCAGTGTGTCCAGATTCTTCCTGTTATCTTCTGCCTTCGGATGTACACAGAATAAATACAGCAGTTCGCTCCCCCTCAGATAAACATAATGGTGATGATATTAGCCTGTTAAGGGAAAATGTGGTTTCAACTGTTCTCTTTTCTTTTCTTTTTTTTTTGTCTTTTTGTCTTTTTGGCATTTCTTGGGCCGCTCCTGCGGCGTGTAGAGGTTCCCAGGCTAGGGGCCGAATCGGAACTGTAGCCGCCAGCATACGCCAGAGCCACAGTAACGCAGGATCCTTAACCCACTGAGCAAGGGCAGGGACCGAACCCGCAACCTCATAGTTCCTAGTCGGATTCGTTAACCACTGAGCCACGACGGGAACTCCTCAACTGTTTTTCTTTTTTGTCTTAGTGTTCTACGTGTGGGAAATGTTTCTCTCAATCTTCCAGCCTAAACAAGCACATGAGAGTCCACTCTGGAGACAGACCTTACCAGTGTGTGTATTGTACAAAGGTAAGTGGATCTTTCTCTTAATTTTATTTCTTTACTTTTTGGGCTGCATCCAAGGCATACAAAAATTCCCAGCCCAGGGATCAAACCTGCACCACAGCAGTGACAATGCCAGATTCTTAATCCACTGAGCCACCAGGGAGCTCATGAAACCTTTTTTTTTTTTTCTTTTTAGGAAGCATATGGAAGTTCCCAGGCTAGGGGTCCAGTTGGAGTTACAGCTGCTGGCCTACACCGCAGCCACAGCAATGTGGGATCCGAGCTGTATCTGTAACCTACACCACAGCTCACAGCAGTGCCGGATCCTTGACCTACTGAGTGAGGCCAGGGATTGAACCTGCCTACTTATGGATAAGAGTCAGATTCTTAACCCGATGAGCCACAATAGGAACTCCCCTGCAACTTTCTTTTAAAAGCTCTTCCTTGAGTCTTATTCGGGTGTCCATGGATAAGAACTTGTACCATAAAGCCTGGCTGATAATGAGTTCTTGGTAAATTAATTCATTGTCAGCCCAATCCCCACTTCCTCCACCAGATAGGCTCATGTTTGCTTACGATGATCAGATTCAACCTCCTGTTGCCAAATTGGCATTTAGGGAATGTGTCATAAATTAGACCCTAAATTTACAGAGTCCTGTAGCAGACATGATTAGGTAGTATTTCAGAGCATGGACTCTTAAGTGCTGCTGATATTATTGTAGTGATAAATTGATCACGCACACACACATATATATATATGATGACATATACTATTTTGGTTATGTATTATATATACCTGTCCTGTCTATTTAGCCATTAACCGTATGTGGCAATCAATTTTTTTTTTTTGTCCTTTGTCTTTAGGGCCGCACTCACGGCATGTAGAGGTTCCCAGGCTAGCGGCTGAATTGAGCTATAGCTGCTGGCCTACATCACAGCTACAGCAACCCCAGCTCCAAGCCTCATCTGCGGCCTACACCACAGCTCATAGCAACGCCAGAACCTCAACCCACTGAGCAAGGCCAGGAATCGAACCCGTGTCCTCATGGATACTAGTCGGCTTTGTTAACTACTGAGCCATGATGGGAACTCCAAAATTTTTTTTTTTTAATTTTTTTAATATAGCTGATGGTAGTTGGAAATTTTAGTAACTTGGTGGCACTGGCCACATTTCAAAGGCTCAGTAGCCCCAGTCTTGGTTGCTGGTGACCACCAAATTGGACAGCACTGGAATTTGTTGTTTCTATCATTGAGCCATTTATATTTGTTAATAATAATAGCCGTAATAGGAATATAGGCTCTCTTAAAGTGACTTCTAAACTTCCCTAAGAGGAATAAAACAGGAATAAAAGTCTACCAGGCGTGGAGTTCCCGTCGTGGCGCAGTGGTTAACCAATCCGACTAGGAACCATGAGGTTGCGGGTTCGGTCCCTGCCCCTGCTCAGTGGACGATCCGGCATTGCCGTGAGCTGTGGTGTAGGTTGCAGACGCAGCTCGGATCCCGCGTTGCTGTGGATCTGGCATAGGCTAGTGGCTACAGCTCCGATTCGACCCCTACCTAGCCTGGGAACCTCTATATGAACCACCATATGCCCCGGGAGCGGCCCAAGAAATAGCAAAAAGACAAAAAAAAAAAGTCTATCAGGTGTAGGGAAAGGAATTCCACTAAAGAAATTGTGTCAATAGAATGGAAATAATCCGTGTAAAAAAAGGGAGTTCCCTGGTGTCTCAGTGGCTTAAGGATCCAGTGTTGTCACTGCTGTGGCACAGGTTCAATCCCTGGCCTGGGAACTTCTGCATGCCATAGGCACAGCCAAAACAAATGAAAAAAATAAAAAAAACAGGGCTGACTTACTAGACCGTGTGGAACCAGCACAAACCTAAGACAAGCGGCCATGGATTTGGGTGGACAAGGATTCAATCTGAGGGATAAATGCTCTGCCGCCGGATTTCCAGAGCAGGGACAGAATATTCCAGTGCCTCTCCTATTTCTGGCTTTCTCATTCTGATCCTCACCTTGGACTTGTAGTTAACCTGGGAACTAGAGATGCCTGCAAGGGGGGAATCAATGCCCTTGGGGCATCAATGAACTGTTTGGCATTCTGACCTCTGTGTGAGACTCTGGTACTTTGGCTGCTGGAGACTGTCCTTGTCTGGGCATCCTGGCACCTATACCTGTGCTCCTTACTGGGCAGTGGCCCAACCCCACCAAAAGCATTGAGTGCTTTTCTCCTAGCCCCTGCCCCCCAAATCCAAGGTCACTGATTTAACCTAGTGTTTTGTTATCACTGTCACTGCCCCCCCCATGGAGTCATTATATCTCTAATAAATACTTGAAAATTACAAAAGTCGAGCAAAGTACTGAAGTGAATTAGGGGAAAAGTTATAAGTAAGGGAAAGAAAAAAAGTGATAACAAAAAGACACAAAAACAACAAAGTACTGGAGTTCCCGTGGTGGCTCAGTGGAAACAAATCCGACTAGTATCCATGAGGACTTGAGTTTGTTCCATTTGCCCTGAAAAGACAAAAAAATAAAAAAACATTTAAAAAATTTCAAAAACAACAAAGTACTTGGGAATCTAAAATGGTTCACAGCCACTCTGGAACACTGGCAGTTTCTTTAAGAACTAAACTTATAACTACCACACAACTCAGCAGTCGCTCTTCTGGGCTCTTATCCTAGAGAAATGAAGGTTAATGGGTTCACACTAAAACCTATACACAAACAGCAGCTTTGGAGTTCTTGTCATGGTTCAGCGGAAAGGAATCTGACTAGCATCCGTGAGGACACAGGTTCGATCCCTGGCCTCACCCAGAGTTGCTGTGAGCTATGGTGTAGGTCACAGATGCGCCTCAGATCGGGTGTTGCTGTGGCTTAGGCCGGCAGGTGCAGCTCCGTTTTGACACCTAGCCTGGGAAATTCCATATGCCATGGGTGCAGCCCTTAAATAAATAAATAAATAAATAAGATGGTCATTATGGTGAAAGGATTCCCCCACATCCCCCAAAAAATATATAGCAGCTTTATTCATAGATGCCCCAAACTGGAAATAACCTGAGTGTCTCTCAATGGCTAAGTGATTAAACAGACAGCAGCAGAACCTCACACTGTGGAACACGCTTCAGCAATAAAAAAGGATGAGCTGTCTGTACACAAAACTGCCTTATGAATCTGCAGAGAATTATGCCCATCCCCAAAGGTTACATACAGTATATGCTTCTGTCTACAAAGCCTTCTTGAAGTAATAAAATTCCAGAAATAGAGTACAGATTAGTGGTTGCCAGGGCTTAAGAAAAAAGTAGGAGTAGGAGGGAACTAGGTGTGGCTGTAACAGGGCATCCTTATGGCAGTTCCTGTCGTGGCTCAGTGGTTAAGGAATCCGACTAGGAACCATGAGGTTGCAGGTTTGATCCCTGGCCTGGCTCAGTGGGTTAAGGATCCGACGTTGCCGTGAGCTGTGGCGTAGGTCGAAGACGAGGCTCAGATCCCACGTTGCTGTGGCTGTGGTGTAGGCCATCTGCTATAGCTCTGATTCGACCCCTAGCCTGGGAACCTCCATATGTTGCGGAAGCAGCCCTAGAAAAAGGCAAAAAGACCCCCCAAAAAAAGAAAGAAAAAAGAAAAGTTTACAAACAAAAAACCCAAGGTCCATTGATTGGTGAACTCAGAACAATGAAATTAACCCCTTGTTGTCCAGCTGATGAAGTTGTCCTTTTTTCTTCTGCTTTCTGTTCTCTGCAGAAGTTCACTGCCTCTAGTATACTCCGCACCCACATCAGGCAGCACTCTGGGGAGAAGCCCTTCAAATGCAAGTACTGTGGTAAATCTTTTGCGTCCCATGCCGCGCACGACAGCCATGTCCGGCGTTCACACAAGGAGGATGACAGCTGTTCCTGTAGCATCTGTGGCAAGACCCTCCCCAATCAAGACGCTTTCTATGCCCACATGAAGTTTCATGAAGACTACTAACTAGCCTTCAGAGATTTTGAGGATATTTCTTGTTTATGGGTGTGTCTTGTGGGGAAAAGTGATGCTTATATTGAGATGAGACACAGAATAGTGGAACCGACCAATTAGCAGAATTTGCCAGAGTTCTTGGTTGTGGTATTAACATCCTTTGCAGAAATGTTTTTTGTTTTTTGTTTTTGTCTTTTTGCCTTTTCTAGGGCCGCTCCTGCAGCATATGGAGGTTCCCAGGCTAGGGGTCCAATCAGAGCTGTAGCCACTGGCCTACGCCAGAGCCACAGCAACACGGGATCCGAGCTGCATCTGCAACCTACACTACAGCTCATGGCAATGCCAGATCCTTAACCCACTGAGCCAGGCCAGGGATCGAACCTGTAATCTCATGGTTTCTAGTCGGATTCATTAACCACTGCGCCACGACGGGAACTCCTTTGCAGAAATGTGTTTTACAGTTTCTAACAAGAATGGAGTTCAGGTGAATTCAAAAGGACGGAGTTCCCATTGTGGCTCAGTGGTTAACGAATCCGACTAGGAAGCATGAAGTTGCGGGTTCGGTCCCTGCCCTTGCTCAGTGGGTTAAGGATCCGGCGTTGCCGTGAGCTGTGGTGTAGGTTGAAGATGCGGCTCAGATCTGGTGTTGCTGTGGCTGTGGTGTAGGCTGGCGGCTACAGCTCCGGTTGGACTCCTACCCTGGGAACCTCCATACGCCACGGGAGTGGCCCTAGAAAAGGCAAAAAGACACACACAAAAAAGGAGGCTTTTTCTCTACCTTTGCCTCCTTGGGGCCCTGACTAATATGTTTGTGGCCGTCCCCTGTTATGTTTCTTAACAGAATAAATTCTTTAAAAATGCCTCCTGAACTTCATTAGTTTGTAGCAAGTGTTCAGATATGAATTAAGTTCCCATCTTTATTTGGATTCATGTTAAAATCCTTAGTTTCTACCCCTCCCCTGTCACATGACAAATACCTGTTAATGGTTTGTTTAGCACCAAACAGAATTATTTGGAGGACCCAGAAGTTACTTATTTACCCCACCATCTGTGACCTGTACCAGCTGGGGGAAAAAAAAGTGATTATGAGGACCTGTTGTCATGGCTCAGTGGTAATGAACCCAACTAGTATCCATGACGATGTGGGTTCGATCCCCAGCCTCGCTCAGTGGGTTAAGGATCTGGCGTTGCTATGAGTTATGGTGTAGGTCTCAGACGAGGCTCCAATCACCCATTGCAGTAACTGTGGTGTAGGCCAGTGGCTTCAGCTCCGATTTGACCCCTAGCGTGCGAATTTCCATATACCACAGGTGTGGCCCTAAAAACAAAACAAAACAAAACAGAAAGAAAAATGATTACGAAATGAAGAAAGGCTAAACATTGCAATAGACTAAGAAATACATAAATGTATTTCTATTGCTCTAGCTTTCAGCCTGATCTCATTCCTGATGGAGAGACAAGTGGAATTTTTCACAGGTCTTCTAATTAGCTGGTCCATCTAGTATATAACGTGAAATGGAAAACGTGCCATACACATTGTCACAAGGCTGGCGCAAGCTTCTGGAGACTATTCTTCTAATGCCCAGGGAAATGGCAGACTCATTTCATGTGAGGGAAAATAGCCAGCATCTAAGAGAACATCAATCCTATGAGATGGTGCCACTGAGTGAGCACTTTACAGATGAGGAACTTGAGGCTGAGGGAGGAAGGAGAAGTGGTACAGCATTTGCCTCTAAGGGCAAAGTCAGGTCTGCCCACCTCTGAGGTTCAGCCTCTTAATGAATCAGCTTTCTATCAACTATCCCATTCTTCCCTATATTAGGATAAGCAGCAACACACTCATAAATATCTACATGGAAGAGTTCCAGGTGTGGCTCAGCAGGTTAAGAATCCAACTAGTACCCGTGAGGATGCGATACAGGTTTGATCCCTAACCTCAGTGGGTTAACAGATCCAGCATTGCTGTGAGCTGTGATGTAGGTCAAAGATGCACCTCGGATCTGGTGTGGCTGTGGCATAGGCTGGTAGCTGAAACTGATTCAACCCCTCACCTGGAAACTTCCATAGGCTGCGGGTGCAGCCCTAAAAAGGCAAGTAAGAAATCACATGGAAAATTGGAGGGCAGAATGAAAATGCATCCTAGCCACAAGCAGAGCTCCTAAGCTACTAGGTCACATCCCGAGCCCTGGGTCTATTGACCGCCTAGGATTTTTCTGCACCCTTTTTTATTCATGGTCCGTGTCTCTCCCAGTGGAGAAATTTCGCTGCGGAACAGATGCCCCTTCAGAGGGAGGCGCCCAGCTGGGGCAGAGTCCTTTGAGAAAGAGATGTGGTGCAGGTGGAAAAGCAGTGACAGATTTTCCTCTGGGGGATCCTTGGCTGTGCTGAGGAGGTCTGAGTAATTTATCCTAATGGGAGCATGCCCTGTTGTTTTAGGACTGTTTTAGTTCATGTTAATTAAGTCAGAACAATGGTCTTTGGAAAAGATCAGGGCTCATCCTGTAATTAGCCAGCCTTTCTTTGACTGCTAGTTCCAAATATATTTTGAACGTTATTCTAAAACCAGACACTAAAGCAAGACATCAGGAACTGGTGAGATGCCAATTTTTTCACTAGTTGAATAATTCAAATTAACTACTTTGTTCTTTGAACCAGAATAGTTAGCAAAGGAAGGTAAATTTCTTTTCCAACACAATGGGAACTCCTATTTCTACAAAGTTTTGATCATGTTGACCAGGTTGCATATATCAATTTTTGGTTTGAAAAATACAGGCAATTCCTAATACCTCTTTTTAGTAATTGCCTTAAGCTCTCTTATGTTTATTTAAAATGTGCATCTCTGGGAGTTCCCATCGTGGCTCAGTGGAAAGGAATCCGACTAGTATCCGTGAGGATGCAGGTTTGATCCCTGGCCTTGCTCAGTGGGTTAAGGATCTGGCATTGCTGTGGTTTGTGGTGTGGGTCGCAGACACGGGTCGGATCCCAAGTTGCTGTGGCTGTGGTGTAGGCCGGCGGCTACAGCTCTGATTCGAACCCTAGCCTGGGAACTTCCATATGCCACATGTACGGCCCTAAAAAGAAAAGAAAAACAAATGACATCTGAACCCTGGAAAAATAATGAAGCTCAAAGTAAAGTGGCATCCCTGATATTGATGGGACGGTTAATGGGCCCTCAGGGTGTTCTTCTAAGGCTTGAGAAGTTGGCCTTCCCATGAACAAAGCTGTCAAATAGACAGATGTTTGGGACCAGACTTCTGTGGGGCCCACTGTAGGCTCATAAAGTTAGTTTGTACACAGGGAGTACAAGGCATAAAGTTAGTTTGTACACAGAGAGTACAAGGCAGATTGGAATTTCTAGAAACTCCCATTCACAATAAGATAAAATCACAAATACCATCCTAGACCGCCTCTTGCTGGGTCTAATTTTGATGTTTACAGTTTGTACAGAATTTCATTCATGATAGTTTTATGTATTTTATGTATTTTATTCATGATAGTTTTATGTATTTTCAGAATGTTCTATGACTTCTCAAGGACAGTAATTACACTGAACTGCTATTTTATGGCCCTTCTCCAAAGTTCAGGAGGATGGATTTATTTGTTGTTGTTGGTTGTTGTTTATTTGTTTGTATTCTTTTTTGCCTTTTAGAGCCACAGGTACAGCTTAGGAAAGTTCCCAAGCTAGGGGTTGAAGCAGAGCTGTAGCCGCTGGCCTACACCACAGCCACAGGAACACTAGGTCCGAGCTGTGTCTTACGCCACAGCCTGCAGCAACAACAGACCCTTAATCCACTGAGCAGGGCCAGGGATCAAACCCTTGTCTTCATAACTACTAGCTGGGTTCGTTACTGATGAGCCACGGTGGGAACTCCAGGAGGACGAATTTATGTATTGAAGTCTTTTCCATAGACACATTTAACACAAATATATCACAGCACTTTATGTTGGTTGACATATATCGAAATAGAATAACAAAATTATTTTGAAACAGAAACAGTTTTTAGAAATACTATAAAATAGAGAATTTCATGGTGGCCTAGTGGTTAAAGGACCCGATGTTGTCACTGCTACGGCTCAGTCATTATTGTGGTGTGGGTTCAATCCCTGGCCCAGGAATTTCCCCATATCTTGGAGTGGGCCAAAAAAAATCCCAATAAAATAGAGATAAACTTCTCCTTCAATGATAATCTCTACATAAAGTGTGGGAATTTCATAGAAAACTAGTTTTCTTCATTATTTTAAGAGTTTATACAGGAAATATAAAAAGTGGAGTAAATTGCATGTTTTAAAATTATGTAAATTCTATCTGTAAGTGTGTAAAATTTGTTTTGGATTTATTTCCAGCTTAGTACTTTGTGATGAAAGCCCTTCACTGTTAAAATATACCAAAGAGATTGACATTCTATTTATTTATTTTTTTGTATTTTTAGGGCCACACCCGTGGCATATGGAGGTTCCCAGGCTAGGGGTCAATCGGAGCAGTCGCCTTGGGCCTACACCACAGCTCACAGCAGTGTCGGATCCTTAACCCTCTGATCAAGGCCAGGGATCAAACCCACAACCTCATCGTTCCTAGTCTAATTCGTTTCCGATACACCAAGACGGGAACTCCCTGAAATTCTATTCTTGATTTTACAAACTTTTAAAACCCCGTTTTCATTTGCTTCCATGTTCTTTTAGACATCTATGTATCAATTTTTTTTTTTTAATGCATATAAGAATACTAGGTAAGGAGTTTCCATTGTGGCTCAGTGGTAACAAACCAGATTAGTATCCATGAGAACGCAGGTTTGATCCCTGGTGTCGCTCAGTGGGTTAAGGATCTGGCATTGCTGTGGCTGTGGCGTAGGCCGATGGCTACAGCTCCGATTCAACCCCTAGGCTTGGAACTTCCATATGTTGTGGGTTGAGCCCTAGAAAGACCAAAAAAAAAAAAATACTAGGTGAGATTTTAGGGCCAGATATGTGATGTCTCCCCATTCTTCACCAATTACAGGTAGCAAGATAACTGAGAAGGAAGAGTTCACAATTCACAGTAAACCTGCTTTTGATGACAGAAAGTTTTTTTTTTTTTTCTTTTGGAAGGGTTTTCTCAGCCTCTAATTGCTGCAAGACTGCGAAGGGCTGAACCAGGGCAGGGAAGCTGAGGCATTTTGGTGAATTCTACTCTCCCGGTTACCTGACTTAAAGGTGTCAGAGCCAAATTCTCTTAACTTTGCGAAACTTTCTTCCACTAAAAATGGGCAGGATGTTTTCCAAGGGGCTCGTCCAGATTCTCCCTTAGAAGGAGGCTCCTCTTGGAGTTCCCGTCGTGGCTCAGTGGTTAATGAATCTGACTAGGAACCATGTGGTAGCAGGTTCGATCCCTGGCCTTGCTCAGTGGGTTAAGGATCCAGCATTGCTGTGAGCTGTGGTGTAGGTCACAGATGTGGTTCGGATCCTATGTTGCTGTGGCTGTGGCGTAGGCTGGTGGCTACAGCTCTGATTGGACCCCTTCCCTGAGAACCTTTATATGCTGTGGGAGCGGCCCTAGAAAAGACAAAAAGACAAAAAACAAAAAACAAAAAAAAAGAAGAAGAAGAAGGAAGCTCCTCTCCATTTCCTAGTTAAACTGCAAATTCTTTCAGCCCCAAAGGCCCCCAGGGCAGGTCTATTCCCATAACTGGAGGGCCTGGAATCTCCCCTGGTGAAGAGGAGCCTAGGGCTGGGTAGTGCCAAGAACAGGCGTGACAGAGATTCCAGTCTTTCCATTTGCCTAAGGGAAGACTGAAAGGGCTGGAAAGGCCAGTGTTGAAGATGGTGCTGGAATACAAGCCCTTTGAGCCACAGCTCTGGACACCAGGCGGTACTGGAGTCTGAAGACCCGCAGATGCTCCAAGGTGTTCCCTGGTGGTCTGGTGGCTGAGATTCATGCTTTTACCTCTGCAGCCCGGATTCAATCCCTAGTCTGGGAACTGAGGTCCTTCATCCAACCGCTAAATGCCGAGAGAGGACAAATGCTCAGGGGAGTTTCAAGGGGGAAGAGCCTTGCTTGAGTAGGGCCAGCCAAGGGACTTGGCAATTGTCAATTTACAGGTCACAAAGGCCCCTCCTGGTCCACTACTTACCTGGGGACTTAAATGCTGTTGTTTTCCCAAGGAGAAGCAGGATTTGAGGGGCAGAAAGTAAAAATGAAGAACTGGGTGTTTTTCATTTGTATTGTTTTGTTTGGTTTTGTTTGTTTATGTTTACAGCATATGGACATTCCCAGCTTAGGGACTGAATCTGAGCTGCGGCTGTCAGCTTATGCCACAGCTCACCTCGAGGTCGGATCCTTAACCCACCGAGCAAGGCTGGGGATCAAACCCAATCCTCATGGATAATAGATATGTTACCGCTGAGCCACAATGGGAATTCCCTCATTTATGTTATTTGAATAATAAATACACACTGTCAAGAGACGCTAAAAAACAGTAGTCTATATGTGAACTATATATATATTTTTGGACACCGGAAAAAATGTGGAGTCCCTGGGGCCAGAGATCAGATCCAAGCCACAGATGCAACCTAAGCCGTAGCTGTGGCAATGTCAGATCCTTAACTCACTGCACTGGGATGGAGCCCGTGTCCCAGGGCTCCCAAGATGTCACCAATCCCATTGCACCACAGCAGAAGCTCCTGTGAATTATCTTAATTACAGAAATACTTAGGAGTTTCTGTTGAGGCTCAGCAGAAACGAATCTGACTAGCATTAGCATCCAAGAGGATGCAGATTCGATCCCTGGCCTCGGTTGGTTGGTTAAGGATCTGGCATTGCCGTGAGCTGTGGTGTAGGTCACGAACCCAGCTTGGATCCGGCATTGCTGTGGCTGTGGTGTGGGCTGGCAGCTAGGCTACCAATTCGATCCCTAGCCTGGGAAGTTCCATATGCTGCTGGTGCAGCCCTAAAAAAAAAAAAAAAGAAAAGAAAAGAAGAAATACTTAAATGCAGAAAAAGAAATTCTGAGAGACCTAATCCTAACAACCCATATGTCTGGCATCAACTGGTCTATCAATCTGGGTTTGAAAACTGATTTCAGATGTAAAATGAGAAAACCAGGTTTGTGGTTACAGCTGTTTACTTATTCACCCTCTGAGACAGTCCTAGCCCCTAACTTTCTAATAATAGATGACATACTGCAAGAACAAGAAGGTATTTTGAAAGAAAGACAACCAGCCATCCATTTTTCAAGCTTGTACTATTTTAACCCCAAACAGAAGGGGGTTTATCCACCAGAGTAATGGGGTCTCTATCAAGCTTAAGCCTGTGTTTCTCAAACTTGCCTAGAGATAATCATCTAGAATTGCCTATGAACCCTCAAGGTGAGTGGGGAGGGGAGCAGGCTAAGGGTGCACCAAACTAAGCATCTTTTTCTAAGAATCTCAGGAAGGTTCTGTTGGGTTTGGAGGCTTTAAAAACTGCTGTCTGGAAAAGAGGATAAGTAAGGCAATTTAGAATCAATAAATGAGACCACACAAGGATCCGGCGTTGCCATGAGCTGTGGTGTAGCTAGCTTGGATCCCACGTTGTTGTGGCTCTGGCGTACGCAGGCAGCAACAGCTCCAATTAGACCCCTAGCCTGGGAACCTCCATATGCCGCAGGAGTGGGCCTAGAAAAGGCAGAAAGACAAAAAAAAAAGAGAGAGAGACCACACAATAGCCAAAGAATCGGGGCAGCCCATGTCCCTCAGCAGATGGATGGATAAGCAAAATGTGGTCTGTACATGTGACAGAATATGATCCAGCCTTAAAATGAAGAATATCCTGGAAGTTCCCATTGTGGCTCAGCGGTAACGAGCCTGACTAGCATCCATGACCCGACTAGTATCCATGACGATGCAAGTTCAATCCCTGTCCTCGCTCAGTGGGTTAAAGGATCCAGCATTGTTGAGAGCTGTGATGTAGACTGCAGATGCAGCCCGGACCTGGCGTTGCTGTGGCTATAGTGTAGGCTGGCAGCTGCAGCTCCAATTCAATCCCTAGCCTGGAAACTCCATATGTCGTGAGTGTGGCCCTAAAAAGCAAAAAAAAAAAAAAAAAAAGGAAGAAAATTCTGACACGGAACAACATAGGTGAATCTTGAGGATATGATGCTAAGTGAAACAAGCTGGTCATGAAGAGTGAATACAACATGATTCCATGTATACAAGGGGCCTTCACTATGTCAAATTCATAGAGACAGAAAGTAGAATCCTGGTTGCCTGGAGCTGGAGGGACAGGGGAATGGGGAGTTACAGTTTTGTGGGTACAGTTTTCAGCTTTGTTAAGATGAAGAGTTTTTTGGCCATGCCGGCAGCATGCAGAAGTTCCCAGGCCACAGATCTCAAACCCGAACTAAAGCAGCAACCTGAGCCACAAGTGTGACAACTCCAGGTCCTTAACTCTCTGAGCCACCAGGGAACTGCAAGATGAGTTTTAGAGCTGGACAGTGGTGATGGCCACACAGCAGTGTGAATGAACTTCTTGCCACTGAGCTGTACACTAAACGATGGTTAAGAATGTGAAGTTTTTTATGTGTATTTTATTATAATTAAAAATAAATGAGGGAGTTCCCTGGCGGTCTAGTGGTTAGGACACAGCTTTTGCTGCTGTGGCCCAGGTTCAATCCCTGGTCTGGGCACTGAGATCCTACATCAAGCTGCTGCATGCCTAAAAAATAAAAATGAAAATAAATTAAAAATAAATGAGACTGAGGATAGCTACTCCAGAGGCACAAACCACATGAATTCTGGGACTTGAAAAGTACCACCGTTGATGGGAGGCCTTTCCTAAGCTCTGAGTGGCTTTTTCCTGCTTGCTAGCCTTTGTTCCTAATCACTTCCTCCCTGATCCCAGAGGAGCTTCACTTTCAGACGGTTTACCCCAGACTCTCTAAGTGGCTACCTGTCAGTTTCCATCTCAGCTCTACCTTTCTACGTACAGGACAGCTGACCACCAACTGACATGTTACCTGTATTGATTTTCTAAGAGCCGTCAAGGTGGAGGGAGTCTTCTCGAAGGCAGCCCTGGGCTCTTAGCTGAGTGGGATCGTAAACGCCCCCATTAAAGGTTTCATTCGATAACAGTCTTTGCTAAAGTAAATGGACGTCAGTCTCCCATCACCGCGTCCCCCCCCCACCCCTGGCCCCCGCCACTGATCCAGAGGCCATTATCAATGGAGAGCGCGCTGAGCTGCGGCGTATCAGTTTCCACATTTTCAAATGATTCCTTTAATGAAAAGCTGCATTCTTTGCAGGCCATAAAACACCAAGGAAAAGTCTATTCATTTAGCTATTGTACATATTAGCTTATTTATTTATGGCTAATGCTGCCATCAGCATTCTCTGGGTGTTGGGTTAACTCCCTTAATGATGGGTTGATAACCTGCTAAAAAGCAAACGTGCTTGAAAAACGACTCTGACAGCATACGGTGTAAGGGCCAAAGTGTATTTTTTTATTTCCAACACAAATCTTCTGCCTTTAAACTCTGTTTAAAGTTATCTACCTCGGGAGTTCCTGTCGTGGCGCAATGGTTAACGAATATGACTAGGAACCATGAGGTTGCAGGTTCGATCCCTGCCCTTGCTCAGTGGGTTAACGATCCGGCGTTGCCGTGAGCTGTGGTGTAGGTTGCAGACGTGGCTTGGATCCCGCATTGCTGTGGCTCTGGCGTAGGCTGGTAGTTACAGCTCCAATTCGACCCCTAGCCTGGGAACCTCCATATGCCGCGGGAGCAGCCCAAGAAATGGCAAAAAGACAATAAATAAATAAATAAATAAATAAATAAATAAATAAATAAATAAATAAAATAAAATAAAGTTCTGTACCTCGGAATTCTTGTCGTAGCCCAGCAGAAATGAATCTGGCCAGGAATCATGAGGTTGCATGTTTGATCTCTGGCCTCCCTCAGTGGGTTAAGGATCTAGCATTACTGTGAGCTGTGGTGTAGGTTGAAGACAGGGCTCAGTTCCTGTGTTGCTGTGGCTGTGGCACAGGCCTGTAGCTACAGCTCCGATTAGATCCCTAACCTGGGAACCTCCATATGCTGTGGGTACGGCCCTAAAAAAAAGAAAAAAATAAAAATAAAAAATAAAGTTATGCATCTCATGTAGAGTATTTCATATGTGCAGCTCACAAAGATTCATTTCAACCATATTCTTAGGACATATATATCTCACCATCATGTCACCAGATATCCTTGAGTTATTTAAAGAAGACCTTCACCACCAAATTGTAAGCTTGCTGATGCCAAGAATCATCTTCTCTTTCTTTCTCTCCTCTTCCCTTCTTACCACCTGTTCTTTCACCAAATAATTACTGAGCACCTAATCCGGATGTCTCAGTACCTGTGTGTCCTGCCCAGTAGGGACTCAAAAGTTGATGACAGTTTTGTTGGGGGAAAAATAGTGCCCAAATAAGACCAAAGGAGAAAAAACTGGAACTTGCATGTTGGTGATTTCTGAAGATTAGGGCTCAAAACTTGATTCACTGCTTCTGTTAGTGCAGTTCTGATGCTTATAAGCGTTCAATTGCATTTACTTGTTAATGGCTAAATGGTGCACAGAGAAACATCAATAATGAAAGTGGATATAGCAAAATGTAAATTTTCATTGAATTACAGTCACTTTTTTGGGAGGTTAGGTGAGACATAACTGAAAAAATATTACAAAGAAAAATCTTATACACAATGGAATACTACTCAGTTGTAAAAAAGAACAAAATAATCCCATTGGCAGTAACATGGATGGAAGTAGAGACACTCATACTGAGTGAAGTAAGTCAGAAAGAGAAAGACAAATACCACATGATATCACTTATATCTGGAATCTAATATAGGGCACAAATGAACCTTTCCACAGAAAAGAAAATCATGGACTTAGAGAATAGACTTGTGGTTGCCAAGGGGGAGGCGGAGGGAGTGGGATGGATTGAGAGCTTGGGGTTAATAGATGCAGACTGTTGTCTTTGGAATGGATTAGCAGTGAGATCCTGCTGTGTAGCACTGGGAATTATGTCTAGTCACTTATGATGGAGCATGATATGATAATGTGAGAAAAAACAATATATACATGTATGTATAACTGGGTCATCGTGCTGTACAGTAGAGAAAAAAAAGGTAAACAAACAAACAAAAAAAACACCAAAGAAAAATCTTAAGGCATTCCTGATGTGGCTCTGCAGAAATGAATCTGACGAGCAATCATGAGGACGAAAGTTCGATCCCTGGCCTCGTTCAGTGGGTTAAGGATCCAGTGTTGCCATGAGCTGTGGTGTAGGTTGAAGACTCAGCTTGGATCTGACGTTGCTGTAGCTGTGGTGTAGGCTGGCAACTGCAGCTCCGATTAGACCCCTAGCCTGAGAACCTCCATATGCTGCAGGTGTGGCCCTAAAAAGACCAAAAAAAAAAAGAAAAAAATCTTAAAAGTCACTTCTGATTTATGTTCTGCTGAAACAAAATTGGAGAGGAAGGAGGATGGCCGGTCAGCCCTAGGAATTTGGGAGAGCCGAGAGAAAGGTAATATTAGTAGTGCTGGTCCCACCCTACAAGTGTGACACCTGTGGATATTCTGACCTCTGCTGGGACCCCCCCACACCCTTTTTTCTGGAATCTTTACAGGCCCCCTGCCTATACTTCATCTGCATATGCTGGGAAACTGCCTTCTCCTCCCAGTGCGCTCTGTCCCCACGGTAGCACTCCCAGAGCTGGCTTCCACTGCCACCTTGACCTTGCCAATTTCCTCCTGGAAATCTGTGGCTTGGAGGCAACTGATTTTGCCACACCTAAAACTAAACTTTAAATTCTTTCTGACAAGCCCACCACATCCCTATCTTAGGAAGAGTCCCACCACTTCTTGTCCTAGGAACCTGGCTGTCACACCTCCCCATTTCGTTCAGATCTTGGAAGCCTAAGGCCCTCCACCCGCAGTGACATTGACACCATAGCTATTGCATCTATTTCTGCCCCTCCAAATCCTTTCCTTCCTACCCCGAGGCACCTTTTTAAAACATGAATCACTTCTTTGCTCAAAGTTGCTTTTTTTTTTGCCTGTTTTAGGGCTGCATCCATGACGGAGGCTCCCAGGCAAGAGGTCTAATCAGAGCTGTAGCCACTGGCCTGCACCAGAGCCACAGCAACACAGGATCCGAGCCTCGTCTGTGACCTACACCACAGTTCACAGCAATGCCAAATCCCTAACCCACTGAGCGAGGCCAGGGATGGAACCTGCAACCTCATGATCCCTAGCTGGGTTCCTTTAACCGAAAGGAACTCCCTCAAAGGCTTTTAATAGCTTTGCATTTACAGTCCCAAACTTTGACCTTAACCTACAAGGTCTCCAGCATCTTCCGGAAATACACTCGCCTTAGACCTCTGCCCAGCCACACTGGTTTCTGCCTCGGGGTCTTTGCTGTTGATATCCTTTCTGCCAGGAGCACTCCCCACCCTTCTGGAATCTAGCTTTGAGCACTGACTGCCTAGATTTGGATCTAAACCCTGTCACTTTTCCAGCTGTGTAACCTTTGGCTCCTGTAAGCATCCAATCCTTTATCTGTGAAACGGAGGAACTAACAGTATGAACCTGATCGGGCTGTAGAAGGATTCAGTAAAGCCATGTACCTAATCTTATCCTTAGTATAGGGCATGGCATTTAGCATGTGTTCAATAAATGTTCGATTTTAACATCCACATTATTTTCTTCTGTGTTCCCAATAAATGTAGTGCCCTGTGTATATAACAGGTGGTTTGTTCAATGAATACATTGAATGAACAAGTGTATGAAAGATGCGATATGGCCTTTCCTTTATTGTCAGTACTGCGGAACTAAAGTGTAAGAGTAACAGCAGCCACTCAGGGTATGTGACAGCATGGAGGGGCGAGGACAAGGACACAAGGCCAAGAGCAAGTGGGAGAGCATGGCAGCAGGTGAGAAGACAGGAGGGAAAAGGCAGCGTGGTGATGAGCTCATGCCTTGTGCTAGCCGGCAGAGACGAGGCCCAGTTCTGCCAGGTGGGACCTGGGGGGGGTGGGGACGGGGTGGGAGGCACAGTGGGACCATGGAATGTGTTCGTTTAGCCAGCAACATGCATGGTCCCAGTGCTAGAGAGGCCAAGAACAGTGGGTTCAAGATATGCCTCAAGAGGAGTTCGAGTCGTGGCTCAGTGGTTAACAAATCTGACTAGGAACCATGAGGTTACAGGTTCAATCCCTGGCTTCTCTCAGTGGGTTAAGGATCTGGCGGTGGTGTGAGCTGTGGTGTAGGTTGCAGACGCGGCTTGGATCTGACGTTGCTATGGCTCTGGTGTGGCTGGAGGCTACAACTCCGATTCAGCCCCTAGCCTGGGAGCTTCCATATGCTGCAGGTGTGGCCCTAAAAAGACAAAAAATTAAAATTAAAAAAAAAAAGGTACATCTACACTACTCTGTGATGTTTCTGCAAGATACCACATGGCCACCATCAGGCTGCATCTATACCCTATCATTCCCAGCCCCCACCAGCTTTTTTTTTTTTTGGCCACACCCAAGATACGCAGAAGCTCCTGGGCCAGGGATCAAACTTGAGCCACCACTGTAACCAGAGCCATAGCAGTGACAACACCTGATCCTTAACCTGCTGGGCCACCAGAGTACACTAGCATCTTGTCATTTCCATGCACTCACAACAAGTTCTCAACCTCCTCATCAGTAATCAAAGCCACGATCACACTCGTTCTATAGATACAATGTATAGTAAACCAGCACAAAGCTTTTAGTAGGTGGTTCAGCACTGGGCACCAAAAACCTTTTTAAAAGGTCTGTAGTCTTCGGAGTTCCCATTGTGGCTCAGCAGAAAAAGCCCAACTAGTGTCCTTGAGGATGCGAGTTCAATTTCTGGCCCCGACTGGTGGGTTAAGGATTGAGTGTTGCCCAGAGCTGCAGTGTAGTTGACAGTCGCAGCTCAGATCGGGCATTGCTGTGGCTGTGGTGTAGGTTGGTAGTTATAGCTCTGATTCGACCCCCAAGCCTGGGAACTTCCATGTGCCATGGGTGCAGACCTAAACATTTTTTTAAAATAAATAAATAAATAAATGGTCTGTAGTCTTTAACCTGAGTAATTCCAGTTCTAGGAATCCATTCTATAGAGTGTCAGAAATGCAAAGATTTAGGACAAGCATGTTCTTAGCAGTCCTGTTTTTGATATTGAAAAACGTGATAGGAGTTCCCATTGTAGCGCAGTGGTTAACGAATCCGACTAGGAACCATGAGGTTGCGGGTTCGATCCCTGCCCTTGCTCAGTGGGTTAAGGATCTGGCGTTGCCGTGAGCTGTGGTGTAGGTTGCATATATGACTCAGATCCCCGAGTTGCTGTGGCTCTGGTGTAGGCCGGCAGCTACAGCTCCTATTAGACCCCTAGCCTGGGAACCTCCATATGCCGAGGGAGTGGTCCAAGAAATGGCAAAAAGACAAAAAAAAGAGAAAAAAGAAAAAAGAAAAACGTGATAACATAAATATCCAGCAACAGAGCTGGTTTCACAGGAATACAACGGAGTGTTGGGTGGCCAATTAAAATTGAGGGTTTTTTTTTCTTTTTTATTTATTTTTTTTGTCTTTTCTAGGTCCTCACCCGAGGCATATGGAGGTTCCCAGTCTAGGGGTCTAATTGGAGTTGTAGCCGCCAGCCTACTCCAGAACCACAGCAACGCAGGATATGAGCCTCATCTGTGACCTACACCACAGCTCATGGCAACGCCGGATCCTTAACCCACTGAGCAAGGGCAGGGACTGAACCCGAAACCTCATGGTTCCTAGTCAGATTCATTAACCACTGAGCCACAATGGGAACTCCTGAGGGTTTTTTCCATATGCACACTGAGGTATTTGATTGGCCAGTGGGGACCTGCTGTATAGAACAGAGAACTCTACCAAATATTCTGTGATAATCTATGTGGGAAAAGAATCTGAAAGAGAATGGATGTGTGTACATGTGCAACTGAATCACTTTGTTGTACAGCAGAAATTATCACATCATGAATCAACTATACTTCAATAAAAGTTAAAATAAAATCAAGATTTTTCAAAGCATGTTTTGTATTCTTTCTATGAACCCTCTGCATGACCTTGGAAAAAGCTCACAATGTAATGCAAAGCCAAAGAATCCAATCTCTCTAGATAGCTGGTGTGTATTTGAGCAGAGTTTATGTGTATTTCCTCAAGACCCGTAGAAACTACAATTTTCCAGATGTTAGTAACTAGGCAGGGAGAAATTAGACAGGAAGCCCCCTTGGAAGGCTTTATTTTATTTTACTTTATTTCTATATATAATGACTTTTATTTTTCCCATTATGGCTGGTTTACAGTGTCCTGTCAATTTTCTACTGTACAGCAAGGTGACCCAGTTACACATACATGTATACATTCTTGGAAGGCTTTATTTTAATTCTTTCAAGGCTGTCTTTCTGTACTGAGACTATTGTGCCCTCCAGGACTGGCTTGTCACTCCACTGAGATTCAGTTTCCTTATCTGTCACATGAGGAGGTTGAACTGTTTTATCATCACTAAGGCTTTGATGAACAAACATGCAAGGCAGCTAACATTTGCTGTCATTGACTTTCCTTTTTTGGCCCATTGGGAAAGGCAAAGCTAGTAAGCATTTGAAGGGAAACTCAAAAACTGGACAGCAGCCTCCCACCAGGTACTTTAGGCTCCTAATGTTTGTTGTGGGGACACACAGCAAATTCTGAGGAAGCATTTCTGCTCCCAGGGACCTGCCAGCAGATGGCCAGGACACCCTTTCCTAGCTGGGTCTCTGGGGAGCCCTTGGCTGCCCTGGGTTCCATCCCCCACTGGTTTTCTGATCTTGAGTGGGAGTTGATCGGGACTCTGCTCTGAGGTGCTGAGACCCTTCTTCCCGCCAGCCGCCCTCACCTCAGGATGTGCGGATTCCTGGCACGAGGACTCCTGGCAGGTCGTGTGGCCCCCTAACCCTGGTGGGGAGGAGGAGGGGAGAGCGAATATTCCCTTCCTGCAGCTGCCCCAGCCCCTACAACTTCTCCCAACATAGAATGGACCACTTCCAGGGAGGGGAGATGCAGAGGGGATTCAGAATCGAGATTTTTGAAATAACTTTTTTTTTCCTGTTCTCTTTGGGGAATATTGATGCTATGCATCCAGCCACCTAGAAGAAAGCATTTTCCAGTCTCTGCCCATCCAGATTATGTCTCTAACATTTTCCTTAGTAAACAGAAACTCTTTTGTAAACTGCCTCTCCCCCACTGACCATATAATGAACATTTCCTGTTGATCAGCAGTAGCCTTCCATAAAATGATTTTCCATGCGGGCATTAATCCGCGTGTGCCAGGATGTATGATCAATGCTGATCATTTCGGTAGCTTCCCATTTCTCATTATTACAAATAGCTGTGCTAAACATCCGTGTAGGTATTTGCCTACATCCCGCATTGTTTTTCATTCAATTTCTAGACGAAATTAATGGGACCGAAGTGGTAAAGAATGGTAAAGTTTGGGTAAGCCCAGGTGTACTGAGCACAGCACAGCAACAGCAGAGTGGTGGAGATTTCAACAGGAGCTATTGTTATTACTGTCTTGATTTTTCCACTAGCTCGCTCTCCCCCTCGTAATTATTATTCAGAGCTGTCCTGGATAAAGCGGGGCCCTGATTTTATGTGGACTGCCAGCGGTTCCGGCCAAGAGACCAAGCATCCGGAGTGGGGCTGGCAGTTCTGGGGAGGCAGAGTCCAGACCCAATTTATGGATGGATGTCCCTCCCAGGTGACGTCCAGGGCCCCGCCCTACCCCATCGCTGTGCATGGGCGTGGCGGGGGGGGGGGGGGCTCGTGACAATGGCCTTGACGACAGAGGGCCCTCTTCTAAGCCACTGGCCATGGGGAGCCGCAGTCTCCCCCTTCCTCCTTTCTCCTCTCCCTCCCTAACCCCACACCAGACCTCCTTTCCCTCCCCTCCACCCACGACTGCCAGAGCCCCCACGCCCGGGTGAGTTGGAAAACCCAGCTACCACCTAGACTGGCCTCTGGCCAGAGTCGGGGCGGGCGAGCGAGTGTGGCGCGCATCCTATAGAGAGAAACTGACGCGCGAACTGGCTCCCTGCTCCCCACGAGGTCCCCGGCGTCCTGGAGCTCCGAGACCGCTCCAGGCTGAACACCGTCCCGCCCAGCTCCCCGCCCTAACCCTGGAGGCTGGGCGGCTCTCACCTAACTTTGGGAGCCACCCAGGCTGCAGCTAGAGACCCGCCGTTTGAGGAAAGGGTCTAACTCGGGGCTCTCTACCTGCACACTGAGATGGGGCCACAGGTTTCTTCTTTTCTTTTTAATCATTGTGTACAATCTGAGAGAAGACTC
This sequence comes from Phacochoerus africanus, assembly GCF_016906955.1. NCBI lineage: Eukaryota > Metazoa > Chordata > Mammalia > Artiodactyla > Suidae > Phacochoerus > Phacochoerus africanus. The sequence goes on from NC_062549.1 coordinate 65,559,195, forward strand.
ATGACAATTCCAAGCAGATCTAAAAGAAAAGTTCCTTTTAAGCTATGTTTGATTGCAGGACGTAACTAAGTAATTCAGGAAAGGAGGAACAATAAGGAATGTCTGCACCCCAGCGATTCCGAGGCCGGTCTCAGTGCAGGGCCGGCCCGGGGAAAAGTCCTCACGGACTGAATGAGAGTCCCGATGGGGTGTCTCCGGCTCCAGGCCAGAGCATCATCGAAGGGGCGCTGCGGGCAGGGTGTAAGGTTGGGGTTCCTTTTCTTCCAGGCTTCCATCCTGTTTTTAATCTGAATTTCCAGCAACTTCCGGGGCGGCCCGGGCTCCTGGCTGCGATCTGGCCGCGCCTCTGTCCCCATCTGCCGGTGCTGGCTTCTGGGGCGGTTTCGCGCGCCACAGATCTGTGCGGTCTGCAAGCATCCTCCGGCTTCTTGGGATGACCTTTGCTCTGTCTGGGTTTCAGCCATTGGCTCCTGGACACGTGCGTCTCCACCACGTTTTCGGCCCCTCTCACCTCCAGAAACGTCTCTGGGCCGGTGCCGGGTGTCAGCAATGCGCAGCATCCCGCTTGCATAGTAATTGCGTCCCTGCAGAACTGGGGGGTTTGGCAGGCATGGCAGCTCAGCTCAGCTCAGGGAACTTATCCAGCGCCCAGGCCGGGGCCTGTTCCCGGTTCAGGGGCGGTGGCATGTGTGACTCAGGACATGCCCACCAAGAGAGCTCTTCCAAGGTCGATGCGTGGGGTTCCACAGCTTCAGCCACCGGAAAAGTCCAAAACACGTAACCGGTTTAGGAAAAGGGGCGAATGATCTTGGTTTCTTTTGGTGACCTTTTTCTTTTTGCTGGAAGGAATCCAGACCTCAGAGAGAAGTTCTTGGTGGGACAGGACTGAAGCAAGGCGTCAGAGCCCGCAGGCAGCCTTCCCCGCCCCCACCCCTTTGGCAAGCAGATCAGGGAGTGCAGGGGTGAAGCCTGAAGTGCCAGCTTGTTGCAACCATTCACCTGGCACCTATAAAGTTTTCCATTATTCATTCTCTGATTGCCCTGTATATGTCCCTTGCTAATGCAGACACTTTTTTTCTTTTCTTTTTCTTTTTAGGGCTGCACCTGCGGCTTATGGAAATTCCAAGGCTAGGGGTCCAACCAGAGCTGCAGTGTTCAACCTAGCCACAGTCACAGCCATGGGAGATCAGAGCCTTGTCTGTGACTGACACCACAGCTCGCAGCAACACCTTGATCCTTTAACCCACTGAGTGAGGCGGGAGATGGAACCTGTGTTTTCATGGATACTAGTCCAGTTCTTAACCTGCTGAGCCACAGTGGGAATTCTTGTGTACTCTTTTTTTTTTGTCTTTTTGCCTTTTTGCCTTTTCTAGGGCTGCACCCTCGGCATGTGGAGGTTCCCAGGCTAGGAGTCTAATCAGAGCTGTAGCCGCCGGCCTACGCCAGAGCCACAGCAATGTGGGATCCAAGCCATGTCTGCAACCTATACCACAGCTCACAGCACCGTGGGATCCTTAACCCACTGAGCAAGGCCAGGGATCGAACCCGCAACCTCATGGTTCCTAGTCGGATTCGTTAACCATGAACTCCTTGTGTACACTTCTTGAATGCAAGGCACTGCCTCTTATACTTGCACTGATGGTTCCTTAATACATGAATATACATGTAATGTATGTCTTCATATACTGAATGTATGTATGTATGTATTTAGTGTATAACCTGCTTGCTACTGCTTAGGCGAGAGAGAGAGCTAAGAGTAAAACGGCAACAATTGTGTACATGGCAATAGGCTGCCTCATGCTCGCTGCTGGACCATCATTAATGAAAATGTCCTCTGCGGAGTTCCCATTGTGGCTCAGCGAAAATGAATTCAACTGGCATCCATGAGGATGCAGATTCAGTCCTTGGCCCTGCTCAGTGGGTTAAGGATCCACTGTTGCCGTGAGCTGCGGTGTAGGTCACAGACATGGCTCAGATCCTGTATTGCTGTGGCTGTGGTGGAGGCGGGAACCTCCATATGCCATGGGTGCAGACATAAAAAGATTTAAAAAAAAAAAAAGTCCTCTGCATGCTTTGAAGGGTAGGGAGACGGAAGGGCAGAGAAGTTCCTCTCCCTGGATCCCTGTGTTCCACCTAGCTGAATTCCACATCTTTTAAGTCTCAGCTTAGTTTTCTCCTCCTCCGGGGAGCTGGTTCTCATCTTTCCCCACAAAATTAGAAAACGTAAATAGTCAGGAAAACCACCATTGAATGGATTAATTAAAGTCGATAATCCCTCTCTCATGGTCTGCAGTTCCTCAGAAGTGAAGGAGTGGGAATCATGGAAAGTATATATCAGATGTCTGAGCAGCATGAACTTGAAATGTGCATTCAATATACAGCTAGTGAGTGAGAGTGACCTAGAAGGATTGAGACAAGATGCAGTCAGAATGAAGGAAAGCTTTATGGAAGGCAAATACTGTGAACAGAATTTTGGTGAGGCGGAAAGACGATATGTAGGGAGGAAGTCTCATTAAGCCATCATTCTAGAAAGACTGACCCGTCGAGGGAAACCATGAAAGGAAGATAGAAGGAAAGAAAGAAAGAAAGCCTAGCAGTGTACGAAATCTAAAACTTCTTTTTCCTTTTATTGTCAAATTTCTGGAAGGAAAAAAAGACTAGTAAGTACTATATACTATGTATGTTAGCACAAAAATTGAATTGAGAAAGAAATGTCAGCTTTATTTGAATTGCTTGGTGTGGAAGGTCCAAGAGGAACATGTCAGTTTGAACCCAGTTGTTTATATCTGCTCCCTCGTTAAGCCCGACTAAAATGATACTGGAAGTTACCCTTGTGACTTAGGGGTAACGAACCTGATTAGTATCCAGGAGGACACGGATTCGATCCCTGGCCTCGCTCAGTGGTTAAGGATCCAGCATTGCCGTGAGCTGTGGTGTAGGTCACGGACTCTCCTTGGATCTGGTGTTGCTATGGCTGTGGCATAGGCTGGCAACTGCAGCTCTGATTCAACCCCTAGCCTGGGAACGTGGGAACTTCCATACGCTGCAGGTGTGGCCTTGAAAAGAAAAAAGCAAAAAACCCCAAACAATAATAATAATAAGGGGGGAGGGCAGAAAACTGTAAGGACAAAGGGAAAAGAAATCATAGTGGACAAGATATTTTGATAAAATTTTGGAGGCTGGAAAGCAGATGGTCAAGTATTAACTGGTGTAGCCAACCTGAGAGAGCTGACTCCCTGGAAGTGGAGAGGAAACCGAAAGGACCAAGATAACTCCTATCATAGCTCGACAGAGATGTCCCATCCACAAATGCAAGTGTGGGGTGGGGATGAAGTTAGGAGAATTGGTTGCAGGTTTTACAAGGAATCGTTAGATCCTCAGATCTTATTCCCCAACCTGTGCATCCAGACCCACCGGGGGGGATGGGTGTGCAGAAAATGCCAAACTGAACATTGATATCCTGAACTTGTTTCATTGACATGGAAAAAAGCCTTCCGTGTGCCAGACAAAGATCAAAATAAGAAAGTAGGAAACAAAACAAAACAGAGCTGGGAGGAAACAGAGCAGGAGAAAATGTTGAAAAAAAATCTCAGACCTCCAGAAATATACTGGGAGAGGTGTTTGGGGGTTTTTTTTTTTTGTCTTTTTTTAGGGCTGCACCCTAGGGTTCCCAGGCTAGGGGTCTCATCAGAGCTGTAGCTGCCGGCCTACGCCAAAGCCACAGCAACTCGGGATCCGAGCCGCATCTGCAACCTACACCACAGCTCACGGCAACACTAGATCCTTAACCCACTGATAGAGGCCAGGGATTGAACCTGAAAACTCCTGGTTACAAGTTGGGTTTGTTAACTACTGAGCCACGATGCAAACTCCTTTTTTTTTCTGGGAGAGTTTTTTTCTGGGAGAGTGTTCCTTTTGGTTAACTCCTTTCCCCCCGTCCCCCAATTTTTCCAAAGTTTTATTGAAGTATAGTTGATTTATAACGTGATCATTTCTGCTGTACAACAAAGTGATACATA